>NW_012267299.1:1071975-1087672 GCF_000151885.1 Dipodomys ordii
CAGACTTTGTGAATTACTACTACTACTACTACATCTCAGACCTTGTGAATTTTACTTTGTTGGATACTGGATATTTTTGTACTTCTTTGTTCTAGGATGCAATAAAGTTAGAAACAAGCTGATGTCTTCAATCTTTTTTTAATGTTTGTTAGGCAAGACCAGAGTAGTATTCAGTTCAGGGCATATTTCTTTTTATTCCCTTCTTTAATTATCTTTCTTCTTTCCAGGTGAGTTCCTTCTGTATATCTATGAATTATGATGTTTTTCTTCTGTCTTTTGGGCGTGCTTCAAAGATAGCCCTGTGTGAAAGCCAGGGATTTTGACCTCAGATCCTAGTAAGTGTTTTTCCCCCCTAAGCCTTTAGAAGTTCTCTACATGTTTTTGCTGACCACATTCAGATGAACGGTCAAGGAAGAACCTCCACAATTCTGTCTGTGGAGCCTGTAACCTGTCCAGTACCAGTTCTGAGGTGATCATTCCTTGCAGTTTACCCTTCATCAACTCTAGGAAACCTCTGAGCTCTACCTAGTTCCCTGCTTCCTGCACTATTGTTGGGGAATCTGTAATGTAAGGTAAACAATTGTGGGCTCACTTCATTTGTCTCTTGTCTTTTTGTGGTAATTTTTATTTCATTTTCTTAGGTCAAGGCTTTGAAAATTGCTGTCAAATATATTTTGTGTTTGTCCTTTACTTTCTGGCATTTGCAGGATAGTAATTACTTTGTCCTGGCTAGAAAAATAAAGTGCATGACAATTTAAAGTTTTTGGCCAGTGATGTTAAATAAATGAATGACAGAACCCAGGAGTATTAATTTTCAATAGTCATCATTTGATTAAAATGCATCAATTTGGTAAACAGGCAATTTTTGGATATGAGCTCTCCCTCCAAAAGGCCCAGTCTCTAGCTGGAAGATCCAGTCCCTGTGAGAATTAAATCATAAGTCTCAGAAGCCCCTTTAGGGCTTCATAATAATTTGGCATTACTGAGAGGTGGTAGAAGATAGGAGATGGGGCTTCGTTGAAGACATAGGACCTTGGCCTTCTCCCTAACTGTCTCGGCTTCTTGACAACAATGAAGTAAGCAGCTTTGCTTCATCCTACACTCCCACCCATTATTCAGCCTTGCAGCAGGCCCAAAGCAATGGAATTAGCTGAACCATAGGCTGACACATCTGAAACTTGTGATTTAGGTCTTCACAGTTACTTAAGTTCTCTCTCTTTCTCTCTCTCTCTTTCAAACATTTGTCACAGTAATTTACAAACTGACATACACGCATACCATTCTTTGAGTAAATAATGAAATATAGTATCATTTTACCTATTTATCAGCCATTTGTTTGTTCCTGTGTGTTGGTCTTGACTGTTTCTATGTCTTTCTAGTAAGTTTATTAGTTTCAAGGAACACTCATAGGATCTGAGTCAGCACCAAGAGACACCAGCCAAACACTTCAGGTTCCTGTTTCAGAGAGCATCTCTATGCTAGAAAGCTGAAGAACAAGAGGACAAGAGGACTGGGATGTATTTGTGAAGCCAGGGGCCCTGAGAGCATATTACCTAACTCACAATTCAAACGACCAGCAATTTGCTAACAGCAAACAGAGGGATAATTGAGGTCTAAGAACCAAAGCTTGTTCACAGCTTCTTCCAACACTGAGCTGCCTGTGTGTCTACGGGTAGTAGCTAGTGATCTGGATTTGCTGGCAACTTTGTGGAAGTGACTGGGATGTTTTGGCAAATGAAGCTGTGTTGGTCAGATCTATGATTAGTCAGATCTTGCTCTGTAATGTCTGTTTAGGCCAAATAAGAAAGCCCTGTTTATTCTTTGGCTTATTTCATTAGGGAAACTTTTTTACAGTTTAGTTGATTTCTCTATTAATCTGCCTCAGAAGCAAGCAGATTGAAGAATGTAAGTGACACCTGAAATTGCAAGTGGATCTCAACTGAATTTTCTTTTCTTTTCTCTCCTTCCTTCCTTCTTCCCTTCTTTCCTTCCTTCCTTCCTTTTTTTTTGTTTTATGTTTTATGCTGGTGCTGGAGTTTGAACTCTGTCTTGTGCTCTCACTTGGCATTTTCACTCAAGGTTGCAACTTTATTCTTTGAGCTGCGTCTGGCTTTTTGGTGGTTAATTGGAGATAAAAGTCTCACAGACTTTCCTGAGTAAGTTGGCTTAAACTATGATCCTCAGATCTCAGCCTCTTGACTAGGATTACAGGTGTGAGCCACCAGCACTCAGTTGAAAGTTTTTTTAAAAACCTACATTTACGGGCTGGGAAGGTATCTCAGTGGTAGAGCACTTGCCTTGCATGCATGAGGCCCTGGGTTTGATTCCTCGGTACCACATAAGCAGAAAAAGCTGGAAGTGGCACTGTAGCTCAAGTGGTAGAGGGCTAGCCTTGAACTGAAGAGCTGAGGGACAGCACCCAGGCCCTGAGTTCAGGCCCCATGACTGGCAAAAAAAAAAAGAAAGAAAAGAAAAAACAAACAAACAAAAAACCCTACACTTACTTGATTATATTAGATCTTATGAGTATGCAAATGAGTTTTTCTATTCATGGTGGCAATTTCTAAAATGAATTAATATCTTCAAACTCAATTATATTTGGCAAAGCAAGCTATTATATAATTATATTATTTAATATAATCTGCTGCTTGTCCAGTGTCAACCTTCTCATAATCCTTTAAATAAGTGCTGTATATACAAGAATCATAAGAACTAATATATGCCTGCAAACATAATCAGACTGTCCCAGAGTTCTAATGCCCATAGGAGGATGAACAAGACAGGAGGCAGGAGGGCTAGGATCTAGAAACTTCTCTTTGAGGCTGGCAGAGGGCAGCCTTCTTACTGTGTCCTCCCATGCATACCCCTTGGCCTCTCTTTTTCTTTTTCTGAGTCCTGAGTCCCTTGTGAGTTTACTAAATCCTAAAATTTGATTTCATAACTGGGAGGGGATGTCAAACAATCTCACGAGACCCATCAGAGAATCATCTGGCTTCCCTGAAAAGCCCTGACCTTCTTAGCAGGCATGGAACCATGGAAGGACTTAGTAGGAAAGTTTGGATATGACTTCTAGTTGTATGATTATAGGCAAGTTCCTAGCCTCTCTGAGCTCCAGTGTGTTCCTCATTAAAACAGAAACAATCTAGCATGCATTGCATAGTGGTTCTGAAGATTAACCATCATGGTACAGTGTCTGGTGGGCAATAAATGTCCAGTAGCACTCACTGTACTCCTCAGCTTTCAGTGGGATGTCAGAGAGAAATTGATGGTTGGGCAGGAAACCCCTTCTGAACATTTATATTCAATAAAACATTTTTCCCATTCATTTTCATCACTGACATCAAATCTAGCAAATGAGGAAAGACAAAGTCTATAAACTTCAACTGAAAGTTGATTCCTTTACTGAGATACCCCAGGGCCATACTTGTAACTGCTGAAGCTTGCATTAGGCCCCTACAAGGTGGCCTGGTAATACGGCAAACCCTGCCCTCAGGAAGGTCACAGTCTAGTTAGGAAACATTTCTAACAACATTGGCAAGGTTTCACAGATGAGTCTGTGAAACTTGTTAAGACACAAATCCTGGACTCCACCTGCACTGACCCTACGTCAGTGATCAGGCCCATGAAATGACAGTTCTAATGAAGATGTGCTGCTGCTGCTACTGCTGCTACTGCTGCTGTGATACAACTATCTGCGAATCAGTCATAATAGAAATAAAACCTTATAGAGGTATTTATGGAAGGAGAGTGTAATGAATCATTCTTATGGGAAGCAGGGTGCTATCTAGAGTGAGTCGATGGAAGTAGCAGTATTTTAACAAAGCCTGGAAGTATGGGTAGAGCTAGGCTTGGTGGTATATGCATAAAAGCTATTCAAGAGGCTAAGGTTCCAGGGGGAATGACAGTTTATGGCCAGTCTGGGCCAAAGAACAGACTGTCTCAAAGAACAAAACAAAATGAAGAGTAAAAGTTTCTAGGTTCCATCTTAGCACAGAGTCAAAGAGGGAGAGAGAGAGTGGGAAGGAAAGAGGAATAAGGATGAAGGAGGAGGAGGAGAAGGAGGAGGAGGAAAAAGATCCCAGCAAACAGTGACTAGAGGAAGTATTTTTACTTAGAGAGAATACTAACAATCAGGACACATTTAAGAAGCTGAAAAATACTGAGTATATGTGTTGGGGAAGAAAGGATAACAAAAAGGAATGTTGGTTTCTAGATGATATGGAGTTCAGGCTAAGGAGTTTGGACTAATCCTATAAATGACAAGAGGCCACTAAGTGTTCTTGAGGGTCACTGGTCTATTGCTTTGAGTATATGTGAGACTGATTAGAGGAAGTGATTTAAAAAAGTAAAAACCAGTTGGCCCATTGACTGTTAAATCTCTTTAGTGATGGGAGGTCACCCGGAAACTTAACCTAGGTCAGTGGGAGTATAAAGACATCAGCTATGGGAAATGAACCTCAGTCTAGATGGACATTAGGCACAACTTCAGAGTCAGATCGTATTGGTTTGAATCAAGAATTTCATATTCAGTAGTCATATTCAGAAGTCATATTCAGTAGATGAGAGAGAGAGAAACAGGTCAAAGATAACTCCAAGGAAGGTGGGGGCCAGTGGCTCAGGCATGTAATCTTAGCTACTTAAGAGGTTAAGATCTGAGGAACATGGTTGGAAGAGAGCCTAGGCAGGAAAATCCACAAAACTCTTAGCTCCAATTAATGCCTCCCCCTCTCCCCCAAAAAAGCCAGAAATGGAGTTGTGGCTCAAGTAGCAGAGTGCCTAGAGCAAAAGAACTCAAGAATTGTGCCCACGCCCTGAGTCCAAGACCCAGAACTAAACCAAAAGAAGAGATAATTCCTAGAAACAATATCTGAATGATCATGCCAGTAGCAACAAAGGGGGTTTTAGGAAGAGGATTGAACAAGGAAGATAATAACCTTGGATCTGCATCTGTTATGTTTGCTTGCTTATCACCTATCTAGTCACTTGTATTGCAAGCCTAGGTGCAATAGAGAGGCTGGGCTGGGCACTCACATCTGAGAGTGTCACATGATGCCTTCAGAGAACACAACAAGATGAGAAAGACAGAAGCGAGCAAATCTTAGGAAATGCCTACACCAAACGGAAAGGACTTTCAAAGAGTGGGCTAGGAGCCACAGGAAGGCAGCTGAACCCTGTGTTCAGAAAGGAGAACAGAACAGGAAGGAGAAGATTTTTAGGAATAGAGTGCTTGGTAGAGTTCATGGCTCCAGAAGCTGGGAGCGAAGATTGAGAAGCCACTGGATGTGATCATTGGGACCTTCTGGAATGCACTTTCCACGAGAGACAGGGGATCCAAGCTGCAGAGTACAGGAATGATGAGAGGTGAGAAAGTAGAGGAAGCCAGTGTTCAGTGGTGACAGGAAGAAAATGGAGCAGGGGCTCAAGAGGGAATAGGGCTATGTGGCTGATTTGGTGGTTGTTCCAGATCTAAGTGCATGTGCAAGCCAAGAGGAAGGAGGAATTAGTGGGAAAGGAAAGATTAAAGAAGTAAGAAGGAGAGGGATGATTGATGCTACATGATCCGGAAGGGAAGACAGGGTGGGAGCGAAGGCCCAAGAACTGAAGGGCTCCTTCCAAATGAGTGAGGTCCCCTGGGTGTTCTGGAAACAAGACCATTTTGGATGGGATCCAAGCCAGACTCTCCCCCACTCCTTTTTTTTTTTTTTAATACTAAAGCCAACCACATAGTGACACCAACAGGGTCCTTAGAATCTCAAATACAGAGGTCTCTGCTTTTCCCCCCCAACACCAGTCTTTCAACTTTCAAACATTCATAAAGGACCAAAGGTTCAATTAGAGTTTCAATATTCTAACTTTCCAACCCATTTATTTCCTTCCTGGGTTAGCCAGACTCTTCACCTGGGTCTCCATATTTAATTAGCCCATTTTCGTCCTCCCTTGTGGGAGTCAGAAAGTAGATATTATTTCTCTCCTTCCCTGCCCAGTGATCACTTATCTACCCTAAGGGTCCCCAGAGACCGTTCAGCTGATTTATTTCTGCTGGTCCCTCCTAGCCACACTGACTCTGCGTTAACCTTCTTCAGCCCCTTGGGGTCCACTTTTAGGAAGGTTTGTGAGGTATTCTGACCTGCTAATAGGTCCCTGAAGGGGAAGTCCACCCTGTCACAGTAGATCTTACTACCTAACACCTAGTGAAATCCTAGGCTCTGCTGAACTCTGCCAAAACACTGCAGGAAACACATGGTCTGGGGTTCCCAGGGAGATTTGCCTTCTATCTCAAAAAATAATGCTAAACAGACAGGGTACAAAGCTGTCTGGAATAAAAGGTTCTAGGATTTTATTTAAGGAGTCCCCTTTTCTTCTAAAACTTTACTCAGCTCTGTGAGTAAGTACAGGAAATGGGTGAAACATGTTTGCCTCTCGCAGCTTTCTCTATTCAGGTAGCCTTATGGCGTCATTCATTACAAGACAAGCAAGGAGCTGTTTTCCTTTCGAAATGGTATACCCAAAGGCATTTTTCCCCTTTTGTTTTGCCAGCAGGTATTGACCTCCTCACCTTGGCGTTGGTCCATACATGAACGCTTTTTAAGGATGCGTCATTAGTTTGAAGGATGGAAAAATGTTCTACACCCTTTGTGGAAGTTTATTCATCTCTGTTCTCAAAATATTTGCTTGCACATCAAGTTATGTTCCATACCCATTTACCCAACCATAGCACTGGAAATGATGATAACTCTTTCTCACCTTTCCTTAAATTGAGGATGTCAGGAGAAAGTAATGGGCAAATATGGCTCTAAAATGGCAAGGGTAAACTTCAGCCCCATGATACGCTGTCAAAATGTTGCTAGAAAACAAAAAGTAGTATACTTTCAGTAGAAAGTATTTTTATTTTTATTTTCTGTACGGCTACCAGGGCTTGAAACCAAGGCCTGGGCACTGTTCCCTAGTGGTTTTTTGTTGTTGTTGTTGTTGTTGTCCAGGGTTGGTGCTGGTGCTGTACCACTTGAGCACCAGATTCACTTCCAGATTTTTGGTAGTCAATTGGAGAAAAAAAGTCTCAGAGCCTTTTGTTTTTGGCTCAGGTTGGCCTTGAACCTTGACTCTCTTTGGGGTTTTAAAAGTAAGATGTTAGCGCCCAAGCTCAGACTTCAAGCCCCACAACCGACCAAAAAAAAACAAAAAATCATGAACTAAAAGTAAGATGCTTCTAGAAATTATGAGTAACAGAGTTAATTAAATATAGAGTATTAGCTGTGCATTTAAGTTAGAAATAGAGTAATACATTGCATTTGTAGTATATGTTTTGGGGTGCAGAAACATTGCTAACAAGTATTTTCTTATTTTCAGAAACACTGCTCTTAAGCTTTTATGTTGCAGTACATTATTACAAATATTTAATAGCTGCTCAGGAAATGTAGTAGTCATTTTGCCTGGGTAGATGTGAGTGCTAGTCAAAATGACACAGTTTATGGGCAAAGAAAGAATTTGCTTCTGTCCACTGTTCAAATCTTCCAGGATAAAAAGCAGGTTCCTTTGGAGGCTGAAAACCAAGGTCAGAGGCTGAGGTCTTGGCCTTATGGTGCAGTGTGATCATTTTGTCAATTTAGTCACTCTCCTAGTGTTTCAGATTCTTCTTTTCTAGTACAAGGATTATAAGGACAGCAACCAACATCAAATAACATGGAGGTTAAAGAACCTTATATACACAGGGTGTGCTAACAGATGTGCATGCCTTTTGTAGGGTGCCCACACCCATCCTCACCTCAGGTTGCTAAAGGCTCATGGCTGCACCCTTCTCCAAGGCTTCTGCTTGGCTGAAAGGTGCTGTCTTGCTGGCTATGCTTGGTAGGCCCTGGACATAGCCCATTGCCAATGACCTACAGAGAGTATTATGAGAGCCGGCCCCTTTGCTTCTGGGAGGAATAAATATCAGTTCACCATGCCGAAGTGTTGTGAAATCAGGCTGAAAGGAAACTTCTTAAGCCATGTCATGCTTGGCTGTTTTCCCTGCCTTCCTTGTCTCTCACTCCTTGCTTTCTCCCAGTACTCCTTCAGTATCTTGGCCAACTCCAAGCACAACAATCTGAGTTTGAATATTGACTGTGCCCCTTTGTATTTATGTGATCTTGAGTTGTGCTTTTATTTTGATGTCATTACCAGGTTTTGAACTTAAGGCTTCACCACTTGAACTGTGTCTCCAGTCTGGTCATTTTTCTGGCTAGCTGAAGATGTTTTGTCTGCTTGAGCTGACTTTGAACCATAATCCTACAAGTCTCAGTCTCTGGGATTAGAATGTGAGCCACCAGTGCTCAGCATTGGGTGAAGTTTTTATCCTCTCTGAGTCTCAATTACTTCATCTTGGAGAATGGAAAAAACATGAACTCACTAAAAGCAGTTGTGCAGATTAGATATGATATATGGAAAGCATGCTGCAAGTTCAATAAACAGTGACCATTGTTTTGTAGAATGATCCTAAGGAATACTCTTAGAAGCATATTGTGTGTGTGTGTGTGTGTGTGTGTGTGTGTGTGTAGGCAGTCCTGGACCTTGAACTCTGGGCCTTACTTTCTCACTTAGCTTTTTTTTTTTTTGGTCGGTCGTGGGGCTTGAACTCTGGGCCTGAGCGCTGTCCCTCAGCTCTTTAGCTCAAGGCGAGTGCTCTACCACTTGAGCTACAGCGCCACTTCCTCACTTAGCTTTTTTACTCAAGGCTAGTGCTTTACCACTTGACTCACATCTCTACTTCAGGCATTTTGCTGTTTAATTGGACACAGAGTTTTCTGTCTGGGCTAGCTTCAAATCAAAATCCTCATATCTCAGCCTACTGAATAGCTAGGGTTATAGACATGAGCCAGCAATGCCCAACTAAAAGATACTTTTATATCTATGTCATTGTGGGCAAACTCTAGCCTTTACCTAGCATCCACCACATTAGTGACTCATGACCTCTGCTTCAAAAGCTCTATCTTATTGATGGTTTGATTCTTGGTAAGCAGTTTATGAGCAGTTAGTCACATCCCGTGGATGATACGGTCTTCCTGTTTCAGTTGCATTAAGGGCCAACCACATTCTTTAACATCAAAGGACTCTGGATCATCAGTTAGTCACAGAGCAATTTCCCACTCTATGGCCCAACACCTAAGCTGGCCCTTCAGAAGCATCAAGGTTTATCTAGGGTCAGATGAGCTTGGATATCCTTCCCATAGGGCCACCCACAGCCGCATATTTTAGTGACAGGTGTCTGGATAGGAAGCCAACACCCAGCATACAGAGCAGACAGAGCAGCTCCAACCTAAGAGTTACAGCTTCCACTGCCCTGCCTTCATTGCTATTTTCTATTTCTTGACACCCAAACCAGCACACTGAGGTCTGTGTCCTCCTGTGAAGGAAATAAATGCTTTCTGAAATATAGACAACTCCAGTGACGGCAGTAATGTGATGATGGATTACCTTTACGCTTCCTCATCCTCAGAATCCATTAAAAGGGGAGAATTGAATCCTATCTAATCAAGACCCTCATTCCTTTCCTTAATTGCTTTTTAAACTACTGAAATGAAAAGTTGCAAAGGAGACACCTATTAGCTATTTCTCCCACCTTAAGCCCATCTCCACTGCAGTCTCAATTTTTGCTCTTCACAAAAGCTCAGCAGCAAAGATGTTCAGAAGACAGCCACTCACAGGTTGGGGGTGGGAGGAGTGTTGGCAGGGGGAGGCTGAAGGAAATCTGCTAATGGGATTCACAGTTCTTTCAGCACCGAAGTGTGAAAAAGGAAATGGGCATCATGCCTAAGATTTTTCTGTCTTTCAGAGAATTGAGATCCTGTCTCTTCAGCTTCTTTCCCAATTGAAATCTTTGACAAGACATCTGCATATTCATTGTTGGATGCTTTTGATTTAAAAGACAGTCAGTCATTGGAGGAAATCAGTCTAACCCAAGAGAATTGTAGGTGCTTGAGAGCAAAGGAAAAATTATCTCCTGTATTTATCTTCTTGTTTCTCAATGTTTTTATGGCCTTGAAGAAGAGGTTGAGGACTGACTGTTAAATTAACTTGAGTGATAGGCTTGTTGCTTTCAAAAAAAAATCTGATAAAGGTTTGTGGGAGGGAAAATTGATTTATTTTTAGTATTTGCAGTTTTTGTCTTTAATATTACCAAGGATCTATTGCTACTCTTGATATCTTTATGGAAATTTGAGTGAAAATATTCCTCTATTTGTACTGTACAATGGAGTGACCAGTAGCCATATGTACTATGTGAAAGTTATGCTAATAAAATGAAATTGAATTAAGACTTCAGCTCCTCACTAGCACTTGCCCCTTGGCTAGTGTTCAATATCCACATGGGCTTTTTGCACAGGGCGGCTGTGGGGTGTGGAAAGTGGCAGACAGCTGTGTGAAGTCTGAGAGCTCCATGACGGTTAATCATCTAATTAGCAGTCTTTTATAAAAGCCTTTCCTCTTCATTAGCATGGCATTAGCATGGAATTTTACTCCTCTTTTCTTGGTAACATCTTTAATCATTGTGAGCTATAGAGAAAGAAAATAAATCACTAATTTACAAATTAAAGTTCACGAACTCATGGCTCTAGACCCAGTTACGTATAAATGGGTTATAAGTCAATCCTTCTGAATCACTAAGTTGTTCCAATGTTTTGTTTTGTTTTGGTGGTACTGGAGCTTGAATTCAGGGCTTTGCTCTTGCTGGGCACATGCTCCACGACTTGAGCTATGAAATTCCTTGATTTAAAAAAAGATAAGTTAGCATCAATCATCAATGAACCTACTTTGGAAATAATATACATCATTTTTGCATATTGATATATTCAATTGTGAATCATATACAAAGTTAGCACCATTTGAAATAACATAAGAGAATTTACAAAATAAGCAAATAACACAGATGAATAGTTTGCAACTTCTGAGCTCACTCCCAAGCTGTAGTACTAAATCTACCTCATCCGGATGCACAGGGTCCTAGACAGTATTGTTTGTATTTTGTTAGTAAAATATAAGAAATTTTCAACTTCCATATGTTCTTTTGGAGTCATCTCCCAAGCAGTTGTCAGCTGTTACCCTTTTCTCTAACTACCCATTCTCCCAACTCCACCAACGACCAGCATAGGCATCCCAGAAGCAAGTCTTGGAGGAGAAAAGTTAAGAGTTAAATATCATTGGGCTTGGTAACACCTGGCAATAATCCTAGCGCTGAGGAGGCTGAGGGAGGAGGATCTTATATTCATCACCAGCTTGGGCTACATAGCAAGACATTGTTTCAACAACAACAACAACAAAAAACACATGAATGTTGATATAAATTATTATATAAGCTCCATCAGTGGGGCAAAGGTCTTATTTGATGTAAAGCAATTAACTTTTAGAGAGCTTAGTCTATACGTGGCACTGTTCACAATACTCTAAATAGTTGTTTAGATATCATAACAGTCCCTTTCTCTAATAAGAAAACTAAGATGGCCAAAGGTTAAGTCATTTGTTCAAGTTCACATAACCATACTACATTATGGGGCAGTGTAGGGCCATAGCCTGGCTTCTAATCATGAAGCTTGCTGTGATGTCTGCCTCATTACCTATTGGGTTACAGCATAGCCTGGTGGAGGAGCCTGCTTCCCAAAGCTGAGACTCTGTATTCAGGTGTCATCAAATTATCCCAAAGGTGACAGGTGACCTGTGCAACCACTGGAAAGCTTACTTCCATTCTTGTCCCACCTGCTGTGCTCTTGTTGGCCAAGAGTGGAAGGGAGAGAATTATGCCTGTCCTCTTTATTTAGTCTGGGTCTCAATGAGAAGTTTGAATAGTATTTGGATTTAAATTCAGGGCCTCATCCAGGCTGCCACACTTTGAGCTCTTCTCACTTTAGTTGTTTTTTTTTTTTTAAGATAGACTCTTATTTTTTAATGTGGGATTGAACTTGGATCAAGAAACTTCCACATATGCCTCCTGCAAAGCTGAACTTACACAGGTGTGTACCTCCATGATTTTTTTTGAGGTAGTATCTTGCCTGGCCAGACAATAACTGCCGCCCTCCTGTCTATGCTCTCCCTCTATTACTTCCTGTAGGCTCTTTGGTAGGTGTGGTGTAAGCAAGCTTTACTAAAGACTAGAGGATGGCCTTGGCCCTGTGGGAATAGAAAATTGCCTTTGTCAGGATCGGACCTGGTCCACAATCTCTCTTAGAGGAGGGGAGGAGTGACAGGCTCTCAGGATGAAAACTTTCCTGATTAAAGTCCTCTCTGAGATACTCTTTTAAAATTATTGTTTTTGAATTAGCATACATTCATCATATGAGGAAGTTTCTTTTTTATTTTTTTATTGTGAAAATACTGTACAGAGGGGTTACAATTACATGGGCAAGATAATCAGTATATTTCTTATCAAGCATTGTAGTCTCCTCCTTTGTTTCCCCTTCCCATTCTCCCCCTAACCCCCCCAATCCCCCCCCACCAAAGTTGTAAAGTTCGTTTTTCGACATAACGACTTATACAGCTCATAGTTGCAATGGGTCCACCTGTATCCCTAGTTAAGCGATTTGTTTTTTCCCTTTCCCTCCACAAATTATACCAACATCGAATACAGTGAAAGCAGGGGTTATACCATGAGGGAGGGACATACAAAGAAACAGAAACAATCTTATAAATGTGTTAGAAACAATTGCATGAAAGAAAAAAAAAAACATTTGAATACATATCTCAGGGTTCATTTCCCTAACATTAACTTATCTGACCTTTTCTGCTTGACTCAGACATATACTAGATATAACAAATAAGGGAAACCATGGAACCTATGTTTCTTTGGGCCTGGCTTACTTCACTTAATATAATTTTTTCCAAGTCTTTCCATTTCCTAACAAATGGGGTAATGTCATTCTTTCTGATGAAGGCATAGAATTCCATTGTGTGTATAAATACCACATTTTCTTGATCCATTCATCTACTGAGGGGCATCTGGGTTGGTTCCATATCTTAGTTATAGTAACTAATGCTTCAATAAACATAGTTGTGCTGGTAGCTTTAGTGTGGTCTTGTTTGTGAACATTTGGGTAAATGCCCAAAAGTGATTGCTGGGTCATAGGGGAGCTCTATGTGGACTCTTTTGAGGAACCTCCATTCTGCTTTCCAAAGTGGTTGAACAAGTTTACACTCCCACGATATGAGGAAGTTTCATTGTGATTTTTCCATATATGTACATAATGTTCTTATGTACATACACATATGTACGTATATATGTGTATAATTACATATTATACATAAATTTATAATATACATAATTTTAATCCATCCATCAGTTGGGAACCTTGGCTAATTCCATAATTTGGCTATTGTGAGCTGTGGTAAATATGGATATGTAGGTATCTGGTATATTTTTCTTGTATATTGACTTATACTCCTTCCTATATATGCTCAACAGTGGTATAACAGGGTCATAAAGTAGGCCTGCTTTTAGTTTTCCTTCCTTCCTTCCTGCCTTCCTTCCTTCCTCTCTCTCTCTCTCTCTCTTTCTTTCTTTTTTGTCGGATGTGGGTCTTGAACTCTGGGTCTGGGCACTGTCCCTCAGCTCTTCAGCACAAGACTAGCACTCTACCACTTGAGCCACAGCACCACTTCCGTTTTTCTGGTGGTTTATTGGAGATAAGAGTCTCATGGACTTTCCTGCCCGGGCTGGCTTTGAACCATGATCCTCAGATCTTAGCCTGCTGAATAGATAGAATTACAGGCGTGAGCCACTGTCACCCGGCTCTTCCCAGCTGCTTTTAATTGTCAAAGGAACCTCCATGCTGATTCTCCATGCTGATTCCCATAATGGTTATACTGGTTTTCATCCCCCCAACAGTGTGTGAGGGCCTTCCCTCCTCATCCTCACCATTACTTTTTTATTTGTTTTGATGATTATCATTCTGACAATCTGGGTAAGATGGAATCTGATGTGATTTTGACTTTATGGTAAAGCATGTTGAATATTTCTTCATGTACCTATTATCCTTGTGTGTGAGTGTGTGTGTGTGTGTGTGTGTGTGTGTGTGTGTGTGTGTTTTCTGAGAATGGACCAATTTGCTTGCCCATTTATTAATTGGATTATTTGTCCTTTCATTATTTAATATTTTGAGCTCTTTCTATATTCTAAGTATTAATGCTTCTCCAAGGCATATTTAGAAATTAAAAAAAAAGCAAAAGCTTTCCTTTGCAGGAGCAGCAAATTAGCCCAGTGCTCATGGACTCTTAGGCATAGAAAGGAGAGCACAACACCATTACAAAAGTAAAGAGCACAACACCATTACAAGTCAGTCTAGTGCATGCCTGCCTGACTGGGAGAAGCTGGCTAGCATGGCAGTTAGGAAGCCAGTGTGAATGGCATATGCAGGTCTTGGTGTGTTGACTAGCAGGGCAAGAATCCCCTGCTTATTCTTACTGGGGCTGACAGGAGGTGGGATTTCAGGGCAGGAAAAGATGCCTCCCTCCCTACACTGCCTGGGTGGTCTTTAGGTCTGTCCTCCTTGAAAGGATACTGAGATACAGTGCTGTCAGAAAAGGAGACCACATAGACCCACCCTGTTGTTTTGTTTTGCAGATAAGGCGGCTGAACCTTGGACTGGTAGAAGGACGTGCCCAAGATCAGTTAAATGTCATAGATTAGGATCACTGATGTCATCCAAAGAGCACTCCACTTCTGTCCCAAGCTATGAAGTGGAGCCAATTTGTAATACAGCCTCCCCTCCATAAAGGGCTTAAATGCTACTTCTTGTTAAAACTTCAGTATGTATTCTCCACTCATTGAACACTTTGGGAAGAAAAAAGTTGAGGCAGAGAAAATGTTTTTCTTTTTAAATTATTATTTATAATGAGCACTCTGTTAACTAAAGGATTTCAGGTGGCTTGTAAGGAAGCACTGGGAAGAAGGGTTTATCATAATAATAAAGCTTTTAAAATATAACAAAAGGGCAAAACTGTATCAAAGGAAAGAGGACAATCCTATTACACACCAAGGTTAAAGGCAGCCAAGGGAAACAGTATGTGTAGCTCAATTCAAAGAAGGTATTAATTTTGGGGTACAGTGTTCTTGAAGATAAGAAGTCTTGTTATTTTCCACTGTTTCTGAAGGTTCAAAAAAGCCCCAAATCTATCAGAGCAAATGGCTCTAGGGCGATGCTTTCAATATTAATGACATACAGGTAGTGGTCAGGAGGGGGCGCCATAAGGCATTACTCAGACTATTTAAAAAGGTGAACTATTTTAATCCTTTATTGATAATAGGTTTTACCTGGGCACATACATTGAGAGCCAGTAATTCAGTTGTCTGTTTAGAGACTGCCATGATCTTTATTTTTGAATACAGGACACATCAGAGCACACCAGAAGGGATTGGAAATGAATTGTCTCAATTCAGCGGCATGTAGTGCCTGGTGCGTTCCACTCCTGCTGGAAAGAAAAGGTTAAGACACGAGTCTGACTAATAACTGGCCCAGTGACTTTAATATAATGCAGTGACATAGCATGACATACTCATGATCTGAATAATGTATTTTAGGAAAATATACTATAAGAGAGCAGATTCTGCCCAGAAGCGGAGAAAAAGGATTCCCAAAGGAGATAGTCTTTTCTTCTTCTTCTTCTTCTTCTTCTTCTTCTTCTTCTTCTTCTTCTTCTTCTTCTTCTTCTTCTTCTTCTTCTTCTTCTTCTTCTTCTT
>NW_012267299.1:1087772-1099360 GCF_000151885.1 Dipodomys ordii
TCTTCTTCTTCGTCTTCTTCTTCTTCTTTCTTCTTTCTTCTTTCTTCTTCCTCCTCTTTCTTCTTCTTGTCATTCGTGGGGCTTGAATGCTGGGCCTGGGTGCTGTCCCTGAGCTCCTCAGCTCAGGGCTAGCACTCTACCACTTGAGCCACTGCGCCACTTCTGGCTTTCTGGTGGTTAATTAGAGATAAGAGTCTTAGGGACTTTCCTGCCCTGGCTGGCTTTGTTTTTTTTATTGTGAAAATACTGAACAGAGGGGTTACAATTACATGGACAAGATAATGAGTACATTTCTATCAAGCATTGTAGCCTCCTCCTTTGTTTCCCCTTCCCTTCCCTTCCCATCCTCCCCCCCCCAAGCTTCCCCCCTCACTGGCTTTGAACTGGATCCTCAGATCTCGGCCTCCTGAGTAGCTAGGATTACAGGTATGAGCCACTGGTGCCTGGCTTTTATTCATTCCTTTAATAGACATTAGCAGGTATATATTTTCTTCCAAATTCTGTGTTTGGGATTAAGATTATCAAAGTCATTTTGGTCTCTATTCTCAAGGAACTTGAAGTAATAGGCTTTCTACAAAGGGAAAAGAAGACTTCTGTAACGCAAATAATACCAACACCAACACCCTGTGAGCAAAATGAAAGGGCTATACAAGATAAAGAGTGACCAGATAAAGGCACAAAGGACCTTGAACTTAATCCCTAGGTGGTAGGGAGATGGACTATGATCACACCATATGTAATCATATTTATGTTCATATTTATGTGTATGATATTTATGCCTTAAGTGGTAATTAGTCACAAAGATGTAGTTACATAAAAATATAAATATTACTTGAAAAATATCAATAAATATATAATTTTACTTGGGGCAAAGCTTTAAGGCATTGAAAAGTTAAAATCACACAGAAAAAGACAGATTTGAATATGTAAAGATTTAAAAGAATATCACAAGACTGCTATTTTAAGTTAAAAGGACAGTAGATTTCTTAAAATTTTTTTCAAGTTAAAAAGGAAAAATTGGAGGAAATTTAGTAGTATTAGTACACAACTGATTCTTACAAAAAAGAATGCAAATACTTCCTAGAAAATGGGCAAAGAACATGAAAAAAGACATTTTCACAAAGGAGGTATTCAACTGTGAGAAAAAAAGCAATTGTGAAAAATGTTCAAATTCACACAACTTAAACAGGTAGGTACTTTTTGCTTACCAGATTAGAGCTATATCTTTATTTTCAAGCAGACAATAATGTAGATGCCTTCAAATACTAGCGGGGTAAGTGTGGCTTTTTTGGAACAATTTATAACATACATCAGAATTCTGACCACCCCATAGATGCGAAGTAAATTCATTGTTAGGATTAAGGGAATAGGTCAACTTACAACCCTTTTCTATATCAATGTCACTTTTAATAACAAAGAAACAACAACAACAAATGAACCAAAATAACAACAAATCCCCCAAGGAGATACCATAAATGTCCAACCAACCCTAAAACAAATGTTGGTTAAAGATGGTACAGGTATGTACTCAGTATCTGGATGTATACTTACTGATGGAAAAAGTCACCCACAATGCCTTGTTAGAGAAGATTATGGAGGACTGCCATAGTAAGACCTCAGCTGAAAAATGCATATTTTATATGAAAACTGTGATGGCATTGTTTCTGATTATGGTTGGGATTATTTTTTATTTCTCCCATTTTTCTTTACTCATTGCTCCAAATAGATAAATAGAAGTCAATCTGTTACTGTAACACAATGAAATGATTAGCCTTAGGCACCAGGCAGAAGGTCATTGAGAGTTTTGTCATAATCCAGGTAAGACCTGCGGAAGGCTTGCCAGGGTTTCTGTATCTGTGTCTGAATAACCTTTAGAAACACTTCTGGCAGTACCAAAAGGTATTAATTGTAGACATAAAACAGACTGATTAAATTTGAGTACCTAGGATGGAGGTCTTGAAGTTGGCATATTTGATCTGTCCCCTGCCACCCAAGTGATTCTAGACAAGTGAAGCTAGACAAGAACCTCTGACACTCCACCACACTGGCAGGTACGGAAGGAAGGTGCATTTGTACCTGAATTATGTCTCAGAAGTGGGATTTCTGAGAAGGATATTCATCTTAAGATACCCACGGAGTTAATTCTGGCCAGCTTCTTTTCACTGTGGCTCTCAAGGTGAAGGGCATTGCTGAGTAAGAGAACCATGTCTTCTGTGGGCCATTGTGAGTGCCATGTTGGCAGTACAAAGAGCTGGTACAGTGCAGGCCGAGGATGGCATTTCCTATGTGTGTGCACAGGACTAGCTTAGATGTTACACCTCCTTTTACTTTTTCAGGAGAGGTATGTTTTCAGGGCCTGCTGAAGTGTTCTGGATTTTGGGGTTTTTTTGGTCATGGGGCCTGAACTCTGGGCCTGGGCTGTCCCTCAGCTTTCAGCTCAAGGCTGGCACTCTACCACTTGAGCCACAGCGCCACTTCCAGCTTTTTCTGCTTATGTGGTGCTGATAAATTGAACCCAGAGCCTCATGCATGCAAAGCAAGCACTCTACTACTGAGCCACCTTCCCAGCCCCTGGAGTTTTCTGTTTAACACTAATCATGTTATGTGTGTAGGTGGTAGCTAACACTCCAATAACAGTGTTTTGACCAACACTGCCATCGCTTCCCTTAACATTAAAAAATTATAGTTTGCTTTTAATTGCTACCTGTCTTCACCAGTGTTATGCAAACAGGAAGGAAAACTCCATGTATTTTAGCAGGTGTTGATGCCAGAGGTTACTGAGGCAATTGGGAGTGAGGTCTTAAAAGGCATCAGGTAAATACAGGTGAGTATGAATACATGACATACATCAGCATGTCTATTCCAGAAGCAACAGAGGGACTTTGTATGGCTGCAGAGGAATTATATCAGATTTTGGCTGTGGAAAAGGAACTTCTCACTTCTTACCAGCTGAAAGGAATAAAGCTATTATAATCAGTAGTGAAATAGTCATCATACCTTCCACAATTAAACACCCCTTTAAAAAGACAAGTTCCACAATCACTTCATCTTTGACTTTCATCTCAACATGGATGAGAGGAAGTGAGCTGTGACTGGAACCAAAATTGAAAGTGACTTTGACTTTTCAGGATTGCGCTTGCTACCTTGACTGTGTCTTTTCTCCCCTGGGTGTGCATGTGGAATGGGGGAGGGCATCAGTGTTTGCTGCATGCAGAGAGAAACTGGGGAACATGATAGGAAGTGATCGAGGGGGTGTACATAAAGACGCTGGATTTCTTCCTGAACTCACATTGAGGGTGCTCTTTCAAGGACTTCAGTGCTGAAAATTCAGACTCAGGATGGCTCCCCAAAGGCAAGGTAAGTCCAGGCACATTGGAGAGAGAGAGAGAGAGTGCACAGAGGGCAGATGGGAGCTGGGTATTTCTGAAGTTACCTTTTCAGTCCCTCTTGAACATCAGTGTACATGTTCTTTAACTGGCAGGTAAAAATGCTATGCGAGTGTCAGCAGCATTGTAGAACAACAGAAAGCTTTGAACTTCAAATCCCAGATCTTTATGCCTCATTGGAACGGGTCTCCTCTTCTTGAATGCCAATCCTAGGGTTGTGGCAGACGCTGTGGGATTCTTTGTTTAGTACCAGACCCTAATTTGCTCATGGAACTACTAAATAAATACTGACTCCCTTTAAAAATGGTGGGATATATGTGCATATATATGCATATACATACATATGTATATCTTTAAATTTTATTGACTATATATGTATATTTAGGTAGTATACAAATTATATATATATATTATATATCCTTGATATCATACTACCATGCAGTCTAGTAAGCCTGCATGAAACCTTGAATAACCCTTCCATGAATGACGCAGGTTACAAAGACTTTGTCGTATGACTCCTACATAATGAAGCATCCAGAATAGGCAACTACGTAGGCTAGAGGATGGATTAGCAGTTGCAAATGTGTAGCAGCCAGCCATGAGCAATGGGAAAATACAAGGAAAACAAATAAAATATGAGATTATAAGGTTTCTGAAAAAAAATATTGCAATTAAACTTCCCAACTCATGGATAACCTCAGCCCTGTATACTGGCACTAGGAATAGGAATTTCTCACCAAAAATCTTAATTACAGCTCACTTTCAGTCTGTTGGAAGAATATTCTTAACAGGTACTTACACAGTTTTTGCTAAGAGCAGGAGAAAAGCTTGGCATGTCTGTTTCTGCTTTTTCTCTCTTTTCCTTTGGGCTACAAAAAAAATAGGGCTAATTGATAACTTATCTACCTCTAAGGAACAGCAGATCCTTGCAGGACAGATACCCCAAAGTGAGGATAATTACATATAATGACTAAGCTGCCCCCTGGAGCCTGGGAAATCATCTCATGGGAGCCAGATTACTCCCTTCAAGTGATGACAGAGATAATAACTTCTTCAGAACCTCAGAGAAACAGAACTGCGATAATGGCCAGCAGGCTACCTGTAAACTAGGACTCAAATGATTCATACCTTTGTCTTCTACCCCTAATTATGTCTCTACTTAAATCTATACTTTAAACATGGCTGCTGATGAACAGATGGAAGGCCATCGAGTGGCATCATGCCTTATAAATATCTCCTTTATTTTTCTTAATAAGCTTTTCTATCATTCTTACTACATTAAAATACTGCCTGAATTCTTCTTTCACTGGACACAAGGATCAGTTGATAGCTGCTTGGGCTTGAGTCTCAGGTCACCTTTGCCATACTCTCTTGGCTGGACTGAGTCACGAGTCAGGCCATTTACCAGGGACAACAGGGAGGGGAGGGAAAAGGGAATAACTGCTAATGGATAGGGGTTTCATTTTGAGGTAATGAAATTGTTTGCTATTTTGCTAGTTGGGCTTGAACTCAAAGTCTTTGAACCCAAGGACTTGCATTTCTCTTTAGCTTTTTCTCTCAAGACTAGTGCTCTACCACTTGAGCAACACCTCCATTTTTAGCTTTTGCTGGTTAATTGGAAATAAGAATCTCTTGGACTTGTCTGCCTGGTCTGGCTTCAAACCTCAATTCTCAAATCTCAGCCTCTTGAATAGCCAGGATTGCACTTGTAAGCCACTACTGAGCTGTAGGCACAGCTTTAGTGGTAGAGTACTCAGTTGCTTATCAAGTGAATGTTCTTGTGTTCAATCCCCAGTCCTTAGAAAAAGAAATTACTTAGGAGAAATCAGATAATGTCAAGATGCTTGCCCAACTATAAATATGTTAAACCCCACTGAGTTGTATACTTTATAAGAGCTGATGTTATGACACATATGTTCTGTCTCAAGGAAGTTCAGATACATTTTTTAAGTATATGAGATCACCTATTTCCCTCACTGTTTCATCATTGCTTTGCTCATTACTCCAATGTTCTTAACTGGATGGTGGGGGGAATTAGGACCGAGCAGGAAACAGATGGAGGAGGCCAATTAGATATGTGAAGATTGGGAAGTTAACAATGAAAATAACTAAGATACCTTGAGCAAAAGAGCTCAGGGACAGTGTTCCAGGCCCTGACCAAACAAAAACAAAACCTCTAAGATAGAAACAGGAAAGTTGTCAACAATTGTCCATGAATTCAGCCACCTACATAAAACAAAGAATTTATAAAAGAGAGGAAATGATCCATTTCTTCTAGATTAGAGGATTTTGAGATTTCTTTTTGTTTATCTAACCATGGGCATTAATAGCCTATCATCTGCGTGTGGAACTGAATCCACAGACTATCTCTGGTAGGAAGTAGGCTGAAGTTAAAGAAAGGAGGGAAATTGAAGAAGTATATTGTTTTGTATACAATTCCAGAGCTTTCTGTAGGCTGGAAAAAAAAAACCAACACCTGCCCCCTTACAAATGGCTAGTATTTTCACTGAGATGAGTTTCCTTTGGATCTCATTTCACCTTGGTCGCATCTCACCTCTAGATTAACCCTGATAAATTCTTCCTTTTCTATGATGTCTTATATTTCGACCTGCTGTGCCCTGTGGGATTAAGAGCTAAGTACTCACTAACAAGAGTAATCCCCTAACTGGACACACTTTTGAGATTGTTCAGCATTTGTTCACAAAGGAAAGAGGCAAAGCAAAGAGAAGGTAGGAAGTGAAGAAAGGAAGTGGTTTCTTTCTGATTTTCACCTTAGAGAGGTAATTGATTGCAAAGGGACTCTCTAAGCCAATATTTGCAGGAAAATCGATCTGTTCTTACTTCCCAAGAATTAGCTCATTTCCCCACTTTTTCTGAGAGACAATATGACCCTAAGGATCTGAGTTCAGACAAGGGAGGTCTTGAGACACTTGATATTTCTCAGGCTTTTGACTTGGCCCCTGTGATTTTTAATAAGAATAAGAGCAAACACTTAAAAATAGTACATTTAACATGTGGCAGACTCTGGTCTAGATTCTCTCTGTCAATTGCCACATTTGATCCTTACAACAATCCCACAAGAAAAGTATTATTTCTATCATGACTATGGACTGAAGAGTGTAGACTAAATTTGTATGTTGAAGCTCTAACCTGCAGGTGGTGGTGGTTGGTGATAGAGCCTTTCAGAAAGGTTAGGTTTACATGCAGTCATGATGATGGGGTCCTCACGATAGTGTTAGGACCTTTGCAAAGAGAATTCAGAGAGCTTGCATCTCTCTCTCCCCATCTAAGAGAAACATGAAGCAGACAAAGGAGAAGATGGCTGTCTGAAATTGAGGAAGAAGGATCTGGCAAAGCCTTGAATTTGGACTCTCAGCATCCGGAACTATTAGAGGAAATCATTGTTCTTTTAGGTACATAATCTCTGTCATTTTGTTGTAATAATATAAGCGCATTAATACAATCACTGTCATACAAAGGAGGAAAATTGAGACCTAGAGAAGTTAAGTACCTTACTTGGTAAGATGAAGGCAGGACTCAAACCTATGCAGTCCATCTCCAGGGTCTGTGTTTCTTACTACCAATGTCAAATGCCTGTAGTGAAGGCAACTGTTCTGACTGCTTCTTTCTCTGCCATCCTGAAGATCTAATTAAGACCTTCTTGAACCTCCAGTGCCACTATTAAAATACATACCTTAAAAAGAGTTGTTCCTGCTTTTGGAGTTTAGCTTTAAGAGAATTCTTTTTATTCTGTGAACTTTTGCAAATTCATTTTGTTATTTAAGTATTCTTTTTTTGTTTCTTTTTAAAACATATTTTTATTATCTTTAAGTAGTTGTACAAAGGAGTTGCCATTCCACAAAACAGTTTTTGAGTAGAAAAATCTTCACCCATCCCTCCCAATCCATTCCTTCCCTCACTTTTCTTAATTTTGTAGGATATGCTTTGAATTTTGGCTGCATTCTTCCCTACTTCTTCTCTTCATTCATCTACACCTCTCCTGAAAATTCATTTTAAATCAATAAACTAAGAAATAACAATTAGAAAGGTGAGAACACACAGAAAAAATTCACAATTGTATATTAGGCAAAGCATAGATCTCTCTTCAGCATAAAGTACATGTTCAACAAAGTCTGATGGCAGCTAGACTTGTGCTTGAAAAGGAAACAAAGGGAAGTATATTTAATCAGATGAATCAAAACATGGCTATAAATGAATCTAAAGCCTAAGTTTCCTCAAAGGAAGTTGATCCCTTGATCTAGTTTACTTCATGACGGGCTGAATTACTCTGTACCTTGCATGCTATCTTATTTGATGTGACATTAATCTGTCAGGAGGATGTAGAAGGGAAGTCCACAAGCTCTGGTGTCAGTTGGGGGCACGAAGACTCTGGCTCTGCAACCATATCATTGTGGAACCTTGGAAACATTATTCTGTTCTCTTCACTTTAGTTTCTTTGACAGCAAAATGACATTTTAATGTGTTCCCCCAATATACTATGTGTAAAATATTGCAATATGTGTGAAATGCTCAGAATGGAGGTATTAAAAATGCTATATTGTGCTACTTTCATTGGCCCTTGGGTCCCCAAAATACCCAGTGATGTTAGTCACATGGCCTCAATTACTACTGACTTCTCTATTAGTTATTTCACACTGTGGACTAGTCTGTCTATGTGCTGCTGCCATCAGCAAGCTAAGAGACAAAAAGATGGGATTGCTGGGATAAGTTAGAAGCTTTTAGTAACAACTAAAGCTGTTATTACAGCTGCAAGTGTTAATGTGTTACCAACTGAGAAATCAATTTATTAGAGCAGGTGACTTAGGCATGAGTTGGAATCTAGGCTCTGTTACTTTTAAAATAAGTGAATTAACCTCTTTGTGCCTCAGTCTCCATGTCTGTAAAACGTAGACATTAATATGCCCTTCCTAGAACAGTCTCCTGGCCCCTGGAAATGGTAAGAACAACGTAAGTTTCAGTGTTAGTGATGCCTACCTGCTCACAACTCCTCCTTCCTACTCATCAGTCTCTTGGTCCCTAGTGGCGATTGTATTTACACAAATGCTGTTTATATGAGGAGTAGATATCTGAATTGTAAAGATTAGAAGCCTTTCCTTGGTATGGGAACCGAACACTTGAGCCAGTCATCTGTGGGTCACTGAGCTGAAAGGTGGGGTGGGCTCTGATTTGGGGTCATTATCCCAGCCTTGATGCATGAGTAGGGGAAGCTCTTCTGTTAAAAGGAACAGGAAAGTGACGGCAGCTATGGAAGAAAATCAGAGAAGAGAAATTGTATGGTCTTGGGTCTTGAGAAATGGTAAGAGTCTTGGGTAAGTAAATCTTCCAGTTCCTGAAAGCAGGCTGTGCTTAGCACTCTGCTTGTATTCCTGCCAGATTTTCTGATTATGATGATCACCCTCCTATTCCCAACACTCTATAGGCAAGCTGGAGCAATCCCTTGTTCTGTTCAAAGGTGAGATTACAACATTGAACTTCAGTAGGAAATGGTTACATCAATGGTGTGCAAATGTTTTGGTTCACATAGTTGCAGAATTTTGGTTGTGGGAGCAGAGGTACTCTGGTCTGTCCATTTCTATTCCTGGTTTACTATTGTTTCCTGCTGGAAAGCTACATCACAGCCATGACTTTGAAAGATAGTGGAAAAACAGGAGGTGGCAATTCACCGAAGTAGAATCACCCTCCCCAGACCCTACATCAAGTCCCTGGAGAAAGTGAGTGGTGGCTTCCGGGAGAAGTGCGGAGAAGACTCTCAGAGCAAAATTACTGGTCCACAGGCCAGGTAGGACTCTGAGAATCACAAGAAAAACACCTTGTGGTGAAGGTTCTAAGACCCAGCATCATTTCCAGAGGAGAACCTACAGGCAACTCATTGACTTAACCTTTGTGCAATTGTACAACAGATTACTTCTTTCAGGACTGAACAGAAGTGGGGTCTAATGTAGCCCAGGCAGATGCCTAAGTCACCTGCTCTAATAAACGGATTTCTCAGTTGGTAAGACATTAGCATTTGCAGTAGTAATACCAGTTTCAGTTGTTACTGAAAAAGTGAAATTTCAAAAGTAAGCATTTCATGGAGGTCTTTGAACCTCTTCTGAGCCTTGGTAATGCGCTATCATTAAAATCTATGCTTAAGGATTAATTGACAATTTGTTAAGCACTTCGTCAGTCCTGTTTGAATCATAGAATTAGAAATCACTGTATTGCAAAATAATTTGGCATTATAGACATTTACTGTCTTAATTTCTGGGAAGTATACCAAAATTATTCTAAGACTTATTAAATGATTATAAGATTTTTTTTTTTTGGAGTCTGGTTGTGGGGCCTGAACTCTGGGCCTGGGCTCTGTCCCTCAGCTCTTCAGCTCAAGGCTAGCGTTCTACCACTTGAG
Organism: Dipodomys ordii; assembly: GCF_000151885.1. Taxonomy (NCBI): domain Eukaryota; kingdom Metazoa; phylum Chordata; class Mammalia; order Rodentia; family Heteromyidae; genus Dipodomys; species Dipodomys ordii. Next base: position 1,097,568 of record NW_012267299.1, read on the forward strand.
CCACAGCGCCACTTCTGGCTTTTTTCTTTTTTGCTTATGTGGTGCTGAGGAATTGAACCCAGGCTCTCAAGCATGTAAGGCAAGCACTCTACCACTGAGCCACCTTCCCCGCCCCTGATTATAAGATTTTTACCTGTTCTTTAGACACAGTACTTAACCTACTATATGCAAAAAGTTTTTTAAACTAAGTTTATTATATCTTTTCCAATACAATATTTTCACTAATGTTCCTTTCTTATTATATACTTTTAATTATTTTTTGTTCAGAACCTGAAGCTAATACTCATATAATTTGACCATAAGCCTTAATTGATACAGCCCAAGCTAATTCTGAAATATAGTAGTCAAATTAGAATTATTCTTTTCCAAAAAAGACTATGACTCCAATTTTTGCTTGACATAAATTTGTTAATACATATTTTGAGAATTATGTTAAGATCTAAAGGGAAATACATTATGAAGTACTTCTTGTAAGACAGGTCAAGACTGGAATCATGTCAACTAAATATAATTTGTTCACTTTTATAATGTACATACAGAATCATAAATGAATATGCTATAATTTGTAATAATACAAGATAATATGTAGGTAAGTTGTTTATTGTGAACTGGCATGACAATTTTTTGTAAACTTACATATATATGTGTATCAAACTTTCTAAAATTTGTTTTAAAGACAAAATAGGATAATGTATAAAAATAAAATGTAACATTATTAATTTCATTATTACATTCATTAGATATTCTTCTTTACATTTAATAAAAGAGGAAGGAATATACAATTAAAAGCTGGTATATAGTAAAGTTTTAAAAACTGAGAACAGAGCCAGGTGGCAATGGCTCACTCCTGTAATGCTAGCTACTCAGGAGGCTGAGATCTGAGTATGGAAGTTCAAAGCTGGTCTGGGCAGGAAAGTCTGTGAGATTCTTATCTCCAATTAATCAGCAAAAATGCCAGAAGTGGAGCTGTGGCTCCAGTGGTAGAGCACTAGCTTTGAACCAAAAACCTCACAGACAGTGCCCAGGCCCTGATTTCAAACCTGTGAACCAGCATACAAACACACAAAAATTTAAGATGGAAAACATTAGACTTGTTATTAGATGAAATAAGATATTTAATTGCAATTGAGAGATAAATACAATGTGGTTTGATGACAATAGATTTTATGACTTTTTTTTTCTGGTGGCTTTGAGGGTTGAACACAGGCCTTTCTACTTTCTTTTTTTTTATTGTGAAAATACTGTACAGAGGAGTTACAATTACATGGGCAAGGTAATGAGTACATTTCTTATCAAGCATTGTTGCCTCCTCCTTTGTTTCCCCTTCCTATCCCTTCCCTTATCCCATCCCCCTCCCCCACCGTCGTCCCCCCCCCAAAGTTGTAAAGTTTGTTTTTTGACATAATGACTTGTACATTTCATTGTTGCAATGGGTCCACCTGTATCCCTATTTAAGTGATTTGGTTTTTCCCTTCCCCTCCACAAGTATACCAACATCAAATACAGTGAAAGCAGGGGTTATACCATGGGGGAGGGATATACAAAGCAACAAAGAAATCATCTTATAAATATGTTAGAAACAATCGTAAGAAAGAAAAAAACAGGATACCTGAGCGCTCACACAGAGAGTCCGGGACGAAGGAGCCAGACGCAGCGGGCGAGCGGATTCTACTCAACACCAGCAAGAACCAACAAGGAGCAGACAGCTTCATCCTGCAGTTTGCAGACCAGAGACGACCCAGGATCCAAGACTCGGCGTGAGTAGAAGCCCGACATCCTCACTCCTTCTCAGG
>NW_012267299.1:1106450-1142783 GCF_000151885.1 Dipodomys ordii
TTGGGATGGGGGGGAGGGGGGAGGCTGGGAAGGGATGGGAAGGGAAGGGTAAACAAAGGCAATGCTTGGTAAGAAATGTACGCATTATCCTGCCCATGCAATTGTACCCCTCTGTACAGTATGTTCACAAATAAAATAAAATAAAATTAAAAAAAAGAAAGAAAAAAACATTTGAATCCTTATCTTGGGGTTCATTTTGCCTAACATCAACTTATCTGACCATTTCTACTTTCTAGGCAAGTACTCTACCACTTGAGTTACACCTCTAGCAGATGTTAGATACATTAGATAGATATATATGTAATTAAAAACTTACAATTTTGTCCACAAAATTTATGCAATTCCAGAACATATTCTATTTACATTTGAAAGAGAACATGAAAGTCTGTTTTAATTTCACTGTTTGTGTTTTTCTTTTCAGTTAATGACACATTCCAGAGACAAGTTTTTGAGAATAGCTGAACCTTGGATCTTTTACTGAAATATTCAGGTAGAGTACTGTTTTTGTAGCTCAGAGTTTCTCTTCTCTGATTTGCTGTCTTTGGATTCTCCCTCAAAAGTGAAGAATTGGAATGATAAAACCATCTCATCTTCCTCACCTGTCCCACCTTGAATCTGATTTCAGGATATCCAGGCTTGAGCCAGGGCTGGGGGAGATGGGAGTCCTGGAGCTTTTCAGTGCCCCAAGAATTGGGTCACTGATCTTTGGTGTTCTAGAAAGTTCCACCACTCCTGCAACTTACTAGACTCGTCAAGATGAGTGAGAGGTTTTCTTTTATTTTAGATGGATAGAAAACATTTGGGAAAAATAGGCATATTCTCATTTTTGAGCCACACTAATTTTAGGAAAGAGTACAGGCAGAAATTGAAGATCTGAAAAAAAATATTCTCTAAGAATGATTGGTGGCCATATAGCTTTTGGAAGTGAGTATACTTGTCTGGAATGATTGGCCTACATGTTTGTTTCTAAAAATTGGATTTTTCTCTTTTAGAGAGTCATGTTGTTGGAACTATGAAGGTCATACTAAAAGGAATTTTGCAAAAGAAAAAAAAAACCTCACGATTTTACTGGTCTCATAGAAAGAACTGTCTACATTCTCTTCTATTTACCTTTGGGTCATATACATTCTTCTGCACGTTGGTGGTTTTAGTGAACACAGAGAGTTTGTGTTTACATTTTGTTCCTGTTATCTTTTGAGGACCATGCTAGGTAAACAACATTCCAGGTCATCACAGAACACACACAAAGCACTTATCACCATATAAGAATCTGCCTACGGCAACAATGAGATGTACAAGACCTTATGTCGAAAAACAAACTTTACAACTTTGGCGAGGGGAGGGAAGGTGTGGGGGCAGGGGGTGGGGGGGGAGTGGTGGAAAGGGATGGTAAGAGGAAACAAAGGAGGAGGCAACAATGCTTGATAAGTAATGTACTCATTACCTTGCCCATGTAATTGTAACCCCTCTGTGCGGTATTTTCACAATAAAAAAAATAAAAAGAATCTGCCTAAGTTTTGTAACAAATTTTCATAAAACTAATTATTTAAAACAACACATATTTATTATCTATGGTGTTGAAGGTTGGAAGTCCTACCATCAAAGGGAACACAGGATGAGGTTCTTTCCAAAGGTTCTGGGAGAATCAGCTTCCTGTGCTTTCTTAGCCTCTAGATATCCATCCCTGCCCTTGGCCCATAGTCCTTTTCTTCATTGTCAAAGCCAATAGCAAAACGTCTTTAAGTCTCTCTGTGGCATGCACTTCTCTATTTGCATTTATAAGAACACTGTGATTACATTCATCTCCCCTAGACAACCTAGAATATTCTCTCCAACTCCAGGTCATCTGATTAGTAACTTTCCTCCACTTGAGGCTTCAATTCTTTTCTGCCATGTAACTTAACACATTTACAGTTTCTTTGGATTAGGACTCTGATGTCCATAGACCATTATCTGCCTACTCCAGACCCTAAATTTGGAGTTAATAGCACTAAAATCCCCTTTTATTTCTGGAAAAAACAAGAGTACCATTTGGTGTTATTATCATTCTATGGTGTTTGCCTGCCAACAATGCACTGAGCCCTCCACTGAAACATATTTAGGAGCAGTTTTTGCTCAATGTGCTTACAAATTGATTATTGTTAACATTTTCAATTATTTAACATTTATTGAGCACCAACCATGCTCTAAGTACTTCTCAAAACATACAATTAGTCATGGTTTATGTCGAAAGGGCTTACCATTTAAAATTAGACGAGTCTAAAATTAGACATACGTGAACCTTTATAAATAGCAATGTTATGTGAAAGAACTGAACAACCTAGACAAGTCAGGTATAGTATTTTATGTAGTCTTCAAATTCATCTTTAGTCCCTTGAGTGCCAGAACTGTAAACTTTTCAGAAAACAGACTTTCTGAAAATTTACACAAACTATTAAAAATACCACACTAATGACATTTATTTATTTAGTCAGTCACAGGGCTTGAACTCGGGGCCTGGGCACTGTTCCTCAGCTCTTCAGCTCAAGGCCAGTGCTCTACCACTTGAGCCACAGTGCCACTTCCAGTTTTCTGAGTGATTTATTGGAAATAAGAGTCTCATGAACTTTTCCTGCCTGGGCTGGCTTTGAACCACAATCTTCAGATCTCAGCCTCCTGAGAAGCTAGGATTACAGGCATGAGCCACGAGCACTCAACTAATGGCATTTATAAGCAATGATTGTTCAAGTGTGTGTGTGTGTGTGTGTGTGTGTGTGTGTGTGTGTGTGTGTGTGTGTTCTGTAGTTAATGGGATTCAGCCATGGGATGAAGGTATCTTCTTAAATGGTGAATAGTATGAAATTCAATTGCTAACTGGAGGGAGAAATTTTCAAAGGCCAATACTGTGAGTGACAAGCCAAGCTCTTACAATTGCAGACTTTGTTACTATAACCCAGGATGAAATTGGAAACCAACCATTGTACTGATGACTACTCTGATTAACTGAAGTATATACAATGTGTACTTGTTCTAATTTGCACCATGTACTATTTATAGTCAAGAGAGTTTATAATTTACATTGTAAATTTATAAGCAGAGGTGAAGTCAATCCATACACTTGCCCTTTCATTATAAAATGGAAATAGGTTGATGATACCATTTGATATGCCAATATATTTCATTTGATGAGCCCTGGTGTCAACATCACCTTGTTCATTCAATGATGAATACCTTGAGAACCTGAATTGTTTCAAACCATAAAACTAATTAATATCAGAATTGGAATGAAAATAAGTCCTCTGTGATAGTTGGTGCATCTTTTTTCATTTTATCCTAATATTTCCTGTCCACTTCTGACCTGACCTTCCCTCAATCTCTCCATCAAAACACACCTTTCCTTATTGCTCTTTAAGACAGATCCCATGTGTCTACTATTATTTGCTTTTCTCAGATATTCTTTCCAACTTGTCTGTGGGGTATGGAAGCTAACAAAAACATCTTAAGTCACAGTGGTCCCCAAAGACCAATGACACAATTCTCCTTATCCAGGATGCTAGATAAAACTCTGAGCTCACTGTTCACACTCTGGGCAGGATCGCTGATACACATACCTAGACCTCACACCATAGTGCAAAGGGCTGCAGTGTGACAAAGCTTCCATATAAAGCACCAACCATATATGCTTTCAGCCATGTGGGACAGATTGCTACCTTCATTAAAATAACTGAGCTCTCATCCAGCCATCTTTCCGGAGTCAGTGTGACAGATAGAAAGGATGAAACACGGCTAGTCATTTTCTAGGGATCAGGGATGTTGGTATGAGGAACCCCCAGAGATGGTTTTGCCCTTTCTGTCCTTGCTCTGCAGTGTGAGCCGCTGTCCTCAACTTCACAGGTTAATTTTCAGTGTACTTAATGCCATCCCATTTGCCCACCCCACCCCAGGCTGACTGTGTGGCTTCATTGCCCAGATTCCAAACTAGCTCCAACTGATAAGCCCCTCTGTGCTTTTATTTATCAGATGTAAAATATAAATTATTTTAGTACCTGTCTTATGGGATTACGGTGTGAGTTCCATGAGAACACACACACAAAAAAGCTTTAGAAAATATGTGCTTCATCCCTAGGAAGGTGTGTATGAGACAGGATGATTACTAAGACCTGGGCTTTGTCCTCCAGACAAAGATAATTTGTAAAGATAGGAGATAATTTTGGAAGACATAGGAAGAAGCTGTCAGAGTGAATGATAAATCACTGTGAAGGCAGGAAGACAGAATCAGGTAGGGAAAGGAACAAACTGTGTACACAGCAAAGATAGTATCTTGCATGCATGTCCCCAGCGGTCAGGCGGTGACAGCTCCTGGTCCTCAGTGAGTTTAGTGACAGAAAGATTCCCAGTTGCATTGTGAGCCAAGGGGAACACATAGGTCTAATTCTATCAATTCTATCATGAAGGATAAAGGAATACCAGACTTTGCATCCTGTTACATTGCCTGAAAATGGGCTCTTAAAATAGGTGTATGGAAACAGTTGGCGCAAGAAGTCTTTGAGCATTTTTTTTTATTTTAGATACTCTAATCAGCATTAGCCAACAGTATTAACATTTGAGTCACAAATAAAATCCTAAACTTTCTACTAGTCACCTTAAGGAAAGGACAAAGAAGCAGGTGAAATAAAACTAAATAGCACATGTTATTTAACCCCACACATTAAAAACATGTTATAATTTCAGCATGTCTTCAATGTAAACTAGTTGATGAGATTTTTTTTTACATTTTTATAATAAGTCTTTGATATCCAGTGTGCAAATTTTATATGAATACACATCTCAATTCATAGTCACCACACTTAAAGTGCTCTGTAACCACGTGTGAATGGTCATTACCATATCCACAGTACAATTTGACATGCTTTTGTGAGATGGAGGATGGAAGAAAAAACACATACTTGAAAATATTTCATTTCAGGAAATAAGCCCTAATTGTTTTGAAAGAGGCTGTATGTCTCATACAGTTCTCTGCTGGCAGAACCCACCATGATGGTTTCAGTAATCCCTTCCCCCAGATTCTTTTAAAGCAGGAAGGCAAACACAAATCCAGACTTGCTTGGCATGGTGATTAATTAAGACATATGAGTGAGCATGAAGGAAGATTTCCTCCTATAATCAGTCTTCCACTGGCCTTCATTAAGGACAAAGAACATTTTAATGGATGAAGCCTTCACCATTAATAAGCCTTTCCTTTGTTATTTCTTATGGAACCATTCATTAGATGAACAAAACCTTGGTAGTGAGCCTATGACAGACTGGGGTCAGAACTCCAGGGAGAGCCTATGTCACTATTAGCACCTTAAGACAAAATGTCTCTTGGCTACCTTATCCGGTCCAGCCCAGATGACTTTGACCCTATTTGCATTCAGAGATCCCAAGAGCTAGAGAGCTACGGATGGGGTGATTGGCCCACATTGCCTCACCAAGTCAGCTTGAGCAAAGGGTATATCGAAACATTAGCTAAGATGGATAAGGATAGGAGGAGTGTATTTATTTTTGGTTTCTAAATAATATTCTTTTTTTATTGTGGGCTACTTTAGGGATGTATTTTGTTTTTTTCTATTTTAAAACATTTTTGTTTTAGAAGAATTTTAGATTGACAGAGAAGTTGCGAAGATAGAACAGAGAATTCCCGTATACTTTCCATCCAATTTCTCTTCACATTTGTCAAAACTATAAAGTCAACATCAGTAACACTATCACTAATTTCCAGATTTTATACTGGCTTGCTTTCAATTTGTAGCTTTTACTTTCATTATGAATAATAATAAGAAATCAAGCCAGGTGTTGGTGGCTTACCCCTGTAATATAGCTACTCTGGAGGTTGAGATCTGAGGACTCCTGTTTGAAGCCCAAACTTCTTTTAATGAATGATCAAAGATGTCTTCATAAAAGTTTTTTAATGACTTCATTCTAGATATTCAGAATAAAAAATGGTGTACTCACTTGTGAGGTAACAGATTTTCCTTATACTGTTTTAAAATTTAAAGATTAATCTTCACAGTGAGTGTGCAATGTATCACAAAATGGCCTTTTTTTGAGTGGGAGAGGAAAGTTTGGGTAGGATGACATATTAAATTGTACTATGTCAGCCACAAAGTTATTAGAAACCAGTTTCTACTTATTACTTTCAAAAGGTCCACTTGGTACAATTGGAGAATTCTTTGTTGTTGTTGTTGTTGGTCATGGGTCTTGAACTTGGGGCCTAGGCACTGTTCCTGAGCACTTTTGTTCAAGGCTAGCACTCTACCACTTTGAGCCACAGCTCCACTTTCCAAATGGAGAATTCTTGACACATGAAAAGTTCTTGAGTATGTTAAATATGTCAAGCTTTTTAGGCTTTTCTCAAGTGATTTGTTTTTTTTCCCCCCAAGTCATCAAAATGTATATAAATTATATAGATTGGATCACAGTCCTTGAGTCTCATCTCCAATTAACTACCCAAAATCTAGAAGCAGAGCTCTGGCTCAAGTGGTAGATCACTAGTTTAGAAAAAAGTTCAGAGACAGTACTCTGAGTTCATGCTCAGGCCAGGTATACAAATAAAATATCAAAGTGACTCTTGATTATAATGATAAACAATTGATAGCCCTTATATGAAGAGAATCAGGAATATAAAAGGTAGCCAAAGAAAAAAAAATCATGCTATGAGCTCAGGGACTTACTTTTGCAGCATAGACTTGCATTATTCAGATTCAGACCAAAGAGTAACTCTTCTGTAAAGTCTGTCTTACACCAATAGCATTTACAATAAAGAACAAAACCCTATCAGCATGGTATGGTCTGCCACTTCACAGGCACTCAAATGCTAGCTGAAAGAGAGCAGGGCACGGGAGTACAATTATTACAACGCTGTTACTAGCAGATGAAGTGCTAATAGATGTTCCTCAGTTCTTGGATACAATGTGTTCGATTAGGAGACTGTTTCAGATGAAGCAAAAGAAGCAGGGCTAGAGGCATGGCTCATGAAGCAGAGAGCCAACTCTAAGTGAAAAAGCCAAATGAGAGGGTCAGACCCTGATCTAAAACCCTAGAACTCACATATAGACCCAACAGACAGATAGACACAGACACACACAGATACACACAGACACACACAGACAGACACAGACACACACACACACACACACACACACAGAAGAGTAGAAAGATAGTAAAGAACAATTTACTGACAAAGCAGAAGTACACCTCACAGATGAAGGGTTCAGTTGGCTAAGGACAGCTTGTGTGGAAACTGTTGGTCCTGGGAGTTTGTTCAATAGGATGGCGTTACTATAGGTATGGAAGTGAAGCCCTCTCCTCATGGACTTTCTCCAAATGGGTTAGCTTCGGGCAGTGGCTGCCAGGGTGTGGAAAGTCATAGCCTGCACATTTAACCTGCCATTTCCATTTTAGAGCTGCCAGGGTAAGGTCTTTATTTCAGTTCTTAGGGCATCCAGGGGCATGCCCAACCTTGATACTAGGAGTGTGTTCCATAAGGAGGATATTGGGACATATTTCAAACATTGATCTAGGGTGGGGATCATCTGGGTGGGATTTTCCAATGGAATATTATACTATGGGGGCATTTCCCATTTCTACTCATGTCTACTTAGCACCTTACAATAATACTTCCCTCCCCTCCATATTCCTTGTTACTTTCCAACTTGGGTTACCTAATGTGCTTTCAGAAAGCACCTCTCATGGTTTTATGCAAGAAAAGTTTTCATTGGTTCCTTTTCCATTTGAATTGTTGGAAGGAAGATGTTCAAGGAAGGAACTATCTGAGCCAATGGATCTTAGTACAGTTAGACAAGAGTACATGAATTCAGGCATATTTAGATTCTTTTTTTAAAATTGGTTTTCATTCAGTATATTTTATTCCTTTTTTGCTTTTTATTTCTTCTATTAATAAGTTTTTTATTGCGAAAATACCATACTGAGGGGTTACAATTATATGAGCAAGGTAATGAGTATATTTCTTATCAAGCATTGTTGCCTCCTCCTTTGTTTCTCCTTACCATCCCTGCCCTCCCCCCCCGCCCTCCCCCCCAAAGTTGTAAAGTTTGTTTTTCAACATAATGTCTTGTACATCTCATTGCTGCAATGGGTCTATCTGTATCCCTATTTAAACAATTTGTTTTTCCCTTCCCCTCCCCAAATTCTACCAACATCAAATACAGTGAAAACAAGGGTGGGAGAGGGGGCCAGCAGCTCACAGCCTTTTCAGGGCTACATCTCCATTGATCATGGGACTTCCTGCTAGACACTACTTCTTGAAGGTCACACAATCTTCCAGTTTGCACTACTGTGGAGAATCAAGCCTTTATTTGTTTTTTTGAAATACCATATTTCTTTCTTTTCTTTTAAATTTTATTGTAAAGGTGATGTACAAAGGGGTTACAGTGATACATCAGATAATAGGTAGTTTTTGAACAGTGTTACCCCCTCCCTTATTCTCTCCTAGTTTTTCCCCTTCTGACTTCCCTGCCCCCCAAAATTGTACAGTTCATTTCCAACATATTGTCTAGTGGGTTTCACTGATGAATTGGTTCACCCTTTGTTCCAGTGTTTCTGTGCTTCCCCATCTTCTCCCCAAATCAGATAAATTTATATACAAGACAGAGTATAGAAATAAAACATAGTAACCAAAAGGAATAAACCAAAGAAAAGAGGAAAGAAAAGAAAAATGGGTTGGGAAGGTTGCTCAGTGGTAGAGCACTTGCCTTGCATGCATGAGGTCTTGGGTTCAATTCCTTAGCACCACATAAACAGAAAAAGCCGGAAGTGGCGCTGTGGCTCAAGTGGTAGAGTACTAGCCTTGAGCTGCAGAGCTGAGGGATGGCACCCAGGCCCAGAGTTCAGGCCCCACGACTGGACCCCTCCCCCCCCCGCAAAAAAGAAAAAAAATATATAAGGAAAGAATCTCAAACAGTATTGTAAAACAAAACAAAAACAAAAACAAAACCCTCTTACTACAAAGGTCAAGGGGGGAGCCAATGCAACAGTGATCTACACAGACAATATGTTGGAAATGATCTGTACAACTTGGGGAGGGGTGGTTGGAGGGAGGGAATGTAGGAGAAAAATGAGCGAAGGGGTAATCAGTTTGACAAGAAATGTACTTACTACCTTACTTATGCAAATGTAACCCCTCTGTACATCACCTTCACAACAAAAGAAAGGCTTAAAACAAAACAAAACAAAAACCTCTCACTTCCATTTCTTGGAGTTCATTTTGATAAGCACCATTTTATATGATTTTATGCATGTAGCTATTGAGATACCCTCCTTTGTTCTCACTGTGAATGTTTACATTGCTGTTTAATTAATCATGACCAGGTGTAATTATTTGTCTTTTGCCATCCATTGGGTTTACTTGGAGATTTATATGTACATTCTAGTTATTCCAAATGAGAGAAACCATGCAGCCTATGTTTCTTTGGGTCTGGCTTACTTCACTTAGTATAACTTTTCTCCCATGTCTTTCCATTTCCTTACACATGGGGCAATGTCATTCTTTCTGATGGAAGCATAGAACTCCATTGTGTATATATACCACATTTTCTGGACAAGCCTTTAATACATGATCCTTTGTGGGGATCTCCAAGATCAAACTGCAGTAATGAATAATTCCTAATCATTACCCAAAGAAGTTACACTCTGGAAAATAGTATAGAGCACACACAAATGATTGTAATGCCTGGTGCAATGAGGCCCTTAGTAGCAGTGGAAGTAAACGTGCTAATGAAAATAAAGTTTAGGTTCAAAGAGATTGAGAACTGTCAATCTTCGGAAAATAAGCAAAAGTAAATGGTCCTGAAGTTTGACCAGGAAGCATGGAGTCATTCCCAAGGGCAGGATGTGACAATAGGAAGGACTTTCCAGCCTGGGGGAATGCGGTGAACTAACACAGCAAGACTAAGTTTGGAAGGGATTGGGGAAAATGACAAGATTTACTCAGGGTCACATAATGTTGGTCTTTGGAGGCCTCTGTCTGCTAATTTATATAGGATAACATGCACACAGATAAATCATGAGAAGAAGCTGGCTAAGGATGGGGATAGAGTTGTTCAAGAACATCTTCCCAAAGTACAATAGGTCTTAGAAAAGTTTGGAACTATGGGAAAGAACAAAGAAATTAAATGCGATTAACTTAGTAACTTCTATGCTGATAAACCTGAATTTTCTTGCTTGTTTTATAGGAGTCTATGTTATGATTAAATCATTATCATCTACACAGTACATAAAATGTCAAGAAAGCCAGCAAAATAAGCAATTTAAGTAGCAGTTGCTTTTTCACTTAAAACTTTTTCTTTTTTTTCAGGTTGACCTGTGGGTTCTGAACAGGAGCTGGACAGTCAACTTCACATGGTTAAGAAGTGAAAAAATCTGTGCTAGGTTCCATCATGTACTACTCTGAGAGGTCAGGGGAGAAAATCTGAGCATCTCGTGAGGGGGAAAAAGCATGCTTCCTCCTAGCAGAGAAGAGGCTTATGAGCATTGGTTCAGTATCTTCTATTTCAAGACCTGCCACAATAGTGAAATAATGCTTTCTTCTTTCATAAAAATCTTGGGAGAAGACTCCCTGAGCTACTCTGGTGGGTGGTTTCAGTATGCTCTCATTCACAGAGCTCTTTTAGCTTTACTCCTCCTTGCTAAATGTCTCAGTGGGAGCTATGCCCCGCTGTTCCCAGCTCCTGGCTTGCTGGGTATAAGGCTAGAGGCTCATCACTGCCATAATTGCTGCCTGTGCTGTGTTTGCACATCTGTGCTGACCTTCTGAATTGAGTTTCTGCCAGAGCCAGGCATCAGCAGACACTCCCCACTCCCCGCCCCTTTATTTTTAGTGTCACACCATTAAAGGAAATGAGATTATGGCACAAATCATCTTTCACGTGACTTTAGCATGGAAGGTTAGTGAGAGATTGCAGAGATAATTCCACAGCCCACCATGGCCCCTGACAATAATTACAATGTGACCACAGGGGATCACCTTCTAATAGGCTTTTGTTCACTCCATTCAGGCTCTGTTGTGTGCTTGAGTTTGGATAATTAAAGTTGTGTCTCTGAAGCCACATGTGGTAGCTCATAATTATGTAGTAGAGTCAAAGAGGACACTAAGGTGACTGATACCCAAGCTGGAACAAAAAACAGGGGCCTTGGTAACAATGGAGAAAGGAACCCATCCCCTCATTTGCAGACAAGGCCTTGGGGTTCACTCCACAGCATCAACTGCTTTATTTATTTTAAAATGAAAATGACTAATTATAGGCCTTCCTGGTCCAATCCTTCCTAGATCTTCTGTGGGGATTTTTCCTAACCCTGTCCTGTTGCTTCCAACAAAGGAATAGTAAGTCCTTGAACTGAGCAAGGGAGAAAATATAAATGACTTATTCAAACACTATAATGGTTTAATTATTTAATCATTTGCATGTTGAGTGATTTGCATAAAAGCAGGAAAAGGTCCATGTTGGAATGTGGCCTGTATTCTCCCTGCTTCTCACTGGTGAAAAGATCCTGAACTGGCCTTATAAAGCTCTTGAGGTTTAGAGAAATGTGAACTTTGGAAAGCTTAGATTTGTTATTCCAAGGACACATATTTGAAAAGAAAACAAGCCCAAACACCATATCCCATTGGGTTATATTTCCCAAGTCAATCTATGACTGTCAAAGAAGTAAAGCTGTTAATTTTCACTCATACATTGAGACCTTGCAAAGCCAGGAGCTGGCTTTTCAGGTAGGGACATTGGCCCCAGATTGTCTAAATATTCAGTGTATGGGAGATGGTGTTTTTAGCACATCCTTAAAAATTTGAAACATTAGTGCGGGACATTTCCTATCTAAAGTCTTTAGAATGCTTAGAGGATTCTTGGAATATCTTCTAAAAGGCTTTGAGTTTCTGATCCTTAAAAATAAAATTCTACTTTATTCTCACATAAAATGTCTTGTCCAGGTAGAAAATAAAGCCCCTTCATTCTTTTCAACACTGTGATCTCTTTGGAAGCACAGCAAATGTATTCTTCACTCAATGGGGGAACAACAATTGATATTCAAAATGCTGCCCTTTGCAAAGGCTTTGCCTTCATGAAAATGAAACCTATTTCGAACTGAGCACCATATGGTGTTTGTGAAAAGTGGACACAGCAGATGCTTCCTAATTAAAGCATTAAAGTTTGTCATGAGAAATGGCAGCCACAGATGACTTTGGCGGGGTGCTGTCTGGGAGGATGGTGGAGGGAGGCGGGGAGGGGGGGAAGGATCTCAGACTGTGGATGAAGTGGTAGGCTGACTCCCAGCTTTTCCAAACACACACTCTGATTGGTCCTCAGGGAGAAGATAATGGTGAGAGGCAGTTAATTTGAAGATAATTGAGAGATCTCTTTCCTGACTTCACACAATAAAACAAGGTGTCGGGCCTCAGCTGGCACTTGTAATCTGGTAGGAAGAAAAAGGCTCCAATTGGTCCACAAAACCTGCTCCCACTTTTTCAAAGATGAGGAGCTGCTTTCCAGTGCCCCACTCTGCCTACATTCCCAAGCCCAGATCTGCACTCAGGTTTAATTCTTTCAATACCTCAGCCCATATATAAGAGTTCCCAAAGAGAGAGAGAGAGGGAGAGAGAAAGGCTATTTGAACTCAAATGACCTAGTCTGAGAAACAAGGACCAAGCCTCTAAAAACACTATCTCACCCCAGCCACCCCTTCCCGATGGTGGTTTTTCTATAAGAAGAATAGGCTTTTGGAAGTGGTCTTAATGTTTTGTTGTTTTCTTTTTTAAAAAAATTATCTTATTTTTTATTTAGTGTTATTGTAGAATTGATATACAGAGGGTTATAGTTACATCAATCAGGTAATGATTAATGAGTACAATTACTTTTGAACCTTCTGTCACTCTCTTCCAATCTTTCCCTCCCCAACATATACGGTTCATTTTCCACATAGTATCTAGTGAGTACCACTGTAGTGTTTGTTCACCCTTGTTCACTTTTCATGTGAAATACAAGCAAACCAACAAGACAAAAGGAAATGCAAAAGGATATGCATAGGAGTGGTTCACAAAGGCTCAACAATCATATAAAATAATAGTCCCTGAAATGAACTCCAAGAAAAGGAAACAAGAGACATTTTTTCTTTGCCATTGTTGCTGCTGTTTTCTTTATCAACATCTAGTTTCAAACCCATGAAGTTCAGAAATCTTGTGGGACTTTCTCAGGTTAACACCATGCACACATTCACACACTTTTGTGCAGACAAAGAGCTCTGAAGGATGAATGAATTCAGGAGTAGAAGATGCAAATATCAGAAAGGGACGTGTGTGTGTGTGTGTGTGTGTGTGTGTGTGTGTGTGTGTGTGTGTTGGGGCATCCTTCCCTCCTCTGCCCTGCCAACCTTCCCAGTTCATTTTTAGTCTCTTTTAGGGCAGCTTTCTCATAAATTCTCAGTAACTCCTAAGTCAAGCGGGTGGTAAAATAATCTTATTTCCGTTAAAACATATACGCATAAAGAATTACTGGAAATTAGAATTACCTAAGTGTGAAAAGGAATGTTAGTTTTTCCTAAGGACTGGGGAACTCTGTGATGAGAAGCTTGTGAATACAACAATAATAATGAACCTCAAAACGTGAAAGAGCTAGGCTCACCCAGTCATTTCTCACCAGTGAAGCCCCGAGGAATCGATTTAAGGGAATAGACTGCTGTAGTGTCAGGAAGGCTATGTAGAATGAGGGGGTCAGACAGGAGATGGCGGAATACCACAATTAACTCAACACAGTTTGAGATCATTAAAGGTAGCCAGGCAGCTAGGTTTGTTAATCTGACTTAAATGTGTTTTGAAGTGAAATATATTTTTGTTATTATTCTGGTAATTTGGGTCAAGTAAGTTTTACTCCCCACTGAGCAGTAGGATTGTGGTACCTGCTCTCAAAGACCACTGTCTTCATGTTTGCTCCTTGGAAATGACTTGAGCTGCAAGTTATTTTAGCTCCTAGGCTAAACTGCAAACATGTAATCTCAGAAAAATGAAAATCAACTACAGAAATATGTGCTAAAATAACCATCAGGTTCTGAAGTTTTCTGCTTCTCTCTCCATATGATGTCTACACACATATAAATATATATATACACATGCACACATATTTGTGTGTTTTATCTGTAAAAGTATGGATATATTTGTTCATGTATATTGCATAATTAGCCTATTTGTTATATATACTAGTGAATATATAGTCTATATGTGAATATGTACACATGTGTTCTTGCCTGTTTGTTTTTAGTGAGATTTTGTTTGTTTATTTGTTTGTTTTTTGAGACAGGGTCTCAATGTGTAGCTCAGGATAGCTTTGAACTCATCTTCTTCCTGCCTTTGCATCCTGAATGGAGTTAAAGGTATGTATCATCATTCCCTGATTGATAATCAACTCTTGGAAGGCCAGCTACTATGACTATGATGAGGGCCTTATAATGCTAGACATTGTCAGTCTTGTAGTGCTAAGTAATAAGCAGATAAGAAGACTGAATTTGGAACTTCCTCCTCAAGTCTCTCCCCCTAAGAGTCATGATTCCCTTCTTTCTTTGGTAAGATTGCAAATATTGGGCTTATACCACTTAAAAATAACTTTTAAAATTTGCATTAAATCAAATAGAAATGAAAGAAACTTGACTTGAAAATTAAAACGTTTAAGGGCCTAATAAATTAAAAATGATATCAATCATAACCTAGGGTACCTTTCATTCTCTCTAATGGTGACTTTCAAGATTATTTAGCAACTAATAAAGTATTTCAAAGCATTTTGAAACAAGAAAACATTACTTCCATCTTTCTTATATTGTTGAGAGACTATTTAAAAGCAGAAATAATGGCATCAAAACATGTAAATTGGATCCAAATTTCAGGGTTAAAAATATACATATAAGTTATTCCAACCTCCTTAGGCCTAACAGACATTTTTAAGGCTCAGATGGTACTGGCTCCATTTGTAATTACTCATCTGAATTACCCATTTGTCCTCCTGGGGCTGTGAAGTAGCTTGGAAGTATCAAGGCCTGTGCACATGTACATGGTTTTTCTGGTAAACACTGGGCTTTGCTGCAGCTCTGAAGTCCTGCTGGTGATTCCTGGAGGTTGCCTTTGGTGACTTGGAAAGTCAGTTGTAGGAAACGAGGGAGAGTATCCCATTTCTCCCAACAAACAATGTTTGTTGGCCTCCAAACATGTTTCTGGTGTCCCTGAAGTGTAGGTACCACCTGATTCTATTCATAGCACTTAAAGATAGGGAAAAGAGGGACTGTGCTGGGGATAGATTTGGGTGACCAATATGATCATTCAGGTCCTTCCTAACCAAGTGAATTTAACATATCTGGATTCTTTTTCTGAAAGAGATTATCCATCAGATCAAAGAAAGTTTCTCAAGTGACTTGCCTTCCAAGTTTCCTCAATAAACAAACCAAAAAATTTTTTCAAAAACATGCATCATGGCTGTCCATCAGACTACTGGACATGTGTAGTCATGTTGGAAAGTTATTTATGACTACTTTCAAGGCATAAATCGATGACTTAATGTATACAAAAAAGCATGTATGTCCACACAAAAATATAGTCACTGGATTTTGCTAAGTACTATAATCCTCCTTGAATTAATTGATCATTTAAATTTCTTCAAAAGTTTTAACCATATATCACATTGATCACGAAAAAATATTAACTCTATTGGTTATATTTTCAATAAGAAAATTACAAATCCCCAAATAAAACAAGTGTAAGTTTTACTTCCTACTATTAAAATAAAATGGGTTTTTATTTTCATTTGCTTTTTAAGAGGATATTTTAAAGCTGTTTTTCTCATTATTAGAATTTACAGTTACCATGTAGAGATCAGTCTGTGTCCCATTCCGAAGTTACCCTGCATTGTATGCCACGGTAGCTTTTTCAGCTACCAATAATAAACATACTTAAAAATAGCAATAAATTTTTCTATAAATCAGCAATATCTATATAAAATACTGTGAAAAGTAACTCATGTACAAAAGCAGCAAAAGACATAAAATGACTAGAAAGCCTTAACAAGAAATACGTGAGATCCGTGTAAATAAAACAACAAAACTTTATTAGGGAATATAAAATAAAAATCCAGTGTCCCAAGTCACGTATTAGATGTCTGAGTGGCAATATTACCAGTCATAAATATGTCAGAGATGCACAGATTGACATAGTTGTAAGATGAATATGATTAACAACCTAGTCAGGTTTTTTTGGAAGAAACTGGAGACAATTATTTTTTAAATGATCTGGAGATAAAAAGAGTAAAGAACAGCCAAGAAGATGTTGAAAATAAAGAATGTTTCTGGCTCTTGTCAAGATGGCAGATTACCATGGCCATGGGTTACCTTTTCCAGTATCAACTAGAGAGAATGGAAGTGAGAAGAAAGTAAGGGTTTCCAGAACTCCTTCCAAATAAGTGAGAAACACTTGAAGCCTGAAACAAGTTGAGTGTGTGTGTGTGTGTGTGTGTGTGTGTGTGTGTGTGTGTGTGTGTGTGCGTGCGTGCATGTGTTGTGGTAGAAGATGGGCTGGAAAAACAAACTTTTGCTTTCCTATGTAGTTTCCTCATCATCTTTACTTGATAAGCTCTAGGCTCAGGCCCCTATGTCTTGTTATTACCAGGGCAAACCTTTCTGAAGCCACAGCTAGCAAAAGGTTAACAAGCTAACAAATGCTGCTCTTCTTCTGTTAAATCCTTAGATTCAGTAAATTTCCATATGGAATAAAAATGCCTCATAACAATGCCGCTTCTTTTAAAAGAATTTAAATGGACAGAAATAAAGCAAATATTGAGCATATATACCTTAAATAGGCCAATCAAGAAATAAAAATGGTTAAATGCAAAAATTAAAAGCTAAGAGTTCAATTAAAAACATCAATAGAACATTCAAATAAAAAAGAAGAAGAAAAGATGAATATAGAAATGAGTAAAATAGTGCTTGTGGCTGTTCTCACTCACCTGAAGACAAGAGATTAGTCAAACCCCAAGTTATTTCTTTAAGATATTTCTAATATAGAGTTTTAGAGTTAATAATCAGGAGAAAGTATACAAGTAAACTAAATTGAGAATGAAAAGGAGAAAATTATTTCAGAAAACTTTTTATAAAAGGAAATACTAATTAGATTTGAACAGAGAAATGAGCAAATTTTTAAAGATATAAAATAGCAGAGTTTATATAAGAATAGAAAACTCATATAATCTGGTCAGTCAGTGTGACAGAATTAAATATTAAAGTAGTAGATACTGAAAGCTGTCAATCAAGCACTTCCCTTTTAATATACTTCATCCAGAGAGCTACGTGGTCAATATTTATCAGACTTAAAAACAATCAGTTAATTCCTGATTGATATACATTGTTCCTGAAAGTTTTTGAAAAGTATAAAGAGAACAAACATTTCCCAATCTAAATTTGTTTCATTTTCCAAAATTTGTTTTGGTGATGCTGAGGTTTGAACTCTGAGGCTTTGCTAGCAGGTACCACACCTCAAGTTCTTTGTGCATAAAAAGTAATATCATAATCAAATGCTGTTAATATCAAGAATGCAAGGATGGTTGGCCTGAAAACTCATAGAATTACCATATGACACAGAAGTATTACCTGTACTTATTCTAGAAGCATATGCATTTATGTACTGGAGAATCATCGACTCTTCTTTCCTGGAGTGTACATGTATTGTTTTGAAGTAGAGGGAATGGAGAGCTGAGGTTTCTCCCACACATACCCAGAATTTCACTCAGTTCTCTTGAATTTATATCAAACTTCTTTTCCCTTCATATTCCTGCATTTGATGTTTTCTGAGTCCAGATTCTCTCTGATTTAATTTATCCAGAAACTGAACTTTGGGTTTCTTACTGAAGAGAAGAGGAAAGGCTGAGAGAATGGGAGATATGAAAGCAACAGTTCCATGTTAAGACTCCAATCCTAGTTTGGGTCCTTTATCTAGTTGTCAGTAACATCTCTTGTCCCAGAGTCTTCAGCCTATTTGAACCTGTGAGGTAAAATAATCTTTCTTGACTTATCTACCTTCACAGACGATGGTGCCCAGCCTCCTCTGCTCAGAAAATTCACTATTTTTCTTCTCTCTTATCTTTCAAAAAATTGTTGCAGTCTTGTATTTGCTCTTATCTGTCTCACATTCCCTTTATCTTAGTAATTGTATATATTTTAGATTCCTTTATTGTCATTTTAAATGGACCTTAGGAAGGATAGAATATAAACACACATGGTCAATATGCCATCTTTAACAAGAAGTCTATAAATAATATGATAACATAGTTAATTTTATAGTGTCTAGTAAGAAATAGGCATAGAAAATGCATAAGCAGTATGTTCTCAAGCAAGTTAAATACTCTGACAAAACACAGAAGGAAAATGTGGTTTTTACTTATGTTTAGATGATAGAATAATGACTTTTAGTTGTATTCTTTATCTTAATTTTCCTAGTGTCCTTGTTGAACACATATGACATTTGTAACCAGAATCAAGTAAATATTTTTTTTAAAATAGTGTGCAAAGTAGAAAAATAATGAACAAGAGATTAAACTCAATTGAAAATGCTTTTCTCTAGGCACAGAGTGTGCAGTTAAGATTAGATCTGCTAGTTCCACAACCACTGAGAAGCTAGACACACTGAATGTTAACATAGGATATTTGCTGTACGTGAAGTACTTTATTCATTGTCTTATTAAATAGTTAAAGTCATCGCAGAGATAGGTATTTTTTCTTATTTATAGTTAAGGAATATGAAACACAGATGTAGAACACTCACAATCCTACTAATAGAGTTTGAACTTACTAAGTTTAACTCTCCAATGTTGTCTTTTACCATTACATTACAGTCTCTTGTATGGTCATCCTTTAATGTAAGGAGTTAGTTCCAGGACCACCCACAGATACCAAAATCTGGGAATGCTCAAGTCCCTCACATAAAATAGCATATATAATATTTGCATCTAACCTATGTATATCCTCCCACCACATTAAATTAACTCCAGATTACTTATAGGACATAACACAATGTAAATTGTATGTAAATAGTTTTACTCTATTGTTTAGGGAAAAATGACATGTTCATGCTCATGTCTACATGTTTGGCACAGATGCAGTTTTCTCCCAAGTACTTATGGTTTGTGATTGGTTGAATTCATTGGTGAATTTGTAGGTTGAACTCACTTTTGAGGGCCAACTGTATACATGTACATGTGTGTGCATGCACACACACACATACTATTATCCTTATCTATCTCTTTATACTCTCTCTTTTTATTTGTACTTACATCTACTCATATTCATACAGTCAAGATTATTCATTGGCCCCTGTAAAGCAAGAACAAGCATGGAAACCAATAGGGCATCTCACTGAGAATGGTAATAATGCACACCAGAAGTGGCTGTATAACTGCCTGGATATGCATCCTCACTTTCTGTTCTTTCCTCCTACATTTTCCATACGGAGAAATAGTCTCCCACACATGGAATAAAGGAGACTTGTGCTTCGGAGAGCATTCGGCAAATGAGTAGCATTCACACCTGGCTAGCCTTATGTTTTCTGACAGTGTCAGAACTCTGATAAGGTGCTGGATCTTTATTTCAATACAGTGAGAATGCATTAAAAGCTCATGCCAGCTGCCTAGAAACAACTCAATGTTTCCCATTACAGACAGTAAACTAGTTTAGGCTCCCTAGTATTTCCATGAATGTAGGAGGTTTTGATCCGTTGTTCTTTCCATCCTATTGTTTCAGAGCTCTGATTAAATCATGTCATGTGCAATAGTCCTCAGGACCCTGAGGGAAATACAATTTGAATGATTTGGAATGGCCTAATTTCCTGTAAAAAGTTTTTACAAGTCTTAAGATTGTCTTATTTTCATGGCAGTAATTCCTGGTGTGTAGATGATATTCCAAATATATTCCTTCCTGACCATCATCTTGAGGCCACGTGCTCAACTCTAACTGGCAAAGGTTGGGTATAGCTTTCATCTATATACCTACTTTGCTTTATTAAAGAACACTCCCACAGATCAACTTTTGTCTTTTTCTTTCTTGTAAGCACATTATTTTCACATATCACATGATATCATTCACCCATTTCAAGTGGACACTTTTTTTTAGTGTTTTACTAGTCTATTTACAAAGTTGTACAACTATTACCACTCAGTTTTATCACATTTGCCTTACCTTAAAAGAAATCACAGAGTGGGGCTGGGAAGGTGGCTCAGTGGTAGAGCGCTTGCCTTGCATGCCTGAGGCCCTGGGTTCAATTCCTCAGCACCACATAAGAAAAAAGCCAGAAGTGGTGCTGTGGCTCAAGTGGTAGAGCACTAGCCTTGAGCTGAAGAGCTGAGGGACAACGCTCAGGCCCAGAGTTCAGGCCCCACGACTGGACCCCCCCCCCAAAAAAAAAGAAAAAAAGAAATCACAGAGTAAATATAGTACTGAGATCATGGTTTCAAAGACAATTCTCTAATAAAAAGAGCTTGGGAATTCTTGGGAAAATGGATGATTCTAGGATTGAAAAAAAACATAGCATCTATATGATCAACAAGTAAAGACGTGTTAAAAATAAACTAAAAGATTTCAAACTCTTTAAACCTATATCCATGGGAATATATCAAAGGATCCAGGAGTGAACCGAATAAGCTTTCTCAATGACCAAAGCTGAAAAATGTTAATCAATAATGTAAACAAAGCAGTGTTTGATTATAACCCAAGATTCTCAAATAGCTACTTATAAGTCTATCCCTACACAAACAAATAACTGGATACATAAATAAATGGGGTGAAAGGACAAATCTGTTGTAAATGATTTCTAAAATAATGTATAGTTTTTGTTTTTATCTTTATTAGTATTCTGTATTTGATGAGACCTTTACATCTACTAGTACTTTTTGAAGCCTGGTTTTTAAAACCTTTGTCAGCTCCAGTACCTGTGCTTTTTGTAGATAGATTCTGTTTACAAATGTATTTTCTTTTTTTAAAATTTTATTTTATTGTCAAGATGCTGTACAGAGGAGTTACAGTTACACGAAAAATGTATTTTCTTATAGGCAATACAATTAAGTTAGGATACACCAGAAGGCTGGCCAAAAGAAGTACTCTAAAAGTTACTATACTGGCTAGGAAACAGGAAGGAGAAAAACATTAGATAACACTTTTCCATGATTTGGGATATATGTACTCTGAGTTTATTTGGGAAACTTTTAAAATCCGCAGTAGAAAAAAGTATGAAAATATAAAGATAAACAAGAGCAAGAACCAAGGTAAGGGAGGGTAGAAAAAAGAGCTGTGAAGGGTGTGAACTTTGTCTCAAGACACAGTCTGTCTTGTCAGAATTTCTGGCAGGGGCACTTCTGGATTCTTATTAACAGTTCGTAGACTATCTTGAATAAGTGTTTTTAAAAAATTTTTTCTATATGCTTGTAGGACAATTTCCAGAGACTTTAAATGGTTGCTATTAAAAAATATTTTTCTTTTTTTTATTGTGAGAATACCATACAGAAGAGTTACAATTACATGGGCAAGATAATGAGTACATTTCTTATCAAGCATTGTTGCCTCCTCTTTGTTTCCTTTTCCCATCCCTTCCCATTACTTCTCCTACCTCCCCCTACCTGATACTCCCCTGCAAAGTTGTAAAGTTTGTTTTTCGACATAACGACTTGTACATCTCATTGTTGCAATGGGTCCACCTGCATCCCTATTTAAACGATTTGTTTTTGCCCTTCCCCTCCTCCAATTATACCAACATCAAATACAGTGAAAGCAGTGGTTACACCATGGGGGGAGGGACATACAAAGCAACAAAAAATAATCTTATAAATGTGTTAGAAACAATCGCATGAAAGAAAAAAACATTTGAATACATATCTTAGGGTTCATTTCCCTAACATCAACTTATCTGACCTTTTCTGCTTGACTCCGACATATACTAGTTATTGCAAATAAGGGAAACCATGGGACCTATGTTTCTTTGGGCCTGGCTTTCTTCACTTAATATAATTTTTTCCAAGTCTTTCCATTTCCTAACAAGTGGGGTAATGTCATTCTTTCTGATGGAGGCATAGAATTCCATTGTGTATATATACCACATTTTCTTGAACCATTCATCTACTAAGGGGTATCTGGGTTAGTTCCATATCTTAGCTATGGTAAATAATGCTGCAATAAACAGTCGTGCTGGTAGCTTTAGTGTGGTCTTGTTTGTGAACATTTGGGTAAATGCCCAAAAGTGGGATTGCTGGGTCATAGGGGAGCTCTATGTGGAGTCTTTTGAGGAACCTCCATTCTGCTTTCCAAAGTGGTTGAACAAGTTTACATTCCCACCAACAATGCAGTAGGGTTCCCTTCTGTCCACATCCCCTCCAGCATCTGTTGTTCTTAGAGTTCTTGATTATAGCCATTCTAACTGGAGTGAGGTGGAATCTCAATGTTGTTTTGATTTGCATTTCTTTTATGGCTAGGGAGGTTGAGCATTTCTTCATATGTCTATTGGCCATCCTTCTTTCCTCTTCAGAGAAACTAAGTCTTTAGCCCACTTGTTTATTGGGCAGTTGTTTCTTTGAAGATTTGTTTTGGGGGGATTTAATTTTTTGAGTTCCAGGTATATTTTAGATATGAGACCCTTGTCTGTTGTATGGCTAGTGAAGCAGACACTCTGAAAACATTATAGGATGGAATAGGAGAAACCCTAGGTCTCCTTGACACAGGCTGAAATTTTCTCAATAGAGACCCAGAAACACAACAAATCAAAGAAAGGTTGGACAAATGGGATTGCATGAAACTGCAGAGCTTCTGCATGGCAAAGGACATAGCTAGCAAGATGAATAGAAAGCCCACAGATTGGAAGAAGATCTTCACTAGCCATACAACGGACAAGGGTCTAAAAAATATTTTTCGTTAGTTATAGTTGTATAGCTGTGGAGTGATTCTGTGGAGCTCTTACCTCACCATTCTGAGTGGAACTTCTCCTTTCTTACCCCAAGTCTAAACCATAATTTATTCTTATGAACTTTTGGTGTTTAGGAGTCTGTCTACTTACTTGCCATGATCCACATTTTCTATCAGACAGTATCCCAGGATAGTGAAATAGGCCCAATTTATCCACAGAAAACAGAGAAGGGGAAGACAGAAGTATTGGCTTGTTATGTGTCCGTAATAACATATTCCCATCTATCTACAAAACAACCCCAAGCCCTGTGCTCAGTTCTTGAGATCCCCTAAAATGAGGAGCAGTAGGCTGGGAGTTTAATGCTGACACTGAGGGCTCCGCTTCCAAATTAATCAGACAAGTTCAGCTGAGCTCTGTGTCACAAACAAGAACATGAAATGATTTCATGTAACACAAGATTAATCTTTTTGATTATTTTCTTTTTTTTTTACTCAAAGAGTTGATTAAAAAAATAACCGATGAATGTAGGTATAGATTTATAATCAGTGCTTCTCAGCCAGCAGAGACATTAAGATTCATGACAGGTGGCAGCTACCTCAACTTTGCATTTTTTAAAACAAACAAACCAACCAGTTTAGAATCCCACATGTTTCCAGGAATGGAAGTCTCTGGTTCTGTTTTTTTCCCCACTTTTTTTTGGGTGCTGTAATTAAAGGGTACCACATCCTTGGAATATAATAAATATTCCAAGAAAAATTGGTCCTAGAATTTGGATGCTATGTATTTTAAAAGTTCCCTTTGCACAAAACCTACATAACACGTCGCCATTGTCTTTTCACAATTAAGCTAAGGTAGCTATGTTCCTTCATAAAAGTAAGCTAATATAAAAGAGACAGCAAAAGTGATAAAAGTGACAAAAAAGCATAAACATTGGGTGGAAATTTTATACTATACCAAATCTCTTTAGAAAAACAACAACAACAACAACAAAAGCTTCAATCAACCAATTGGTTGTTTGACTCTAATTATGGCAAGAAGGTACATTTTGATTTTTCTCATAACTAGCTATAATGAACAGCTTAAAAATGGGGGCTTCAAACAGACCAAAGGGTGAAATCATTATTCCATTTCTTCGACCTACACAGCCTTCTCATTTAGTTTAGGTATGGCTAATCTTTTCCTTTTCATTCTTTTGAAAGCACTATCAGGATTAGCTTGCCAGCCTCAGTTAACTTAAAAGCAGACCATCTGCAGGCCCCTCCTGAATGGTTCAGTCAGCAGGACAGAGGTTAATTACCAGCCACCAACAGAGCCACAGTTCATAGGAACCCAAAGCTTCCAGTCAATTGCTGATCATATCATCATTTTCAAGTTCAAGAGCAGTCTTCCACAGGAGGCTTGAGATTGTTTCCACAGGGCTGGTTGCCACATGGCTCATTTATCTGTATACATCCAGAGCATTGTTTGGATTTGTCTTCATCTCAGTTGTCTCCAAGATTGATCCTAAAGTAGTTTTCACACTTATGAACTGGCCAGCTCAGGCAGAGATGGAAATGATTCTATGCATTTCCAGATGCTCCTATGGTTTGTTTCTCAATGACATGGATCGTGTTTCATTCTACCTATCTGCTCTTCTTCCTTGTCTATCTTACCTCCTCTTCTGCTCTTCTACTGAAAGTAGATCAAGTTTCAAGAAAGTAGTCACACTTAGCCTAACCCACATCTCCTATTTAAAAGAAAAGAAAAAGGTTTGTTGAAAAAACAAGTTTAAGCAAACACATCAGGAACTACTTTTCCTATCCTTCAACTTAATGCCAACTGTCCTCATTCATCCTTGTCTTGCTTAACCAGTTTTACCAGTGACTTCTTTTGAATGACAGCTTTAATCAACATGAGCTTTGCTCTCTCTTGCCTCACGTTGCCCATGTTAGAAGATCTAAATAATTGGAAAGAATAATGATATATGGAGAAATCAATGAGTCATCAGGTCTGGAAATAAATGTCTTGGCACCAGAGAAGGCCTGACCACAATTACATGTGTGAAAACAATACATCTAGTATAGAGGACTTCTAGATGGTCCCTTGGATCCTTAGCTCCTCCATTGGCTGCTGAGGACAAATTACATGAAGGCCCTCATGGTGCACCATCTTCAGCTTTCCCCACTTCTGATCCCACAAAATGTCACCACAAAGGTCTTAGAATTTGCTTCCCCCAAGGATGTCTGTTGACGAAATGGTCCAGTTGACTTAACACAGACCTCTAGGGGCACCGACTTCGATGAGGAGAGAGTCAGCCAGAAGGCTTTCTCTCTATTCCTACATCTGATGTGTTGTTGGAGATCTGGTTTCTTATGCAGCCTATCTTAGATATTCTCTATGTTCAAGTGGCTCTCTCACCTTCTAACTTCTAACATAGCAGCTAAAGCCTTATGGAGTTTGCTTCCCACTTCCATCCTTCCTATACTTTCTTTCCTCTCATCCCTGTTTTCTTATGATTGTTTTCCATAGAGCCCAAATCCTTAGATCTTACCCAAACTCTGCATTCTTTTCTTCCCTCCCTCCCTTATCTTCCTTTTGTGACTTAGCCCTTCCTTCCCTTCTTCCCTCCTTCCCTCTTTTCCTCTCTTTTTTCCTTCCTTCCTTCTTTGAGTTCCTTTAGTGACTTACTCTTTCCCTTTCTCCATCTTTTCTTCCTTTTTGTTTTTGGGAAAACCTCTGTGCAAACTCATCTTAAAGTGTCTGTGCAAGGCTGGAATGTGGCTTAGTTGTAGAGTGCTTGCCAATCATTCATAAAGCCCTGGGTTCGATTCCTCAGTGTCACATAAACAGAAAAAGCTGGAAGTGGCACTGTGGTAGAGTGGTAGAGTGCTAGCCTTGAGCAAAAGAAGCTCAGGGACTTGTATTCATATACTGTTTGTAAAATGGGCACTTCTTTGTACAACCACTTAAAGATAATTTTAAAAAATTAAAAAAGAAGAAGCTCAGGGACAGTGCCCAGGCCCTGAATTCAAGCCCCAGACTGGCAAAAGCATTTTTAAAAGCCTGTGAAGGCCCTAAGTCTTCTTTCTCTTTATCTCTAGAAATGGTTTTGTGTTTCCCACTGTAGAAGTTCCCTTCTTCTTTTACTGTTCTCATCAGAAAAAAAAACTATAGATGAAATATTTAAGATTGAAGTAGATACTGGAAGTGACTGTCTTCAATTTGGTGGTCTAAAGTTTCCAATTAATTTTTATTTTCTGCTTTTATATTTTTTTCTTCTCTTCCTAGTAAAATTTAACTTATCTGTCAAGGACCAACTAAGTATGGTTTTCATGTGAAGTCTTATTGTCAGTGCCCACCATGTCAGTTTTTTAATGAGCATGTGTCTGGGCTTCCTGGTCCTGACATGGTGTCCATGTAACCAGACACAATCTGACTATGAGGTTTCTTCCTCCCATCTTATGACTGGCTCATGAACAGTGTTCAGTTCAGTCATGGTTGCTAAT
The DNA here is from genome assembly GCF_000151885.1 of Dipodomys ordii. Taxonomy (NCBI): domain Eukaryota; kingdom Metazoa; phylum Chordata; class Mammalia; order Rodentia; family Heteromyidae; genus Dipodomys; species Dipodomys ordii. The sequence goes on from NW_012267299.1 coordinate 1,132,872, forward strand.
AAAGGTGTTTTGGGCTCTCCTTTTTCACCCATAATTGTCTAATAGATCCCATCTCAGATATACACACTCTTCACCACTGGGATGACAGTGGGTACCTGGCTTCTCAGCTGCCAATCTCATTCAGACAATGTAATCTGATAAAAAAAATCACCAGGATGAAACATTGATGATTACATACACAGTACTGGCACTGAGGAAATGTAGTTATTTCACATTTAATGTGAGCACCTTTGGCTGGTGTTCAAGGTACAGCCTAATCCCTGGTCTCAGAGTACTCTCTATGAACTCTCCATTCTGATGGGGCTTGTTGCTTTTTCTCCTTCCTCTTTCCCATCTAGGGATGCTCAACTCTCTCAGTAACTCTTTCCTCCCATGTGCCTTCCCAAATTCTTTTTAAAATTTTATTTGTTGTTATTGTAAAGGTGAATTACAGAGGGGTTACAATTACATGTCAGGTATAGAATACATTTCTTTTTGAACAATGTCACTCTTTCCCTCCCTCTCTGGCACTTTTCCTTCCCATTCCCATCCACAAGTTGTATAGTTCATTTTCAGCATAGTGTCTAGTGAGTACCATTTCTGCATTTGTTCACCCTTTGTCCCACCATTTCTGTGGCCCCACTTACCCTCCCAAAGACAGATAAATAAAAAAACAAAACAATGAAATGAAATGAAACAGCAACAAAGAAATAAAAAAAAACCTCTTGTCCACTTCCTGGAGTTCATTTCAATAAATATTATTTTATATGGTCAGATACATGTGACTATTGTGCCTCAGTGATCCTCTCCTAAGAATATCCTCCTTTGATCTCACTCTGTCTGAATGTCACCTCCTTGACCGTGTGGAATTGCCAGATGTACCACATAGATCCTCTGGCTTTTTGGTTGCCCTAGGCTTTTCCCCAATAAGACCCCAAGCTTTCCAAGAGCAGGAAGCATGTCTGATCTTTCTTTAGTCATCTTCTCAGTGCCCAGGCAAGCAAATATTTGACAAATATTACATAACTGATTCATAACTACAGAAATTAGCCTACTTGAACCAGGCAGAAAAAGTTATTGATGAACTTCAGCCCTTAATTTAGAGGTTATCATTTAAGTTTTAAATTACAAAAAGGAATTTTCAGATGTTTTCACTTATGTCAGCATTTAACGGGAAATATTTGACACACACATTTTTCTATAGATCTAGAAAAAGAAACACTACTATATGTTAGGAGAGTTCATTAAAGCATTCTTCCATTTCTTTTCCCAGCATATGCTATGAATCTTTATAACAGTCAGGGTACATTTTTTTTCCAATTAATTTTTCTCTTTTGTATATTGATAGTCAGTTTTACTAATAGTCATTTTTCTAAGTCAAACACTTTAATTAAAGTTGTGGTGAAAAAATGATTAAAATCTAAATTGGCTCTAGGAGCCATGCATGAGCTTTTTTGTCTGCTCTTCACAGTTACATAATTTATGCACCAAATTGTTCCTTTAGGCCTTTTGTCCATTTTCCTTATCAAAGGCATTTGGAAAGGTCTGGAGGTTTGAACCAAATAATCTTAATTTGGAAGCTATACCCAATGTCAAGAATTTCAAGACTCGATGAAGGAGAATGCAGTATACCCATGAATTGTTTTGTTGAGGCAGATGAATGTAGTCATAATATTCAATATACATATATCTACATCTATATATACAGATACATATATAGATGTATATGCATATATGGAACTAGGAAATTTAGGAGAAATGGGAAGAATTATGAAAGGGGTGACATTGATCAAAATACACTGTGCTCATAAACTGCCATGTTGTAATAAAAACACTCTATACAACCACTTACAGATCATTTAAGAATAAATTAAAAATAAAAATCATAAAAATTATGTTAAATTGAAATAACTTTGTACAACTATTTAAATACAATCAACATCATATTAAAAAGAATGTCAAGACTATCTATAGGCTATGCACTAAATTTCCAAAATCATTTGACTTTTGAGCAGTTCCAAAACACAGCCATAAAATTCTTTCCTGTTAGTTAACCAGCTTAGCCTGTCATTTAATTATATTCAATGTTCATCTTAAAATTCATTCTCAGTGATAGATGCTCAGCTCCAGTTCAGAAAAAACCAATTAATTTTGAATATATAAAGGAGTTGTCAATAGCAAATAAAAGATGATATGGCTTATCTGGGTTTCTCTTATACTACTTTTCCAAAATCTTTCTAGTAAATAATTTTTTTTTAGGATCTGAAAATCCAGAACAAAAGTAACGGTGCAGTATAAAACAATAACCACACACACAAAAAAATCTAAACTCCGAATTACAAAGTAAATTGATAAATCTGCTTCCCATTTAGTGTCTCAGGTGGATGAGTTAATAATTTCATAAAAAATGTATGAGTCCATCAGGGACATTTGGATTGGAACAAAGGCTGGGAGAACAAAGATGACACAAGTGGGGAACCATGTATGAGTAGGACATAGGAGCAAACAGAGCACATTGTTTTCCACGCTCAGCTTGTGGAGGTCAGGAGGGATAGCTGGCCCTAATGTGTGCTCTACAGACTGAAATGGGCTGCTGCAGGCAAAGGTCACCCCACAGTATCAATTACTTGCTGCTACCTGGAAAATTTAATTTCATGCCCTGCAGTAGATCTGCTTTCTTCTCTAACTTGAATGACAACTGTCTCTGGTTGGTAGCAAGAATAGCTCATTTCCTCAGAGTCATTAGACTCTAGATGCTTCTCTATTCAGAAAGTCCTCTGCAGATTGCTGGCATAGCCAAAAGTTCTCCGGTCCTAATGTGATAAAAGGAAAATTCTTGTTTGCCTTCTTCTTAAATTTTGAAGATCTTATATAGTTTCTCATTTGTAGTGGGGACAGCCTAAACTCTTATGTACAATGTGTATTTAGGTCAGCATAGATTTCTTTGTTTAAATTTTTTTCAAGTTTTTATTGTAAAGGTGATATAACAGAGGGGTACTCTGTACTCATAGGTCAGGTAATGACTACATTTCTTTTTGAACAGCATAGATTTCTCCATGGAACCCTCTTATAAAAGGGAATTGCTGGAGATGTTAGTAAATATACTCTATTCAATGTCTGTGGTTTTAGGTATCAGATTATCCGGCTGAAGGAAAATTTATACAAAGCTAATTTTTTTCCTAAAAATATTGTTAATAGCTTATGAATAATCTCCCACCCATGCATGCCTCCTGGTCAAAATCATAGTCTTTGGAAAGATGATGTGAGGGCTGCTTTGATAATGAGATTGATTTTCCACTAGAAAGCTGACCAGAGTGTTTAAAAACAAAGGAAGAGCAACCTCCTTTCTTTTCATCTGCTACATTACTAATGGGACTGCAGGCTATGGGAATGAAAATGTGCCTGGCTCTGGTGCCTTACACCTGTGGTCCTAGCTACCCAGGAGGCTAAGATCTAAAGGTCACAGTTCGCAGTTAGCCTGGGCAGACAAATCCAAAAAGATTCTTTTCTCTAGTTAACCAAAATAAAATACAATAAAGTAATGCTGGAAATGGTCCTGTGCCTCAAGTGGTAGAACTTCTTAAGTGAAAAAACTAAGGGAGAGCACCCTGAGTTCAAACCTCAGTACTGAATACACACACACACACACACACACACACACACACACACGACTGTAAAACTGCTAGAAATCTTTAATAGCATATGACCTACGGAAGCATTTTTAAACAGATCATATAAATGTTCTTCATTTCTGTTACCTTTGTCTCCGTGATCTTAGTTCTTATTTAAAAATATTCATAATAATCTCATCAGCATTGCAAAGAAAAAGTAACATTATAACCCAATAAAATAGTAATGCATATCCTAGAGTGTCTAAAATAAAAAATCAGAAATGAAAAATTGGAGTTAGTGATCAATGTATCTTTCAGAGACTATGGAAGGTTTTTTTGAAATATATACAAGATATATTAACATCCTAACCAGGCATTTGTGTTTGCTTGTATTAATCAGGAAAATACAAAGTGGAAATCATTAGCAACCATCCTACTGTTTCTCTTTAGCATATATTAGGTCATCCCTGGGATGGTTACACCTGTTTCCACAAGAGCTTGACAATCTTTTGTTTCATCCTTGAATTGTCTAAAAGATATGAGTGTTCAGTATGGAAAGAATAGGATTACAATTCAGGATACATATGAACAGGCTGAGTGGCCTCTGGTATAACCAAACAACAAAGAAAAGTTGAAGACTTTACTAAAGCAGTGACATCTACATATGTTATTAGGTAAGCAAGTTCATTGGGACTACTGGTGCTTAAGAGAGCTGACAGGTTCTGATTGGTGGTGAGCAGAAGCTGTGACAATATAAAGCTAGACCTAAGGTCATAGTTGGCAATTCCGTTGACAAGTTGCTAATCAGGAAAAATAGAATCTTAAAGATAAGGTGGGCTGGTTAACTGGATTGGCCTGGTCTGACGGTTCCTGGAATGATGTTTATAACATGGAACATTTTTCTCCTCTGGCTTTTTGGCTCTATTTTAGATGAAGATGATAAGAAGATTTTTATTTGTATCTTCATAGAATGAACCAGGCTTCTAGCTGCCCAGGACCTCTTCCACATACCAGTTGAGCTCTGTGGAAGGCAGGCATGCAGCCAACACTGAACGGACCACTGGTTCATGACATTCTAAGAAGGCTCTGGTGATATAAGAGTTCAAGAGAAGACATGCTTAGAAGGTATGTTGTTCTATGTTTAAGCTATTCTAAACCGCAAATTTAACACTACCAGAAAATGAATTACTGTTCACATTCTTTCTGCATCCTCTGGGTGAAGCTTTCATAAAGCCTATTAATGACATTTGAGAGTGTCCCAGGAAGCCAATAATCACACAGCCTGATGAATGATGCCATGTCATGAATAAAGATGTAACCGGCATTAAATCAACAGTGTGAGGGAACTGTAGAGGCAAACAGATCTATATTGTTTCAATATAAACATGTCCCAAAGAGTCAGGGCAGTGGCAGGAATAGTAATGTTGCTACCTTTTTCTTGTAGTGGCATCTGTGAAATGAGCCAGAACCAGTGCATTTGAAAATGAAGAACATGGTTTAGTGCCTAGACTTGAACAGAAGAGAGCATGTTTGGACACCTGCACATATTGAACAGGAAGCAAATACATCAGGGCCTCTTTTCTCCCTCGTATTGCAAATCTCCATGAATTAATCAAATATATTTAAAGTTAAACTGTTTATATAAATAGGAGGCCTTTGCAACCTCATGGGAAGAGTTTTTGCCTGTGATATCATACTTTGATCAGGATAGTTTCCATAGGGTTATGAAGAAAATTCTCAGGATACTGGGTATGTCTCCGTGCCTCAGTTTTCTCACACTACTGATGTGAGATTGCAGTAATAGTTCATGGGCTGGATAGGAACTCAGTGGTAGCTTGCTTGCTTAGCATAAGAATTTCCCTGGAGATAGATCTTTAGCACCACACGCAAGTAATAATTTTGGCTGTCCCAAACATTCTCTCTTTACAGATAAGATGCTGGGGAAGCAAAGGTATGGGATAAAGAATAGAAAAGTTTATTCTACAAAGCGGAATGTTTAATATTGTCATCAGAAATCAAAAGCCAAATTTGAAAGGGCATATTGGGGTATGGCTTTGATTTAGAGGGTATCCCCTCTCCTAAGCAGGGCTGAGTCCTTTACTTCTGAATCTCTCCTCATCTGGGATTATGAACAATTGACCTCTCTTCCTGGTTCAAATGTAGCCTATTTCCCCCATTTTAAGACTTTGAGTTTGGTTTTGCTTTTCAGGAAGTCCAGAGTCACACAGATATTGTCTATTCCCTTTAGAGTTAATTTCTGATACCTTAACTCTCTGAAGGCAAGGTTTTACAAATTTCTATGTTAAAATTTTTTTTATTGTTTTATTGGTGATGTACAGAAGGGTGACAGTTACATAAGTCAAGTAAAAAGTATACATTTCTTTTTTTTTTTTTTTTGGTTGGTCATGTGGCTTGAACTCAGAGGGCCTGAACGCTGTCCCTCAGATCTTCAGCTCAAGGCTAGCGCTCTACCACTTGAGCCACTATGCCACTTCCGGTATTCTGAGTGATTTATTAGAGATAAGAGTTTCACAGACTTTCCTGCCCCAGCTGGTTTTGAACCGCGATCCTCAGATCTCAGCCTCCTGAGTAGCTAGGATTACAGGCATTAGCCACTGTTGCCTGGCAAAAAGTACATTTCTTTTTGGACAGTGTCACCCCTTCTCTTGTTCTCTCCCAGTTTTTCCTTCCCATCCCCACTCACAAGTTATATAGTTGGTTTTCAGTGTAGTGTCTACTGAGTACCACTGCTGTGTTTGTTCATCCCATTTCTATGTTTTTATGGAGTAGCTTGTGTCTCTTGCAATGAGGGCTTGCTGTTCTATAAAGGATATGAACCTGTTAACAGATGAAGATTTAGATTTTATTTTATGTCCCTGTCAGGGAAAGTCTGAGAACCACTGAAGTTTGCATCTTTTCTTGGAAGCACAGCTCCCTTTAGCCACTGAGAATCTTGCTAATTCTCATCCCTTTTGACCAGACAGGCTATGATGTTCCTGCCAATGCTATTTTCAAGATATATTCCTTCAGAATAACATTTATATTTCATTGTGCTTCTTTTTACAACTCTGTCTCCTCTAGTAAACCATGAATTCATGAGGGCAAAGACCTTCCTTGGCTCCCATTTTAATTTCCCATAGAGTGTGGTGTCATGACCAGGAACCTGGTCTCTGGAATCAGGCTATATGACTGGGGATCCGTGCTCTGGGGATTTTTTTTTCCAGCTTCTTTGAGCCTCCATTATCCCTCTTATCAAATGGGGACATTAATAGTAACTTCCTCATAGATTACTGTGAGGGAAGTGGAATGTATTTGAGTTAGTAGTTGTTCGTGCATGCAACAGCTACTCAAAGAAATGTATACTGGATGAATGATTGAAAACATAGGAAAGACATGAAATCCCATGAAGTGAAATCACAACTAGAGCTCCCGGAACACAAAATAGATCCCCAGTAACTGCTGTCAACATCTGTAGGTGCTTCTTAAATGTGACTGCAGTAGAAGAAATCTGGTGATTACTAGAGATGGATCATGAATTGGTGGGTTTCCTGAACTGCTCCATATCTCATTCTTTACCCAAAGGCGTCTTTTCTTGGGAAGTCCCACAGTGGAGACCCAGCCCCCATTGGGTCATGGCATTTTGTGTAAGGAAGGGATGTAGAGATTGGGGAATCTACTTCTCCTACTTTTCAGAAGGGATTAGGATTTAGGCTCATGAGTTTAAGGAAGATGCTGAGGTTGTAAGATAACTTTTTTTCCCCCTCTCAAATTCCTAACAGGTTTTTTTTTTTGTGATAGCTACAAATTGGAAACAACCCAGATGTTGTTTAATGATTGAACTGTTAAAACTGTTACATATACAATAAAATAATAATAATAACAAGAAAACATATTGACCTGCATGAATCTCCAGATACATACTGCTAAGCTACTCTCAAAAAGTTACAAGCTGTATAATTCCATTTACATAGCATTTCTCGTGTGTATGTATGTATGCATGTATGTAATGTGTGTATGCACGTGTGTTGCTAGCCATTGAACCAAAGGCCTTTTGCATGGTAGGCAAATTACCATAAAACTATTTCCTCACTTCCTACATAACATTCTTTCTTTCATTTTATTTGTTAAGAATCATTAATAGTACAAGGGAGTTCCACTGTGAACATTTTATAGATGAGTACAGTGTGCTTTAAACAAATCCATATCCTTGATTTCATTCCCTTAGCCTCTCTCCCTTTTCAAGCAGTATTTGGTATGTCTCAGTATACCATTTTTATATTATATTTTTATTATGTTATTTTTATATTATATTTTTATATTATACAAACTTGGACACACATATACACACACACAAATATATTTCCATCTATATGTGAGACTGTGGGATAATATTCTCTTTTTTTCCAAACACACAATCAACATTTTAGAAGTGGGTTTTACTTATTTCTGGAATTCAGACCTTCCTAATAGAATGTGGGATTATATTTTCTCAGAGTTCTTTGCCATTGTTAGTAAAGTCAGTGGCTGGAGGCAAGGCTACAGGCCCACAGGAAAGCCTGTTGTCATATGAAACCCAAGGGTTAACTACCAGGTTTTAAGGTTCTTTGGTGGGGCAGGTCTTTGAAAGGACTGCCCCAGCACAGATGCACTGGCGTGTGTCACCATGACAGGCAGACACATACTAAAACAAACCTCACAAATACAATTCTAAACAAACCAAGTCTGCAAGAACTGGTTCCTTAGCTCATCAAGTTCATCCCCTTGTCAGGAAAAATTGAATCTCCAGGTAAAAGGCAAAACACTTGATCCTTTCCAGAAGGCTATGAGAACTTAACTTCTTTTCCTTCCAAACTGATAAGATCTCAAATAACCACATCAGTCTGGCTCACAGGATTTGCTAGACCTGGCCCTGCTTAGAAGCTGGCTGTGGTTAGTGGGAACTAAAGACTGTTAAGTGGAGGGATTGTTTTTTAACTTTTGGGCTGTACGTATGTTTGATTTTACGTCAAGCTCTTCGTTTGCTGCTTACCTCACCAGCTTGTTATGCAGACCCAATGAGACATGTGAAACATGGGGATTAAAACAACTGAAATCCTCTGTGCAGATGTGGTACAGTCTCCATTCCTATGGGCAAAGAGCTTTTGGTTGAATATGTTTATGTATATTCATGTGTTGTGTGTGTGTGTGTGTGTGTGTGTGTGTGATTCTGATAAATAATTGAGTGAAAATTCATTGAGAGAGAAGAACATCAATTGAGAATTACACTACAGAGCTTGGGATGAAGTTTAGCAGTTAGCTGTGTAAACCGGGTCTCTTTAGACCCTCATGCATCAAAGAATATTAATAGTAATTACCCCAATTCTACAGCTTCTTGTTTCCACTAGTTTTAAGAGCTAGATTCTGGAGTGGTTGAACAAGTTTATACTCCCACCAACAATGCAGTAGGATTCCCTTTGGCCACATCCCCTCTGCATCTGTTATTAGATTTCTTGATTCTACCCATTCTAACTGGGATGAGGTGGAATCTCAATGTTGTCTTGATTTGCATTTCTTTTATGGCCAGAAAAGTTGAGCATTTCTTCATGTGTCTATTGGCCATTCTTATTTCCTCTTCAAAGAAGTCTCACTTTAAGTATTTACCCTACTTGTTGATGGGCAATTGTTTCTTTGAGGATTTGTTGTTGGGGAATTTACTTTTTTGAGTTCTAAATATATTTTAGATATGAGGCCCTTGTCCGTTGTATGGCTAGTGAAGATTTTCTCCCAGTCCTTGGGCTTTCTTTTTTTTTTAATTATCGTGAAAATACTGTACAGAGGGGTTACAATTACATGGGCAAGATAATGAGTACATTTCTTATCAAGCATTGTAGCCTCTTCCTTTGTTTCCCCTTCCCATCTTTTCCCACCCTCCCCTCGCCCCCCCACCCAATCCTCCTCCCTCCCCCTCCACCAAAGTTGTAAAGTTTGTTTTCAACATAATGACTTGTACATCTCATCGTTGCCGTGGGTCCACCTGTATCCCTAGTTAAACGATTTGGTTTTTCCCTTCCCCTCTACAAATTATACCAACATCAAATTCAGTGAAAGCAGGGGTTATACCGTGGGGGAGGGACATACAAAGCAACAAAGTAATAATCGTATAAATGTGTTAGAAACAATCACATGAAAGAAAAAAACATTTGAATACATATCTTAAGGTTCATTTCCCTAACATCAACTTATCTGACCTTTTCTGCTTGACTTAGACATATACTAGTTATTGCAAATAAGGGAAACCATGGGACCTATGTTTCTTTGGGCCTGGCTTACTTCACTTAATATA
>NW_012267299.1:1146358-1154325 GCF_000151885.1 Dipodomys ordii
TGTTAAAGTCCCCAACAATTAATGTCTTTGGATCTATGTGGAATTTGAGGGAAAGTAGTGTTTCTTGGATAAATTTGGGTGCTCCGTTATTTGGCGAATAGATATTTAGACTTGTAATATCCTCCTGAAGGAGATATCCCTTAATTAGTATGTAGTGACCTTCTTTATGTCTTCTCACTAATTTTAATTTGAAGTCTATTTTATCTGATATTAGGATTGCAACTCCTGCCTGTTTATGGGGGCCGTTTGCTTGGTAGATTTTGTTCCAGCCTTTCACTTTGAAAATGTGTGTTTTTATGGGCAAGATGTGACTCCTGAAGGCAGCAGATAGAAGGATCTTGTTTTTTAATCCAACTAAACAGTCTATGTCACTTAATTAGAGAGTTAAGTCCATTACTGTTGAGAGATAGGACTGAGAGGTATTTAGGAGTTTCTGCCATGTTATCCATCTTCTTGGGTGAGGCGGCAACTGGGTTCTTCCTATGGTTCTTGGATTCTCAGTTTGGGTGCGATTTCTTGGACTTCCTTTATTGTGGTCTTGTTCGTTTTCTACATGTAGGACATCTTTAAGAATCTTTTGTAGGGCTGGTTTGGTGGAGATAAATTGTTTCAATTTTTCTTTGCTATGGAAGGTTAGTCCTTGGGCTTTCTATTGATCTTGCTAGCTATGTCCTTGGCTATGCAGAAGTTCTGCAGTTTCATGCAATCCCATTTATTCAACCTTTCTTTGATTTGTTGTGTTTCTGGGTCTTTATTAAGAAAATTTCTGCCTGTACCAAGGAGCCCTAGAGTTTCTCCTATTCCTTCCTGTAATGTTTTCAGGGTGTCTGCTTTGACTTCGAAATCTTTGATCCATTTGGAGTTGATTCTGGTGAAGGATGATATATAAGGATCGAATTTTAGTTTTCTACAGGTATTTAACCAGTTTTACCAGACCATTTACTGAAGAGGCTATCTGGAGTTTCCTCAAAAGACTACACATAGAGCTCCCCTATGACCCACCAATCCCACTTTCGGGCATTTACCCAAATGAAAATCAACAAGGCCATACTAAAGGTACCAGCACAACTATGTTTATCATAGCATTATTCATCATAGCTAAGGTATGGAACCAACCCAGATACCCCTCAGTGGATAAGTGGATCAAGAAAATGTGATATATATATATATATATATATATATATATATATATTCTATTCTTCCATCAGAAAGAACAACATTGCCCCATTTGTTAGGAAATGGAAAGACTTGGAAAAAATTACATTGAGTGAACTAAGCCAGTCCCAAAGAAATTTAAGTCCCATGGTTTCCCTTATTTGCAACAATTAGTATACATATAGGATAATCTTATCAGATGAGCTGAAAAGCTCAAAAGCTATGTACATATGTCCATATAAGATGATGCTAATTGAAATGAACCCCAAGATATGGACATAAGAAGTCTGCCTTTGTTTTTATTGTTTTAAATGCATTATGTGATTTTTAAATTTCCTTTGTATGTTCTTCCCCCTATGGTATATCCCCTGCTGTCACTGTACTTGATTTTGGTACCCTGCATCTTGTATATACATTTGTCTAATCTGGGGAGGAAAGGGGAATAACAAAATGCTGAAACAAGGACACAGGATGACCCATTGTAACAATGATACCCACAGGACAGTATATTGGGAATGAACTTTACAACTTCGGGCTGGGGGGGGGCGGGGGCGGTAGGGAGGAGCATGAGGGAGGTAAGGGATAATCGGACAACAACAAGGGAAGGGGTAACAATGATCGACAAGTAATGTACACATTGCTTTACTCATGTAACTGTAACCCCTCTGTATAGCATCTTTACAATATTTTTTTTCTTTTGGTAAGTTGTGGGGCTTGAAATCTGGGCCTGGGCACTTTCCCTGAGCTCTTCAGCTCAAGGCTAGTGCTCTACCACTTGAGCCACAGCACCACTTCTGTTTTTCTGATGGTTTATTGGAAATAAGAGTCTCATGGACTTTCCTGCCTGGGCTGGCATTGAACTGTGATCCTCAGATCTCAGCCTCCTGAGTAGTTAGGATTATAGGCATGAGCCATCAGTGCCCGGTTAATAATTTTTTTAAAGACAAGTAGAAGAAGGAAGGAAGGAAAGGAAGGAAGGGAGGAAGGAAGGAAAGAAGGAAGGAAGGAAGGAAGAAAGGAAGAAAGGAAGAAAGGAAAAAGTTAGCTAGATTCCCTCTTAAATGTTTCTCATATTTTGGTCTGTGCCAATGAGTGTTGCTAGTACTTTGCCTTCTTTTGCTGGGAACTGCCATCTTGTTATGCCAGGTCACATCCTTGGCACCATCACCATGCTATGTTCTGCTGTTTTTGTCTTAATTTACATTCAGTATCACATAGTTGGAGAACCATTGTAGCAGGATGCCTAAAGTCCTTTATTTTACAAAGCTTTAGAGAAAGACTTATTATTCCTACTTCTTTTTTATTTTTATTGTAAAGGTGATGTACAGAGGGGTTATATAAGTCATGTACGAGTACATTTCTTTCTTTAATAGTGTCACCTCCTCCCTCATTTTCTCCCTCTCAATCCCCCTCAGCCACATGTTGTATAGTTCATTTTCAACATAGTGTCCAGTGAGCATTGCTGTTGCATTAGTTCACCCTTTGTCTGACTTCTTATTCATGCTGTTCTCCTACTTTGAGTCTGACAGGGCTATACCAGGAGGGAAAGTAGTGGTCTGTTCAATATTGTACATAGAACTGCCTTTCTCTCTTGATGGCTAAGGACTGTTTAGGTCCCACCAGCTATACTTGGCTTCTTTCCTCAAGATTTCCCTTTCTAGTGATCCTTCAGTTTCACCAAGATCTGTTCCTTGATTCACGTTCCCAGGAATTCCTGAATACTATTTAGATTTGACCTCCTTCATCCCTTGATCTACCACACTGGCCATTTGAAGCATCCATTCATTTCATAGACTTCTTTGAAGAATATTTCATACATTTCCAATTCATGTAAAATGAACTTGTGTTCCCACTCCATGCAGTGCTGAAAACATTTTGCAACTTAAAACCTGAGACACTGCAAAAAATTGGGCTTATAGAAATCTGAATGGTTTTGTTTCTGTGATAATTGTTATCACCTGAATTCAAATGTTGAAATAGACTTAGAGTGTTATTAAAAATATTTACTTTAAATTGTACCTTAGTTGAACTACATATACAATTTTACACTTCCAAAGCACAAAGTGAACAACTAAACTTTGTGGCTATTTCTCTAAAGCTCCTTTAGAAGTTAGGCCTAGTAATGTACACATGTAACTGTAACCCCTCTGTATAGCATCTTTACAATTAAAAAAAAAAGAATTATTGATCCAACAACAAAAAAAAGAAGTGAGTCCTGGAAGAAACTGGAAGTCTGCAGAAGCTAGAGCTGGAATGATTGGCAGCATGATGGGTTGGGGGTTGTGTCTTAACTTCTCTAATCCACTATTAACCTTGCTAGTTTTCTAGGAAGGCCCTAACCTGACTTATAGCCTTCTGAGAAATATTCCCACTTGATGCATAGTGGGTATCTTTGGATTCTAGGAGGTAAGACCAGATCCAGAAATTGAAGAAAATAAGTTATTTTCATTGTTAAAGTTTTTCATATCCTCTTCTCTGGTCAGAGGGCCCATGTCTAGCAAATCCATGGTTCCTGTGCTGTATAAAGTCCGGCATGAGAATGAGAGATGGAAGTGTGCATCAAGAGTTGCTAAATGATGGGGACATCGAGAAGTGTAGTGGCATCTGGACCTTTCTGTGGCATGATCTTGGCTGGGTGCCAGCATCAACTCTCTGACCACCTGCACATTGTCCAAGTCTACTTCTCCACATGACATTCTCTACCAATTATCCAATATCCTTCCAATAGTTTCTGTGTCTGTCTGATATTTTCTGTTGTTTGCAGTCACTGATCCCTAGCAACCCCTCCCCTCTCAGCTTGTTTTAATAGAAGTGGGGGAGGACTTGAGTAATGCGTTAGACTCATGTCATCTTAATAAAGGTGAGTGAGAGGAGGAGAACTTCATAATTGGAGCTTGAAGGACTTTTGCCTCTCTCACTGCTGGTAATGGGGAACAGAAAAAGAGGTCATTTAAAGCCAGCAGGAGGCTGTGGTGTATGTTAAATCACCCATGTGACTTTGCTACAGTTCATGCACATACCCCCAACTAAAAAGCAGGTACTGACAGGCTTCCTGAAGATTTATTTTTCCAGTTCTGCCCTCTCTCTCTGTCTGGCTCTCCTTTTCAACCAAGAGTCAGGCCCCACAGCTGGATGAAATAAAATGGTTATATTGGGAGGCCTTAAAATTAGCATGGTTCAATATGTTTTAAAGTTGGGGCTATTCCTCTGGTAAAAAAATGGGGGAGTTCTCACTTTCTCTGATGCAGCTGCTGGGGATAAAGTCAAGAACTTGTCTGCTCCAAGATTTCCCCACCCCCAGACCTAACTTTCCTCCCCACACCCTTTTCACTACTATGCTCACCATGTACCACAGTGAAAGATAACCCCACTCCATCAATAGCACATTATCATGTGGCTTTCCTATTTTCTTAATAACCTTATTCCTTTGCTCTTCCAAAGCTGAGGAATAATTGTTTAACAAGTCTCCAAGGGTTGACTTTATGAGAACTTAAAGCTAGTGCCCATCTGCTGTAGGTTAGGGTGAGCCAAGCATTGAAAGTTAATCCTTCTTGTTCCACTCTGGAAAAACCCAGGCCTGCACACACACACACACACACACACACACACACACACACACACACACGTGCGCACACGTGAGCAATCACAAACCCATACATACCCCCAATAGCACCTTCCAAACCACATGGCCCAAGTGGTAAAACATCAAGGCCTGGATCACCACACTCGGGCCAATAAAAACTTCACTTTGCACCCTCGTATACTTGAGGTTGTGCTTGCACAGTCTCCCCACACGCCTGCCTCTGTGATTGAAATGCTGTCATGCCTTCCAGAAAAGGGAATGAGCTCCACTTAAACATCTGAACTTTCAGCTGCACCTCTGCTTTTCTGACACTTGCATTGAAGATGTGACAAATCAGTGATGAAAAGGAATCTATATGCTATGTACACCCATGTCATAGTATATTATTTTATAACTAATTAATTTCAATATGTGTAATTACACTTAGTGCAATCTTTTACAACAGAAAGGGCTTGAAATCTTTCTCTGTCATCGTCCTCCTAGATGATCTTCCTAAGCTAGAGTCTTACTCTTCTATCTATAAAACTAGAATTAAAAATAGCATCTACTTTACAGTGTTAGTGTGACACCTAAATGAAATTTCAAGTAAAGTCTTAGCACAAAATCTGGAAGATGATAAATGCTGTTATTGGCTAGAAAAAGTAGAATCTTTTGTTAGCTTTATTATTTACCCCAAATGGATTGTATTGTGAAGGAACTTGTCCACAAAGCCACATTTATGAATTAATAATACATTTACTTTCCCTAGCTAGTATTCAGAAATGTTAACATCACCCCTCAGAGCTTTTCATCTGAGATGTAAGTATTTATATTTCCAGTAAATGGTAAAGAGTTTTTCTAAAGGTAACTCAAGAAGTTTTGTTGTCAGTGGGTTATAAACATTGGACTTGTTAGCAGATTTTAATATAGTGATTTAAGTCAAATTGGACCAGTATAATTTACACATTTTTCCAGAGACAAGACTGCCTTAGGCGACAAAGTATAACCTAGAACTTTGGGCTCTAGCCCTGAGGCCTACTTCAGATGTTTTGCATTTGTATCCAACTAAGAACTTAAGCCTGTTTCCAGCCTGCTAGTCAGTGTATTTTAAATGCTTTATCCTTGAATAGGAGCTGGAGTAGAAATCTAGTGGGTCCAGTAGTTCCGCTTCCCATCCCACAACCAGTCTTTTCTAGGAGCTTATCTACCTACCACTCATCCCCCTAGCTAAGATGGTCCCATTTGTAGTCTTTGAATAAATCCTTAGTCCAGGGCTGGCCATTAGGCCCAGGTCAGGCAATAGAAATAACTCTTGTTAGGAATATAGAATGAAGGAGAAGGAGCTCATTTTTCCCAGATAGATAGACATCATTATTGATTATGTTTTCAACGACAATTTTCCTGGGAGATAGAGGAGTCAGAGTATAAAGAGAGGAGAGAACCGAAGCTAGACGAGTCAGATTCCTTATTTCATTCAGATCCACTGCATACTTGCTTTGGAGAATTTCAGGATCTTTGTTGAATAAATTCTTCCTGGTTTAAGCTAATGACTCATTTCTCGGCTACCAGAAAACCCATAGGGGTTACACTGCAGGAGATGGGAGCACTTAGAAAGCCACACTATGTTTCCCATTAGATTATCATCTCTATGGAGAGGCATTATCTTGTCACCAGTAATGGGTCTTCTATTGCTTCAAATCTGCTGAAGGCTTGACATGGCTCTGCCCTTGGTCTCTGAAGCTACCAAGCATGCAATTGTCTGTGTGTCTAGCGGCTGTGGCATTTTCCTGGCATTGTGTAAGGATTTATGACAGAGACCAGCCACCTTTTGGTACTTTCTTTCACCATTGCTTTGAAGGTAGCCTGGGCTTCCACCAAATTTGCACTCCGCCTTCCAGTAGGCTGCATTTTGTTTCT
This sequence comes from Dipodomys ordii, assembly GCF_000151885.1. Taxonomy (NCBI): domain Eukaryota; kingdom Metazoa; phylum Chordata; class Mammalia; order Rodentia; family Heteromyidae; genus Dipodomys; species Dipodomys ordii. The sequence continues at coordinate 1,152,993 of NW_012267299.1, forward strand.
ACTTGGCAACAATGACTCTGACACTTGAGCATCTTTTGTCACTCATCTGGAATCAACGCGCTTCCTCTGGAACAGAAGATGAATGGCTGACAAGGCAGAGCAAAACAAAGCACATGCACTACAAAACAACCAGAATATGTCCCTGCAGAGAGCATGTGGAAATCTGTGCTGGTCATGCCATGTCGTTGTAGAGTTTACTCAGACCCTAGAGGAAATACCTATTAATGAGTGCTTAACTGGGTTGATAAGTATAAATATGTAAATAGGTTTATGTGTACAGAAACATTGGAAAAATAGTTCAGAGGCAAATATGGAATCAGCTGTGGGATATGGAAAGGAGTAAATACATTTTTGGTCCAAAACATGTTTACTTCAGCAGGAGCTGGGGATGTTTCTGAAAAGCTATGAAAAATATTTGCACTGACACTCAGGAAATATCTCTTAGTTACCCTATGTGCTAGTTAGCAATGCACAAGTTGAGTGAAAATTCCTTGCCTTTCCAGAGGTTCTGTGTTGTTGGCTATTGGAAATAATAACCATGTAAATTAGCATGGCTTCCAAGCGTTGTGATTTTGTCCTTTTTATGAACTATTTCACTTGTTCTATCAAAGGATAACTTCCATAAGTGAAGGCACTTCGTCTGCTTATTTGTTCTCTCTCTAGAGCTGGCACATAGTTAGTCTTAGTAAGTACTACTTTATTTTTGTTTTAAGAAAATTCCAAAACCTTCTCTCTCTCTCTCTCTCTCTCTCTCTCTCTCTCTCTCTCTCTCTCTCTGTGCCTATCCTGGGACCTAAACTCAAGGCCAGGATGCTGTCCCTGAAATTCTTTTTCTCAAGAGCTAAAACTTTACCACTTGAGCAACACTACCATTTCTTTCACTTTTTTCCCTTAAGTTTATTGAAGATAAGAGTCTCATGGATTTTCCTGCCTGAGCTGACTTTGAACTGTGATCCTCAGATATCAGCCTTTTGAGTAGCTAGGATTACAGATGTGAGCCATCAGTGCCTAGCTAGTCCCAAAATCTTTTTAGTAAGTACTTTTTAAATAAAATAATTGATAAGTTCAAAGTCTGTGTGTCTGGTGTTATTATATCCATTTAACAAATGTTAAATCACAGAGACTAAGTAATTTGGCTCAAGCACTTAGCAAGGTTCACCCCCAAATTATTTTCCAGTATCTTGTATCCAAGATACTGTTTTGGCATATATCATTTGACTAATGCCTTCTTGGTACACTGTTCATTTTTGTCTCTAAGTTTGACTTTTCATCAGCCTTGCCAACATCCCAAATTGAGCTATGGTCAATACTAATAACCCAAAGCCCTTCTTTT
>NW_012267299.1:1154375-1155504 GCF_000151885.1 Dipodomys ordii
CTCAGCTCTTCAGCTCAAGGCTACCACTCTACCACTTGAGCCACAACGCCACTACCAGCTTTTTTTCTTTTTGCTTATGTGGGCTGAGGAACCGAACCCAGGGCCTCATGCCTGCAAGACAAGCGCTCTACCACTGAGCCACCTTCCCAGCACTCCGTGGGCTTTCTCTTGATCTTGCTAACTATGTCCTTTGCCATGCAGAAGCTCTGCAATTTCATGCAGTCCCATTTGTTCAACCTTTGATTTGTTGTGTTTCTGGTCTCTATTAAGAAAATTTTTGCCTGTGCCAAGGAGACCTAGGTTTCTCCTATTCCATCCTGTAATGTTTTCAGAGTGTCTGCTTTGACTCCGAGGTCTTTGATCCATTTGGAGTTGATTCTGGTGCAGGGTGATATTAAAGGATCTAGCTTTAGTTTTCTACAAGGAGTTAACCAATTTTGCTAGCACCATTTACTGAAGAGGCTGTCTTTCTTCCATTCTATTTTTTTAGCGACCTTATCGAAGATTAGATGGCTATAGGTCTGTAGGTTCATTTCTGGGTTTCAATTCCATTCCATTGGTCCTGAGGTCTGTTCTTGTGCCAATACCAAGCTGTTTTGATTACTATGGCTTTGTATTAGAGTTTGAAATTTCGTATTGATATTCCTCCAGCACTGTTCTTTCTGTTGAGGATAGTTTTTGCTATTGGGGTCTTTTATTGTTCCATATGAATTTTTGGATTGCCTTTCTATTTCCTTGAAGAATAAGGTTGGAATATTGATAGGTATCACATTGAATTTGTAGATAGCCTTGGGAAGTATTGCCATTTTTACGATGTTGATCTTTCCCATCCAGGAGCATGGGAGTTTTTGCTACTTTCTAAGTTCTGTTTTGATGTCCTTTTTCAGGTTTGTAAAGTTTTCATCATAGAGGTCCTTCACTTCTTGGTTAATTCCTAAGTATTTAATTTTTTTGTGGGGTTATTACGAAGGGAGTTGCTTTCCTGATTTCAGCCACACTTTTCTCATTGTTGGCATACAGAAAAGCCATTGATTTTTGAGGGTTAATTTTATACCCTGCTACTTTGCCAAAGTTTTGAATCACCTTGAGTAATTTGGGAGTGGAGTCTATGGGATTCTTTAAATACAAG
>NW_012267299.1:1169821-1199226 GCF_000151885.1 Dipodomys ordii
TCTCTCTCTCTCTCTCTCTCTCTCTCTCTGTGCCTATCCTGGGACCTAAACTCAAGGCCAGGATGCTGTCCCTGAAATTCTTTTTCTCAAGAGCTAAAACTTTACCACTTGAGCAACACTACCATTTCTTTCACTTTTTTCCCTTAAGTTTATTGAAGATAAGAGTCTCATGGATTTTCCTGCCTGAGCTGACTTTGAACTGTGATCCTCAGATATCAGCCTTTTGAGTAGCTAGGATTACAGATGTGAGCCATCAGTGCCTAGCTAGTCCCAAAATCTTTTTAGTAAGTACTTTTTAAATAAAATAATTGATAAGTTCAAAGTCTGTGTGTCTGGTGTTATTATATCCATTTAACAAATGTTAAATCACAGAGACTAAGTAATTTGGCTCAAGCACTTAGCAAGGTTCACCCCCAAATTATTTTCCAGTATCTTGTATCCAAGATACTGTTTTGGCATATATCATTTGACTAATGCCTTCTTGGTACACTGTTCATTTTTGTCTCTAAGTTTGACTTTTCATCAGCCTTGCCAACATCCCAAATTGAGCTATGGTCAATACTAATAACCCAAAGCCCTTCTTTTCACCTGTCTGCAAGCTCCTTTGCATCATTTTCCTTCAACAGAACCACTTATCCACCTCCACTTCATGAGCACACTTGCTTCTTGAGAGTTTCATGGATCAGTTTTCATATATCTCAAACCTATGCATGAGTCAGCCAACAGCGACCATCCATAACTTTTATACTCCACGTCAGCCATACCTCTACTGTGCAAGATGCTGTTGGGGGTGACTACAACGTGATTGCCTTTTGCGAAAATAAAGACGATGGCAGGCAGCTCTTCAAAATGTTCCAACTCCAAAGACTCGTTTTCTTTGAAGAACTGAGGAGCTGTCCTATGACCTGCCCCTGAAGGCAGAGCTGAGTGTTTGAAGTCTTATAATGTCACTTTCTCCTTCATGTCAAGTTGAAACAAATACTGTCCTCATGCTCAAGTTTGGGGAAAGAAAGTCTGGGATGTACAGATGACAGAGAACTAGGGGTGTAGTCTTCTTGGAAATCCATGAGTCACTGCTACCTTAAAATTGAAATTACTTCCAACTTACTGAAAACTGGATTATTCTGGATTTTCCTTTCAATGAGTATTAGAAAACACTAGAGTTTGAACACATTAGCCATAAATACACTGAAACTCTACAAATAAGAAAACTCATTGCTTTGACACTGTGATGAGAAAAAGAGAGAGAATCAGAGAGACAGACAGAAAGATGAGGCAGAGAGACAAAGACAGAGACAGAGACTAGAGACTTGTTTATTTATTTATTTTTATTTTTTGGGGTCCGGTTGTGGGGCCTGAACTCTGGGCCTGGGCGCTGTCCCTCAGCTCTTCAGCTCAAGGCTAACACTCTACCACTTGAGCCACAGTGCCACTTCTGGCTTTTTTCTTTTTGCTTATATGGTGCTGAGGAATTGAACCCAGGGCCTCAGGCTTGCAAGGCAAGCGCTCTACCACTGAGCCAACTTCCCAGCCCAAGAGACTTGTTTATTTTAATTTAACTGCGTGTTAGACAAAGCACATGCGACATCACTCAAGTAGTGGCATTCCAGTGACCAAGCAGGTGCTATTTGTAGTTCCAAATCCCTACAATGTCTTTTCCTTGAGCCTCAGTTTCTCATCTTGACATGTAGTTCAATTGGTTCTCAACCAGTTTCAGTTCTCCAAGTCTCTTCTTGAAGTTGGTGGGCCAGAGTTTAGAAAGCTGTGGGGTAAAAGAAAATGCTTCAGGGAGAAAAATGCCAAGAAAGGAGGTTTATTAGGTGGTAATAAGTTTATAATGTGACTCAAGACCTCACTGTGGTCTGTATCTACAAGGGTGGCACTGTAATTAGAAGGCATTTTAAAGGGAACATTCCCAGCCAGGAATAATACAATTTCAGTCTTTTATCCAAGCTTGGTGCCTGTACGTATGAGCTTTCTTAGCCCTACAGACTCACAGAAGTTGTTGTAAGTATCTTAGTGTCTCTCAGGCAATAAATGGAGCTGTGGCTGTAGAGAGTGTTACCTCTGGCTCCTAGAGTTACCCGCTAGCTCAAGACCACCGAGGGTGGTCCTGGCTTCCCTGGTGGTCTGCAGTGGACTTCCAAGGGGTTAGCGCTTGGCCTCCTGGAGCAGTCATGCTTTGTGAATAGCACTGTCTCTGCTTATGCTCCAGAAGGGATTTATAATTTACTTGTGTTATGTCTTCTGATAGATTGCCAGATTTTTTCCTAACAACACCATTCTTCTGTTTTCTCCTTGTGACATTGTCCATGCTCACTCTGCCCTTTCATTTTATGGTGCCAACTCACTGAAGGTATTAGAAGGACTGAATCTTTTTGGTTTCTTACCAAGTAACCTATTCCTGAAAGTGTTAGTTTTCGTGGTTCATTCTGGGTTTTGGCAGCTGTATACTGTGGTACTTTATTTCCGGCTGTCACTGAGCATGGCATTGTGTACAATATTAGCATAGAAGTTATCTCCTGTTGTAATGACAGTCATTTTTCTTATCCAAAGGGAAGTGTCAGTTGTCAAGATATCATCCAGATGGTGCTTCTTGCTTGCCTAATGAAAGGTCAAGAGAGAAAATAAAAGAGAAATTATTTGTAGGTCAAGGTTTGTTATTCAACATCAAAGTTTAATTTTAGTGCAGAGAAAGGAAGAGAATATTCACAGGCCTAACTTACACAGTTTATTAATGTGCATAGTCCTTTTATTCTTTTGTTATTGGCTATTATTTCAAAGACTCTTGAATATATAGTCATATTTTTGAAGTAGTAACCATTCACAAAAAATTATACTTAAATTGAAGTTTCTATTAGCTCAATTTTCCAATAAACGAACATTAAATCACAACAACCCCAAGTCCCTGAAACCTTTTAAACTTATTTTTGTTGTTTGACAATAAAATTTCACATCTGGGCAGACAAGCCTGGTGCCAAGTTCCAACTGAATGTAATTTCCAATGGATGAATCGGGTTCAAGCAAGCTAGAAACTCTGGGCTTCTAATGAATTGCCCAATAGCCCTTTACCCACCACTGTTGCTAAAATGACAGAATGACTGTGCTGAGTGACCAATGAACCCAGCATCTTACTGCAGCCCATCTTTCTAGGGAAGAAGAATTGTTTTTTAATTCAGTCTTCATCTGTTAGTGATTGGGCAGGGTCTTCTCCATTTATATCAAATGTCTGACTTTCTCCATTTATGTCATCTGTGCCAGTAAGTGCTCCCTGACGCCTACATGTGAGTTTCAAGTTAACAGTGATTTGGCTATTACAACTTGCCCTCCTAAAGGGGGCTGCTGCTGCTGCTGCTGCTGGATGAATTACTTCCTGCTTCCCATAGTGCTTCATTCAAAACCAAACGCAAATGCTCTGTAACAAATACCCCAATCCCTTCACCCCCTCACCCCACCAAATGCAACATGGCTCCAATGTGATCAAGGTTTATTGTTTCTTGCTTATATAATGTCCAAAATATGTTTCCAATTCGTAAGCCTGCTGTTTTAGTACATGAGTTGGCAACTCGGAATCCTTCTACCTGTGACTCTGCTGTTCATCTCATGGTGCTTATTGCCATAACCCTACACAAGGAGAAATCATGGTGAAACACATGGCGAGGTTTTCAGGGTTCGACATAAAGCATTGGACATCACTTCTGCCCATGTGCCTTTAGACACAAGAACAAACTGAACCACAGACAAGTCTGGGAAGCATAGTCCAGGCTTGCGCCATGGAGGAAGAGGACATGGGATTGAGGATGTGTGGGCTGTCTCTGCTTTTCTCAGCTCTAGCTGTGCTTGAGTATATACTTGATGATGGAGAGCTCTGACCCCAGCACAGGTCCCCAACACAGGTACAAGCATAGAATCATGTCTGCCCTTAGTCTTTATCCTGTGTTGGTGTGAACTGTGAATTTCAGCCAGAAGAGAAGTCATGTAAACATATTTTATGAATCTTGGATATCTATATTGTAAGAACAGACTGTGAGGCGGAGCAGATGCAACTGTTAAGGTCATCTGTTGCAAAACTGAGAAAGGATTCTCTAATTTTAAATATGCACTCACTGTAAAATCTCAGCAAGAAAATGCTGGAAATATTTTAAGAAAGGAAATAAAAATCATCCATAATTTCTTTTCCCAAGAGATGTTGAAACATTTCTTGCTTATGCCACTCTGATAATTTTTATGTGCATATCATTAAATTAATTTGTGTCTGCAAAACATATCATACTGTACAGTATATACTATTTGAAATCTGGTTCTTTCTTTCAGTGAAAAAGATGTGTAATGAACACCAAAAACATGTAAATAAATATCCATATCATGATTTTTGGCTACATATTATTTGATTATATGCACATGTGTGAGAATAATCATATAATACATTTAGCTGAGTTGAACAAATGTAGACCAGGTGGTCAATGAGACCTATCTATGATGTCTATTTTATTTATTAACTTATTCCCAGAGCAAGAGACAGTGAATTACTCATCCTGGATGCTTAACAGTGCTCTGATTAAGCAGGCCAGGCCACTGCAAACCAGGGATCCTTCGCAGACTTGGGTGACCATACAAAGCACATGTGGATTTTAGGAGAACACTGATTATAGTCACAAAGCCTAGGTGGGCTCTGCCATTCTGAAATTTTCACAAGGTTCTAGGAGCTGCTTCTGCAGCTATGCATTTCGAGTAGCCAGGATCTGCTGGTGGTTCTCAACTGTGGGGGAGCTCATCATCCAGATGACTTTCACCAATGTCTAGCATGACATTCTTAGGCATTGTGACTCTGTGTGTGTGTGTGTGTGTGTGTGTGTGTGTGTGTGTGTATGTGTGTGTGTTACTGGAATCTAGTGGATAGAAGACAAGACTAATGTTGGTTTCATACTAGTTCTGTTTCCCTGAGCTCCCTGACTAATACAAACAACATCCTGGCCCTTGTAAGAAACTATGATTTCCACAAGCCACATGACCCCGTTCCTCTGCTCTCCAGATGCCTAGTATTTACTCTGCCACAGAGTTTCAGTCTCTAAAGTTGCACTGATCAGGAACATTTAAAACTATGACACTAACAACATAAATAGGACAAGAGGGAGGCAAGGAATGAGTTCAAATGTAAAAATGTTTGTGAACAAGCTGCATTCAAGCAGCTTAAAATTACCCATTAATACTGAAGTAGTTACAAATTTCAAATGTGCTCTGAGAGGCTATGCTCTATCAGCATATATGTCTACATATATGTATGTATGTATTGGTATTGATATAGTGATATGTGCATGTGTATGTGTGTGTGTGCATACATCTGTGTGTGTGTGTGTGTCCGAAATAACGAAACAGCTGCTTCTCAACTGTTCTGTAATTCACAGGCTTTATTTATATCTCAAACATCTTCAACATACCAGATTCAGGCTTGGATGGAATAGTATGACTATTACTATTCATGTTTGGGAACCCTAAGGCCCCAGCTCATCACATAGTACCTTGCATATGGAATTTTCCAAAGAGTGACTTGCATCCATCTGTGAGTCAGCTTTGGGATATGGCCTCTGCTACCCATTCTGTCTCTGGGGATCTCTGCTTCCCAATGTCCCACCACTGCCCTGACCTCCACCAACCCACCTTGGCTTTTGCTGCTTGCAGCTGCAGTCTCCTGCAGATTTTGCCTCCCTTAGCCACATTCCTGCTTTGACCTGGACCTTTTCCAATGGGTCTCTGCCTCTCCAAGGTTCAGCTAATTCACCCTGGCTACCAGTGCTATCAGTCACCACAGCATACTGACAGCTTCACAGTCTCTTGTAAATTAGAAAGGAAAACATTCACTCCCTCTATGTCACCTTCAGATAGGGGGGGGGGTCCTCACAGCATGGTGCCTTATAAGGTTTATTGTAACACCTGTTAGAGACACACCAAACTCCTATTCTTCAAGGAATGGACAAGTGCTGGCAGGGCAGCAGAGATTGGAGGATTCCATCCTCAGACACCCAACTATGTGCTTCAGAAATGCTAACAGTGCTGAACTGCAGCCAGATCATGCTGCCAAGGTGGCTGGCTGGCCCAAATTCATCTTTTTATTTCAAGTAGTGAATTTACCCTTGAAGAACCCACTCTTTCTGTGCCCTCTTTATTCCTCCTCAACTTCTTTACCCCGCCTCAACGTTTTTACCCCTTCAAACATGTTTACACACATCTGAACCTCATGATAAGCAATGGCTTGGACAGCCACACAGCTCAGTGTTAGTCACTGCCAATAGATTTGGGGGTAAAGGTGTGGTGAGATGGAGAACAGAGAAGTTCACAGTGAGCTACAGTACATACCACATATTTAGCAACCCTAGATTTTAGCCTACTCACGACTCTTGCTATATCTAAATTCATTTTAGCATTTTCTTCCCCCATCACCCTTCCCCTGGGGGAGGGAGCATTCTTAGAATGCTTAGGGGATAGGGAAAGAGTTACCTAGATTTTTGTCTTTGCCCTTTGCTTTTGCAAGCTATGATTTTGTCCTTCAAACTGCATTTCATCCTATGGTTTCAACTATGGCTTCCCTGAAAATGGTATTCACATATGTCTTCCCAGCCTTGATCTCTGCCCAACCTTGGGTATGTGACTCAGTATCTAAAACCAGATTCACTTAGTCCTTTCCCTATGCTGTTTCCAGGGCATCTCATTGCATTATTATATTTTGTATTTCAGTCACTGTAAGTAACTTGATAAATAGTGTACAAAGAATAGACAAGCTTTCTGAAGAGTTTATTCCCTAGCACTGAGGTGGAAGAGTTTCTATTCCTCATATTTATTTTCACAGGGAAAGAACAAAGTTGAACCATAGCAGATTCCAGAGGCTGCAAGGAAGAGCATGAAGGGAAGGAGGTAGTGTTTCTGCTGGCTGAGATGGTGAGCCAGCAGGGATTTCTGTACCACATGTCATTCTGAAATGAGGTCAAAATGGTCTAGAGCCATCGGACCCACATTCCCAGCATCCCAGGGAAGCAAGATCTGGGTGTGGTACCTCTCCTGGCAAGGCAGTGTCTCCAGCCAGCCTGGACACATGCAAATGGGCACCAAGAATGCAGATAATGTCACTGAGCACAGCTGCTGCAGTGTCGGTCCTTAGGTTCTGCTTGCAGACTGGCTCAGGCCTGGCATTGTCACTAGCTGGGCTGGAGTACATTCTGCTGAAGTCTTTGAGCACATTCTGTACTTCTCAGCCTTTTCTAGATTGTGCTTTTCTTCTCTCACCCACTTACTCCTGATTTGGAGGCCACAGCCTCTGCTTCACAGCTGATTCTCCATGGTCTCTTTTCACACCATCATCAAGAGTGAGAATATTGATTGACAGCTGACACTGACTGGCTCTTTGTCTTCTTGTTCAATGGCACATAGGAACAGAGTTTTGAGGTATCTCAGCCTGGAGTCAGAATGTTCAGACAGGCAATCTGGGTTTAAATCCAGTCCCTACCATTTTCTAAGCTATGCAGTGTTTACAAATTACTTAATCTCTCTATACCTCAGTTCCTTCATTTATTAGGAAGAAATAATTATAGTATTTATAAGTCAAGCATTTAGAATAATGCTTATTACAAATTTTATTACCAAGAAGGTATTCACTTCACAATGTTGCACACCACAACTAAAATACTATCATCTCTAAGAGGCATTTATTAACAATAAAAAGATAGTTATTTGTTAACTAAGTATGACATTACACAGTACAGTTGCTTTTACAACAGTCCTCTAGAAGAGACAAAATAGAGGTTATATTCCACCTTGTGAATAAATTTTAATAATTTGCACAGATCACGAAGCTTTCAAGTAGTAGAGTAAAAAATATAAAGGCCTTTGCCTCAATCTAGTGACTATATTTTTTCAAATTTGTACTTTTTTCCAGTCAGTATTTGTTTAGTGTTACCTTGGTTCTGAAGCAGGTGAAGTAAAATTGGGTGTGATGGGAAATATCTGCCAACAATAAGACTCAGGTAAGCAAACTGGTTTATGGCCATTTACTTAAGAGCTATGCTCTTCATATGTATAAAAGTTAGTTCAAAGTTGAGTACTGGACTAAATCAACTCATTCTTCCTTTTTAGAACTGGGTTGGGTTTGGTCTGGAATTAGAAAATCCCTTGAAATGTTTTAGCACAACAGGATTTAATAAAATGAGCTGTTTCCCTATGCAATAATTTAGAAAGTCTAGGAAAGTAAATGTCACCAAGAATCTTTGCCACTTTTAAGAAAGTTATGAAATGCCTCTTACAAGAGGCATTTGATGTTCTTGAAATAAGAACATCTTGCCTGGGGTCTCATCTGGGAGTCACTGGAAACTTTACTTGCACCTTCCACTCACAACTTGTTGCAGCTGAGGTATTCTCTACCATTTCAGTCTATCATTAGTGCCTCTCATTGGCTGAGTCTGAATGGAAACTCTCCAGGAAAAGGACTCTGGGGAATGTAGTTTTTAGAAATCCAGCTCTGCAAAACAAAGATCTAAATATTGCTTCATGGAGAAAGGTGTCACCATTGTCGACATCTGTCTAAGAAAGTTGAAAGGTTTCCCTTTGTCACTGCATTACTCATAGCAATAGAAGTCCAACTGCTATATTTCTTTACAACACGGTCTGCATGCATTGAACTTATTTAAAAGAGAATATCCACCTGAATGCTGGCTTAGGGCTTGGGACTCAGGTTAGGTAATTAATATGTGGTGATTAGCAAGAATAGCTAGGGAAGAGCTTTTACATTGTCATTTTACTTGCGGCTCTTCAAAATTAGTACTGAGCCTTGTTCCTTTGAATGACAATTTAGACTCAAACACTTGATTCCCATGTGATTCAGGTTGATCACTCTATATATGGGTATGTTTTTTCCCCTCCCTACATGACACTTCTGTCCAATATCCCAGTCTTCACGTGGCTGTACCCATGTAAATTTGCTTCATCCTTTTACCATCAAGTCCAATCAAAGCCCCTAGGGGTTGAGGTCCATGAGTCAGGTTCTCCCTTTATCTTCTTCCAATACTAGGTTAACACAACATCCATTTTCTTTCAATTTTCAAAGGTTTGTCCTCTCATGTTAAAACCTATTCTTAACAAACGAAAAATAAAGTTGGCTTTATGGACTGCAAAGCTTACTTTGGAAGATTAAAAACGGTACATAAGTATTTCTTTCTAGAAAGTATTTCTTAGAAATTTCTCAGAAAGTTATTTCTTTCCAGAAGCATATACCCGTATATCTATGACTTATGGCAGATGCACAGTTCAGTAAGACAAGGACAATGGTCTGCTACATCATGTTGGAACAATCAGGTATCTACACAGAAAAAAGTAACTTTGATTTCTATCTCACACTATGATTAACCATTAATTCAGGATAAACATTAGCCTTAAATGGGAAATCAATCAAGCCTCTGACTCCCAAAGTCACTGAGATGTTCTTTGCCTAGATAGACAAGTTTCTGCTGCATTTGGTGTGGAGATGCTTTACCTGCTGGCCTCCTGTCCCCACTCTTTCCACAACTTTAGGCAAAGCTGGATTCTGTAATTTTGAGAAAATCAAAGAGCTTACCTTCCCTGTATGATACGTTAAAAAAAAAAAAACTATTTACAGATTGGAGGAGAATAGGGAGTGGGCTCTTGCCAAATATGCTGTTTGTGTCAGGTACTTATACATGTATCTCTCTCAGTTACCCCAGGGTGGGGGGGTAGGAGGAATCTTTTCTCCTCACATGAAAATCAAGGGAGTAGGGAGAGGAGGGAGGTCACATAGATGTTGAAGGTAAAAACACTCTGTCATGCTCAAGCCCTGAAAACCCTTCTTTCTGATCCTCTCAAAGATCTTCCAGGTTTAAAGGACTGTCATAATGGGTAACCCGTCCCCATCAAAGGCCCAGACAGTACTGGGGGACAGATTGAAAGTGAGATGGGGAGGGGGGGGTGGTGGAAGGCACGGGCTAGGGCGCTTCTTTCCTCACTTGTAAACTTGTAGTTTCACAAAAAAGAAAATACAGTTTTAAAAAAAAAGGAAAAAAAAGGTGGAAGAAAAGGTTTATGATCTTAGGACAAGTAACACATTTGAAAAGACTCAAATAGGATTAATCATTTAAAAATGCTAATAAGTTGTGCTTCACTAAAATTAAGAGCAATTGTTCATCAAAAGGTATTGGTAAGAAAATTAAAAGGCTATGAGCTAAAAGTTTCCTACAATATTTTCTTTTTATTTCTTGATTTTCTTGGTATTAGGATTTTATTTAACTTAAAGTCTCATGCTAGCTTTGGTTTGTGTTGGATAGTTTGGATGTAGAATCTCAAAAGACTTCCTCTGCCTGGACTGACCTGGAACCATAATCTTTCACATCTCAGCCTCCTGAGTAGCTAGGATTACAGGCATAAACCACCAGGGTCTGGCTTATTTTCTTTAAAATATACTGTGTAACATCTGGCTTTATAATCACCACTAAGATTCCCAAAATAAACATCAGTAAAAACATGGTTATGTATCTAAGTGAATAATATAGTCAAGCCATGTACTACTTACTTTATTTCTAAAGTTTATAATTCACTTTACTAATTGTTACCTATTTTACTAGAGCAGCTAGTATATGGATTAATGAAGAAAAGAAAGTAAAAAGGCAATTTATAGGGTAGGAGAAAATTTTGTAATACATATCTGATAAGCATCAACATCCATAATGTATAAAGATTGTCTATGAATCAAGAAAGAAAGGATAAGTTTAAAAAGAAAGAGAAAAACTTGATGGGCACCACATAAAAGAAGACATATAAAGGGTTAAGATCCATGTGGAAAGTGTTCAATATTAGCCATTGGGATACTATAGATTATAACCACAATAGCATAATGCTTCACATTTTCCAGAACACTGAACATTTTAAAAGATGGACAAAACCAAGTGTTGGCAAGATTATAAGAAAATCTAATTCTCATACATTGCTGGTGGGAGTATAAAATCATGCAATCACTTTGGAAAACTGCCTGGCAACATTGTTTCTCTAGATATATGCCCAAGAGAAATAAATGTTTATATATAACAAAAGCATTTACAGAAATTTCCTTAGAAGCTTTATTCATTATATTCAGAAACTTGGACTAACACAAATATCCATCAGTGGTACAAAGGATAAATATATTGTGATATATTTAAATATAACTATTATATATCAACATAAGAATGAATTAACTGCTGCTCCATCAAAAATGTGCATAAATATCAAAGACACTGTGTTGAATGGGAAAAAACCCAATCAGAAGAACATTCTGTAAAATCATATTCATATGAGATTCAGGAACCACTACTCTATGGTAATAGAAATTAGAAGCTACCATGTTGACTAGGAAGAGAAAATTTCTGGAATTTGTGAGAATGTTTCCATCTGGGTAATGGTTACATATATACATGTTTATAAAACTCCAAGGAATCATGTACTTGAGATTAATGTACTACTTAAGGGAATATTATTTGAAAAGGCAGGAAAAAATCAAGTAGTCACACATTAATAAAAGATGGAAATCAATTCTGCAAAATGCTTCATTAAGTGATTTCATTGTTGTGTGAACATCATAAAGCATGTGTCTACAAACTCATGGTATGGATGGCTCAATTGCCCAGTGTGGCTCCTATTCTATTCCTTCCTTCCTTCCTTCCTTCCTTCCTTCCTTCCTTCCTTCCTTCCTTCCTTCCTTCCTTGTTTCCTTCCTTCCTTCCTTGTTATCTTTCTTCCCTCTTTCCTTCCTTCTTCCTTTCTGTTATGGTTATACCAGGGCTTGAACAAAGGATCTCAAACTCTTATTCAGCTTTTATGCTCTTAGCTGTCATGCTATCACTTGAGCTGTAGCATTTTGCTAGTTAATTGGAGATGATGTCTCATGGACTGTTTTTTCCTGGGCTGGCTTCAAATCTCAACCTCCTGTAATAACAGACATGAGCCACCAGTGCCCAGCTTCAGTGTGGATTTTCATGGTACATTATTTTATTTTATTTTTAATAAGTTTTTTTATTGTGAAAATACCATACAGAGGGGTTACAATTACATGAGGAAGGTAATGAGTGCATTTATTATCAATCATTATTGCCTCCTCCTTTGTTTCCCCTTCCCATCCCTGCCCTTCCATCTCACTCCCCCCCTCCTCCCTCACCCCCTGCCAAAGTTGTAAAGTTCATTTTTTCGACATAAAATCTTGTACATCTCATTGTTGCAATGGGTCCACCTGTATCCCTATTTAAATAATTTGTTTTTTTTCCTTTCCCTCCACAAATTATACCAACATCAAATACAGTGAAAACAGGGGTTATACTGTGGGGGATGGACATACAAAGCAACAAAAAAAACATCTTATAAATATGTTAGAAACAATAGCAAGAAAGAAAACCCATTTGAGTCCTTATCTTGGGATTCATTTCGCCTAACATCAACTTATCTGACCATTTCTGCTTGTCTCAGACATATACTAGTTATTGCAAATAAGGGAAACCATAGGACTTATGTTTCTTCTGGCCTGGCTTACTTCACTTAATATATATTTTTTCCAAGTCTTTCCATTTCCTAACAAATGGGACAATGTCATTCTTTCTGATGGAGGCATAGAATTCCATTGTGTATATATACCACATTTTCTTGATCCATTCATCTACTGAGGGGCATCTGGGTTGGCTCCATATCTTAGCTATGGTAAATAATGCTGCAATAAACATAGTTATACCCTATTTTATATCCAACTATTTTTCATAAGTATGAATACATTCTAAAATTACCATATCTTACAGTAAACACATAAGCAAATAGTGTAGTCATCTGTTATTATTACTGTATGTATATACTGTATATAACTGTATATGCTATATTTCTATATATGCTGGCAGCATAGCATGTAGAAATTGCTTATACCAATATCTCCACAAACATGTGGCTAATATATTAGGAATTCTTCAGCTCCATTGAATTGTATGGGGCCAGTCTCACATATGGGTGCATTGTTGACCTCAACATTTTATGTCACATATGCCCATATTTGGGAAATTAAAAAGACATCAAATTTAGTTTCTTTTCTTCTTCCTTTTACAATTTAAGTTCTTCTCCTAAACATGTATATTTTTGGTTGCCACATATAAATGAATCCGAAAAAGAGAAGAGAATGCACTTACTTTTCCTTGCATAGCATATGAAGTGCAGCATATGTGGTAGTGGAAAGGCCAAAGAAGAATCCAGCCCAATCAGACTCCCCTGGATAGTCCATTGCCTAGCATAATGCTTTCCATACACAATAACAAATAAACACTGGAATTTTTCCAGTGGAATCTTTATAAACAGCCTCAGCTCGATTAGAGTCAAGGAAACAAGTGCACATACTTGCTTATGGGCCTGGGGCTCAGCATAGCAACTCTCTCTAGCATGGCCTTTATATGGACATGAGAGACTCACCTGATGTTGTTTTTCAAGCCTGGGAAAGTTCCTTCCATGTGAAACTTCCTGGCATGCTTCCCACTTCCTCTTCTCATTTGCTTGTTGGCCTCCAGATAACTAGACATGCTGTGTTTGAACAATTCCATCAGCAGCAGACAAGCTTATCTGAGTCTAGCCACAGACTTAAAAAGTACCTGTATTTTCTGTTTTGAAAAATCCATCTCATGTCTCCAGAAATGAGTATCTCCTCCCATGAACTTCTAATAAATATCTGGAAGATCTCAAGGAGTGAACCTTGGCTGACCTACTTGAACACATCTTTGAAATCCCTCTCTTTTGCACTCTCTGTGGAGCTAGGCGAGGGGTCTGAAAGCCCTTGAACACTTTGGTGAAGCATAAATTCAGAGAACTGTTAGTTTGGGGATTTGAGGAACAGATTTCAGGAAGTAGCAAGGAATAATCGTGCATTGGGTCATTTCATCATTGTCTGCTCCCAAGGGTTTACATGTGCTCTTTTCCTCTATCCCTACAGATTTGCATTTCCTGTTGGAAAGAAAGGAACCAAGTCAGTATTCAATCTGCAAGTGATATTAATCAAAATTGTATTTTAAGTGACAGCTCTTGGTAATGTGGGGATAGCTCCATCTCTCACAGAAGATCTATTTTGTCTGTTTGAATACGAACAAAAGGCAGTATGTGTCTTCCTTGCATGAAGAATCACCTCATACATATAGATCCCTTTCCCATATGCTCATCTTTTTAAGCTGTGATAAGTGTGCATTCAGAGGAATAGCAAGTAGTTGCTTCAGGCTGTATGACCAAGTCCATGTTATTTTAAGAATCCAAGGGTTTGACCTCAGCTTGCTGTCATGCTTCAAATAGATAGATCCCATGACTTGTGATTGTAAAATTAGAATTTTTTTGGTTTGATGGGTTCACTTCATTATCTCCATGGCAGAGAAATAAGTGGAGATAGTGGTAATTAAGAAGAGGATAATTCATTGATGTCTCTGTGTAGAACTCACAGTCTCTGCAAGTTTTTTGGGTTATAGCCTAGAAATAGAATCCTTTGGTGTTTGAACTTGTTTATTTCAGTCAAAATGTGACTACAGAGGGAAAGGATTAGAACGTCTTTGAATGACTTCCAAAAGCATCTTAAACATCAAACGGGTTCTATAAAACAACATTTTAATGATTTAATGTAAATGTACCAGAAATAGATACATTGCATTTCCTTTAGTTGCACACATAGTTTTAAATTAAAGAGGAAATGTTAAAAGATAAGACTTCTGAATTTATTAAACTCCAAATAAGACCAATGCTATGCTGGATAGAATTAAAGCAGAATAGCTTGCTTCTCCTAAAACAGTGATTTGTTTTTGAATCTATCATTTCATGTTAGCTGTTGAATACAACTCATCTTGACTCATTATTGAAAATGATGAGGCTTCCATGGCAACAATAGAGTTCATTTTCTTCACCCTAAACAGTGGTTTAGCGCAACAGTGAAATATATAATGTGAAATGTGAGTGTCAGCAGAAATTACAAGCACGAGTTCAGTGGAGGTTGAAAGCTGGTGGCATATTGCCTGAATCTATTCTATACTCAGATTTTATTTGACCCAGAGAGCACCCAAAAATCCTAGCAAATATTACTAGGATTTAAGTGTTAGGTGAGTGAGATTCCTTGCTTTTCTTGACAAATAAAAAGTCTGGGTGCTATGAAACCCAATTCTCTATGATGATATCAGCACGAAAGGAAGGTAGTACCTCTTTACATGGAACAGGGGAATGGAGGGGGTTCTCTGGTTTGCCACGCTTTGCTCTTCAGCTTCTTCAATTCATTGCATTACCTACCTAGCACATCTAGGCTTCGTCTGTGCAATTGATACTAAAAATCGGGGGGAGGGGGAATGCAACACTCCAGAAAACTTCATCCTTTTTCAGAAAGATATGAGACATTTCTGCTCCATGTTCTTCAAATGAAAATCAACTCTAGATTGTTCAAGACCTGAACAATTTCCAAGTACAACTTCTTTTCTCTACTGTCACTCTATCCAGCTCTCTTAGTTTGTTCTTACACCCTTCAGGGAAGAGGCAAGAGGATCACAAGGGACCACATAGCTGGGAAACATTGGAGCTGTTGATACAGCTGCTAAAAGAAATGGCCCTTAGCTGGGTCCTGGTGGCTCACACCTGTAATCCAAGCTACTCAGGAAGCTGAGATCTGAGGATCATGGATCAAAGCTAGCCCAGGCATCAAGGTCCGTGATACTCTTATCTCCAATAAGCCACCAGAAAACTGGAAGTAGTGCTTTGGCTCAAGTGGTAGAGCACTAGCCTTGAGCTGAAGAGCTGAGAGACAGTACCCAGGCCCAGAGTTCTAGTCCCGTGATTGATTAAAAAAAAAAAGGAATTGGCCCTTGAAAATAGAACTGAACTATCAAATTAATTATGACACTGAATTCTCCAAATTTTATCTTCATCTACTTTGTTTTGAGGGCTACATAATTCACCGAGCTATTTAATTATTGCTTGGAATCTTTGGTAAACACAAGATAGAAATTAGTTCTGATTACTCAATTCTTTATTTTTCATTGATGAGGACTATCATTAAGGAGGACATGATAATAAAATCAGACATGGGATGGGCCAGTCACAGATGGTAACTATATGAAATACTCTTAAATCAAGTTAGTCAGATAAAAAAAACTTAAATCAAGTTAAATCAAGTAATTTGTTTATCCTAAGAAAAGGGAAAGTTAGAAACCATATCCAAATTATTATGTAAACCCATTTTTGTCATGAATAAGTAAATAGTAATATTTATACTTATTTTATAACCTTGCTTTGAGTGAGCAAAATTAATTAGGCTATGTATTATGTGTGATTTAATAACTCATAAGACTGTCTTGATTCCATTTTAGAATCAGTGCTCATCATAGAGAAATGCTACTACCCAGGGTTAAGACTAAAAGCATCTAAGTTAAGCTAGCATGTGATTAGTTTGAATAGAGCTAACTCAATGCTACAACCAAAAGTCAATAGCCAGAGGTTGCCAAGGCTCCCTTTCTTGGCAAGAACTAGTGTCAGAGTTTGCACATACACCACTTTTTCTACAACTAAAATGGATTTAGATAAGGCCCATGATCACCACCACATGTGAGAATAGATTTATCTGTTTTTTTTGTGTGTGTTTCTCCTTAACTCTTCTTGGACTCGGTTCTTAATGTTATTGCTTCTCAAAACTTTTCCCAGAATTGACCCCTCCTCTCCATTGTGAAGAGCTCAGCTGTGGGGAAATCCTGCTCTCCCTTCTCAGTGACAATTCTAGGGACATGGTAAAAAGTTGGTATGGAGGTTAGGGTCTGAAGAACTCTAAAGTTGTGATGTGCCCTTGTAATTGATGATGTTTTTCCCCTCCTGTATTTATTCAATATCTATGTGTTGATTATATACTGGAGACAATAGGTAGGTCCTGAGCTATAGCATTTAAATGAACCAATATATGTTAATTAATTTATTTCTGAATCTCTCCAATAATCAAAAGTGAATCCTTCACTCTAATTCTTACTAGCATATTATCAGTCAGATAAACTTTCTTGTTGTTAGCCAAAAAATTGTACACGTATTGATATCATAGTTATTAATTTAAAACTATACATTAAATAGTTTTTTTTGTTTCTGAAGACACTTCACAAGGATGGTATTGTTTACAATAATCAGATCACCATTTGGAGACTTTTTTTCCTTCAAATAAGTTGTGTGCACTTAATGGGTTTATTTTTGATGGATGTCTTGTCCTCAAATGCAGAAACAGAGTCACTACTTTGTTATTTTAAATATTTTGCCCTATGCAGAAATGCAAATATTTTTTAATTTCCAGTTTGTGATGGCTGGTCTAGACCTATATCTAAGAGGGTGCTTTCCATTGTCAGATCTCTCGAACAATCTCAGTAATCAATAGAGTTGTAGAAGGATTTATATGATAAAAGATTCCAACCAGTTAATCTACCAACTGAGGAGTCAGATAAGGAATGGAAAAGTCATTGTAATGGTACACTCAGCATGGTGGAGATACCATAGCATCATTTTAGCATGTGTGATTCAGCCTCCTCAGCCATTCAGATCTCCAGAGCCTAACTTCATGAGACTCTGGGAATCCATAAGCTTTCCCCACAAGGACATCATTTACACACACACACACACACACACACACACACACTTTAAGTAGTTGTACAAAGAAGTTTCAATTCAACATGTGAGTTTATGAGTATGATGTATCTTAATCAATGTCACCCTTTAATAGTTTTCTCTCATCTCTCCCAATCCCACCTATCCCCTCACTTTTCCCAATTCTGTTTTTACATTGATTATTATGACTGCATTCATCTACCCTTCTGCTCTCTCTTTTCTAACACCCTCTCCTTTACCTCATTTTCTGTCTTGATATTACACGTTCTAGCCTCCTGGTGTTCATTGACAAGGACATCTTTCAGGGCCTCCTGTTACTCATATGTACAGAGAAAAAGAAGATTGTAGGAGGTGTTAGGACAAAAAAAAAGTCAAGAGAAGCATGGGAGAAGAAAATCCTCCCACCTTCTGTCAGGATGGATTAATCATAGCTTTAAGATTCAGTATGCTGTGGTGGATCCGATGTAACATGAGATTATAGCAAAAAGCCAGTTACTCGTGATTTTTGATAATAATGAACCTTAAATAGAAACATGAAACTCAAAGATAGGAAAACACCCATATAATCAATTTGAGAAATGAGTGTGTTTTCACTTGAACCCCAAATTCATTTTTACATATTTTTATGAATGTGCCTTCAGATAAAAGTCACATAAGTGCAATTGAGAGGAAACTGCAGGTGAGAAGCCAGAAGCAGATTCCACGCCACACAGTATAGGCAGAAGCCAGCAAGCCAGCAAGCTCTGCAGTGTGCATCCTCAGCTCTAAGCCTGTGCAGCAGTCTGGCCAGCTACCAAGAGCTAGAGTTAATTTTTACCCTTGAGTATAAATTAGTCCAGCACACTGGCTGTAGGACTCGAGAACTGGGCTCCAACTCAGCTCGCCTTAGCTCCACCATACACTGCAGCCAGGTCTCTTAAGTCCACCAGCTAATTAAGCTAACTTCCTGGAGGGAAAATTTCAGATGCATGGGGATTGTGCATTAAACATCAGTGAAACATTACTGAGATGCTAGTTAAGGAATAGGTTATTTCAACTGCTAAAGTCTCATATACAATGTGTAATTTTGTAAATCTGTATTTATTTGATTCCCACAGGGTCTAAGACATGGAAATTATATTAAATCTTTATCCTTTACTGGAAAACATTGTTAACTTAGAATTACTTTTATTTGACTAAATCTTTTATTTAACTAAAACTATTTCAGAAGCCTTAGGCCAGCCCACAATAAATATAATTAGATTAATTATTCATTGTAATGAGAATAAACTAAAATAACCATCTTGTTATTGCTATATTTATTGCACAGTGGGAATTTAGTGGTAAAATTAGTTAGGATAAGAAAATAACTACAAAAGAACCTCAGTGATTGGAAAGATACTTTGTAAGTAATCTGTTTCATTCCTGTTAGAAAATATTATAGAAAAAAAAAGCCAACCACAAAGTATGGGCATCAATTATTTTCCATTGTGTGAATTGCACAGTGGTTATCATATGCAATAGGAGACTCACTCCTGATTCTGTGACAACCACAGGATAAAACTGATCAGTAAGAGGTCAGCAAAATGTCATCAACTTGAGGGGAGAATAAAGTGATAGCCTACAAAAGCCTCTGGTGATCATTCCATTAACATTAAATTTAACTGAGGAAGTCTAGCAAGCCTTTCTGCAGAAAATTGTAAAGAGAAAAATCTGTACAGAGGAAAGCCAGGTTAAATATAGCTTATATTTGACAAATGAGAGAAGGGGACTGAAAGTGGTAAATTGAGGTGGCAAAAAGACCAAGTCACATAATATTAATGAAGAAAGGAATAATCAGATATACTGCAGAGTAGCTGTTTGTTCAAGAAGAGTTCTGAAATTGATGGGGAATGACCAACAAACCACATATGATTGGTGTTATGGGCCTGGCTAATTCTGCTATATGAATGTTATGGGGAGTGTATGGCAACTTGGTGGTGTAGGGCTCATGTAGAGGTGAAATCATGAAAGTAATTGAAACTAAAAACCATTTGTCTTTTTATTTTTTTTTAGAAAAGAAAGGTTGAATATATTAATGCACAGAAGATTGAAACTGTGGAGATTGAAACTAGCTGAGAGGGAAGAGGACTAAGTGGGGGTTTGTTTAGCTGTAGGTACCCTTCTCCCACTTTTGTCTAAGGGCAGAACTGATAGATGTGTATATGTCAAAGACATGCCCATAGAAACATGATGATGTCAGAATAATAATAGAATTTCAAGTTAACAGGTGAGCTTGTGCTGGCAGAGGACACAAAACTCCTGGTTCAGGAGACATTTTCTATTGGTCAAAAGATTGAGCTCTGAAGTAAGGGAAGCCTTGTTGGGTCATGTCCTTAAACCTGAGGGGTCTATGCTAATTCCAGATGTTTGGCATAAGGATTAAACTGCAGTACTTTTGTGGAAACAGAATAACTGATTGTCACTAATTGTGTCCATGGCCAGTGTTCAGAGGTTGCCTCTGTGTTGGCACTTGTACCCTGTGTTTGGTGGCAACCTGAGAGGCCCTGCTATGATTCAGAACTGACTCTAGCTTGACCACTTGCACCTGATCCAGATCTCAGCACTATTAAGCTGAGCCTCAGCCTTCTACTGCTAGAATCCTTTGGGCACCAGACAATCCTGTTGGGTGGAAAAGTGACAACATAGGTCTCTCTCTTTGTGTCGCTAAGACTCCCAGTCACCCCACAAACCAACTAGAGGTAGAATTCTAACCAATATCTCCTCTTTCCAGCTCTCCATTTCTCTCTCAATCTTTTTGTCCAGCACAAAGACAGACTATCTGGCCCATTGGCTAAGTAGATGTATAATCTGGGACATGTAATGCCAGTACCTCCTAGTAGCTACAACAAAAATTTAAAACATACTTCTCAGGAGACTCCCTCTCTCCCCACCTGAATTAAAGGAGTTCATTCCTCTATCAAACCTTCATATCTCATAAATTTTAGGTTTCTAGCAGCACTCTCTTTTCCCAGGCTCTTTTATGGGTTAGGGGGGGAACTTTTATTTGAGAGATCAAATCAAGAATCTTTATTAAAGGCTGGTGTCTGCAGATGGACTCCTGTCCCAAAGATCTGCAGCCGGCAAATACACTTAACACTGTCAGAAAACTGAGCCATGATGCCAGGAGAGGAAAGAAAAGCAGAAAATCAATACCAACAAACCAGATCAGCTCCAATGAAGAGCTGAACTGGGATGCCATGGTGCAGAGAAGAGCTAGGAGACAGGAAACAGGGCACAGGGCAGAAGTATGGACTCTAGGGAAGAGTTTTTAACTACCAACAGTAATAGTCACTCTACTAGCACCTCAGACTACCTGCAGAAAGGTACATACCTCTGAGAACCGCTCTTACTAAAACAGAGGCATCCTTCAAACTATTTTTAGCTTTATAGAACTCAGCCATTTTTTTCCAGGACAAACAGAGCCCTTTCATGAAATAACGAACAACTAAAACTAGGCTAGATTAATTGACCAGTGTAATTGAGCACCTGTTTTTGAGCATTAGACCATGGGATAAAATGGAAAAGAATCACAGATTGGTAGTGAGGGACCTCCGTAGATCAAGGGAGGTTAAATATCTGTAAGAGATGGAGATGGAAGGAAATCATAGATGAAGATAGATTTGTTCCTTATTGGGGATACAACATAATGCTGGGCTGAAACTTAATACAGTTTCCCAATTTCCCTCACTATAGCAACAGCAATTATAGGCAGGGGAAGGTGAGTGCCATATAACTCAATTGCAGTATTTTTATTGTTTCCACAGGAAGTGCACCATGTGGGGAATGGTTGTTCAGGGAATATGCTGTGTTTGTCTTCATTTTATCCAATTGTCCACAGGAGTGATTAAATTTTATGTTCTTTAACATTAATTCCATGAAATGTGCTTGAAGTATATTGGTTTTTAAACAGGAAATGAGTCTCAAAACTTCTGAACTATCCTTTGGCACTGTCTTCTCATGTACTTACATTCTGTCTTTGTGTTATTGTTGATCTCCCCTCCTGCCTTTCTATTCAGATTTTAAAAATTTAAAATCCTAGAGGTGGCTTGCAAACTCTTGCTTTTGGATTGGAGACCCTCGCTTTCTGCCTGGGGATATTACCATGAAATCATGTAGAGTGTGTTCTGATTGGGCCTCCATTCTATTATACTGTGGAGCAATAGGCACAAAATCATACAGCTCCGGGAACTTGGGGAATTGCTTACTCTTCCTAAATTGCCATTTTAGTGTATTTGTACAACGGTAGTAAAAATACTACCTCCCTAACACCACTATTGGGAGGACTGGATGAGAACATGCTTAGAAATCCCTTAGGAGACTGTCTGACACATAATAGCACTTAATAAATAGGATATATTATTCCAAAGAGCAGGGTGGGTAGGGGTGGAGGAGGAAAGCTCTTAGCAAATGTGTATAGAGTCATTACAAATTTTCTAAGTGCCCCAGCATTTTTTGTGGACCGTGCTGTCTCCAAGAGGGATCCATAGTTTTTCATTGTGTTGAAGGTCCTTCTCTGTGAAGAAGGAAATTATCTCATCGAGGTTCATATTCTGTGGTTAAGGAGCCTGCTGCTGTTGATTTAGCTCACTTACAAAGCCACACACCATGCAGCAGCATTCATCACCCTCTGGATTAGCTTATTAATCTGTCAGTTATTCCTCTAGGGATGAACAGTATATTTACTTTCCAAGGGAGGCACCAAGAGGTAAAATAATGTGCCCAATGGAGACAAAAAGAGAGTGGGTGACTCATTTCTCCTTCTCCTGGGGCCTGCCATAGTTGGAGGTCTCATTGGCATTGAAGATTTTTTCACCTCTCAAATTGATGATTTAATCATAGGTGTTTCATTTGGTACATGAGAAAGAGTCAGTGGAGGATAACAGAATATAAACTGGAGAGATGCCCAGGAGTAAAATTGCTGGGTCATAGGGAAGCTCTATATTTAGTTTTTTGAGGAACTTTCATACTGCTTTCCAGAGTGGTT
Source organism: Dipodomys ordii (assembly GCF_000151885.1). NCBI lineage: Eukaryota > Metazoa > Chordata > Mammalia > Rodentia > Heteromyidae > Dipodomys > Dipodomys ordii. The sequence continues at coordinate 1,192,470 of NW_012267299.1, forward strand.
GAACAAGTTTAAATTCCCACTAAAGCTACAAGCACAACCATATTCATTGCAGCATTGTTTACCATAGCCAAGATATGGACTCAACTCAGATATTCCTCAGTGAAAAAATGGATCAAGGAAATATGTGTATAAACGCAATTGAATTCTACTCCTCCATCAGAAAGAATGATATTGCACCATTCATTAGGAAATGGAAAAAATTTATATGAAGGGAAGTATGCCAGACCAAAAGAGAAAAAGGCTGCATGTTTCCCTCATTTGTGGTAACTATAATGTGTCTATACATCTACAAGTAAACACATTGGATGGTAAAAGATAAAAAAATACACTGAGACATGATAAATTATACAGGTCTCTAGACACTTACACAGTGAGACCGAAGGAGGATATTCTTAGGGAAGTATCACCAAAGCTCAATAGCTATGTGCATATGATCATATAAATTAATATTTATTGAAATGTTCTCCAAGAAATGGAAATAAAGGTTTTTTGTTCTTTGGTGCTGTTTTGTTTTCTTTACCTTTTGTCTTGTTTGTAAGTTTATCTATTTATAGGAGGGTAAGTAGAGCACAGAAAGGGTGAGACAAAGATTGAACAAATGTAGCGGTGATACTCACTAGACACTATGCTGAAAATGAACTATATACCTTGTGGGTGGGGATGAGAGGGAAAAATAAGAGAGAGCTAGGGAATGGATGGCAATGTCCAAAAATAAATGTACTCATTACCTGACTGATGTAACTAACCTCTCCATATATAACCTTTATAATGCGCGTGCATGCGTGCACTCACGTATAAATTGGATAAAGAGTCGCTTTGGATTTTAGTCCTTTCCCTGCCCTCACTGTGATGTAACAAGGTACAGTTCCCACATAGCTTCTCTAGCCCTCATTCTTACTTTTGCAATGATTCAGGATCATATAGGAGCATGTTTGAAGTCCTCTACCAAGGCCAACACCGCGTATGTTCAAGCTTTTGGAGATACTACTCCTATGAATGACGTGGAAATGTGATTAAATTCGAAAAAATTAATCTTCAGACTTTCTTCTTTGTCACTAAAAAAATATCAAGCAAGTGACAGTTGAGTACTGCTATGGACATCATCAGAATTAAAGAAAGTACAATACCAGCAGTCAGTGGGTGAATTGATTGCCTAAGGCTAAAGATCCTGCTTGGACCCACCCTGACCCTCTTGGCTTTATCCTGATGCTGTGGGTGGTGCTGCTTCCTGTAGAGCTTCCTGGCAGCTGCTGTTCTTGGATGCCTGTTTCTGTGGGCTGCCAAAGACAGTGAGCTCATAGCATGGTTGCCTGGCCCAGCATTCAGCTCCCATATCTCTTTTCTATGAAGATCTTGCTACAAGCAAATGTACAACTGATTTGAGGAGCATCAATCTCTGTAATAATCAATTAACTGTGCCCTGAATTTGTTGAGGCCAGTCTCAACGTAGATATGAACAGATAAACACAGTGCCACAATCTCCATCTCCATGTTTGTTTGAGTGGCACATGGCAATGTCCCCTTGTACCTCATGAATGTATATAATAAATAAATGTGTGTGTATAAAGGAGAATGTTGAGAAAGCCAGTGACTTCTGACTAGAAGTTGCATCCACTGCCCCAGATGCTGTCTTCCTTCTGCTCTGAGTTTGTAAGGAGAACTCTTGAGTAATGCTGCATGGATTTTAGAGAGTGGGTAGTTTTCCCCTCATAGCTTACCACCAAATGATTTTGGCTTCTGATTTCTCATATTTCCTACAGCCAGATTTCTGGAATAACCAAATCTTTTCTAAATGATTGAAGATTTGTTTATTCAGACTGCAGGGCAATATTACTTACTACTGGGAGAAGGGAATGGGGAATACAATATTATGAAGAGCTGCAACATCTTATTGGCCACGTTCTGTGTCAAGCTTTTCTTTTGCTACTATCATTTTGGAAATTAAAAAGAAATGTTTCTCAAGGCCACAAAACTCATAAGTGGCCAAACTGAAGTTTTAATTAAGGTGAAAAAGTAAAAACAAAATAAAGCCAGGAGCAAAGAAGCAGTGGCAAGGGCTAATGCTTTTCTTGAAACCTGGGAACCACAAAGTCTCATTCTATTTGTTTACTTAAGTTCTCCATAGCCAGGGCATACTGGAGTCTCCTATTCCATTCATTCACTTAGTCTCCTCTGCAAGTAACCACTGAACTCCTGGGTGGGGGAAGTTGAGGGGCAAGAGTCTTTGTCCAGTGCTAGTTCCAGGGGCCTGAAAATGAGGCTGCTGTGTTCTGCTCCTCCATCGTCCAAAATGGTCCCACAACCACTACAGGCAAGCTCTGCAGACCTGAAGCCAAGGGCTCTAGGCGGGAACTACACACTTGTTGGACCTGCTCTGTCCAGCCTCCACTTCAACCTAGGCTACACATCTTAGCATTTTATTTCAAATAACTTTTTATTAAAGTCCAATATGGTATGATATGTTAATATTATTCATCATTTTATTGAAGCATTTTGTACACAAATATTCAAAAGGACACAAAACCATAGTGCATCTACTTTGATTACATATCATTTTATTGAAGCATTATATGTTCAAATTAACATATGCCCATATGTGCACATATTCTAAGTATGCAGTCTGAGGGTACCTTGTTAGCCAATTTATTTATACTTACCAGTAACCAGAGAAATAAAGCACAAGGAGCAACCCAGAAGCTCATTTTTTGCTTCTTACCCACAAAGATGAGTACTGTTCTGACTTCTAGCACCACAGAGCAGTTTGGATTATTAGTGTATGTTATAGTTACAAAATAAGTGTAAATTAGTAGATGAATACATGTGTGGTTCTATATATCTGATTTTCTTGCTTGGCATGTTTATGAGACCTGCCCTTACCTCTACACTGCAATTACCCATTGAAGCTCATTGCTATCAAGTAAGTAATCCACCAAGTAGAAACTGACCAATCTGTTCTTCAGTTGATGTGCATTGGTAGTATAGGATGTTTGTTTGTTGTTGCTCCAGGTTGGCAGACCCCATTCTCATTACAGTCCTTGTGGCTCTGCAGCTGGAAGCAACCACTAGAATTGTAGCCCTGTAGCAGGTAATGCCTGACAGTATGCAAATCAGCATCAAGGAAGGGCCTGCTGGTATTGTAGCTCCACTGCTAGCACTGCTGTAGCCTCCTCAGGTTCTTGTCTCGGGAAGTTGACAATTGAAGTCCAGGATAATGAAAAATGAGTACCAAAACTTTATTCAGAAAACTACCATGGCAGGGTGGGGGAGGCGGGAGGTGTTGGGGAGGTGGGGAAGGAAGGGATGGTAGGGGGAAAACAAAGGAGGATGTAAAATGCTCTATAGGAAATGTATTAATTACCTTAGTCATGTAACTGTAACCCCTCTGTACAGTATTTTTACAATAAAAAATACTAAAAAGAAAGAAAACTACGATGGCCAAGGCCTCTGCTGCAATGTCTTTGTGTCTGCATGATGACTCTTTGGCTGAGGAGGCTAAGCTAGTTTTAATACCCTATACTCTGATTGGTCACCTCTATGTAAATGAATCATAAGACAGCTGATCAGTCAGAGAAGGCTTGCTGAGTTGCTTCAGGTCCACAAACCTCTAGTTCTCAATTGCGTCTGTCTCCTGCATTGCTCACCCTCACCCCCTACTTCCCAACCACTACCAAAATTGTGAGGGCAGGACATTCTATTCTCTACAACTGGGATCTGGGAGACAAATCTTGCATTTTCCGGAGACTAGTTTTAGCTCTCCATATCAGCAATGCCTTCTACTATAAGATGCTCTCCAGAGGACCCTGGACCCCAACAAACCTATTGCAACTTTTAGCCTGTTTGCTAAATTTACCCTTTCATTGGGACCTCCCTTCCAGATCTAGTAGAGGAAGACATATTCCTTAATTTGAAAAATCTTTGGCCAAGTCTTATCCCAGGTACTAAATAAGTGCTGAGTAACTATGACTCAGCCACGAGCCCCTCGCTCCTAGATTTATATGTGCCTACCTGGGAAACGTTCCTGAATTGTTGGAGTCAGAAGGTAAATTCAAGAGTTCGGAGAGGATTACTGTGCCATTTTTTTTCAGATAGCTGTTGTCTGCATTAATCTGCCTGGCAGAAATGTGAGTCAGTCCCTGGAGGTGCTACCAGAAAATCCTGGGAGCCCCAAGTGCCCTAGAGAATAAGAATTCTGTTTCTGTCCTCTGGGGAAGACCCTGTTACAACAAGAAGCCTTTGAGACAATTAGGAACCTCATAATTAATGGCCTGGATTACTCAAATTTCTTGAAACAGTTGGGCAAGGCAACTTTGGCTATTCTTTTCATTTTGAGGCAAAACATTGTGACCACAAAATCAGTGTTATTCTTTATGGTAAATGATTCAGAGAAGGCTTGTATTGTGGGCAACCTTGAATGGGCCAACATTTTAAAGTATAGATTTCAGGTTATGGAATAGCTCATAAGTAAGAACTACACAAACAAAGGATGTTCTAAAAATCATTAGTCTTTGGAAAGTGTCCAATTACATACTGAACCATGCTCAGAAAAGTAGATGGAAGTCAATTGGGCCCAAGTATGGGGAAGGGCACTATAACCCAAGGCCCAGGAATTCTAATTCTGGATCATACATTTCATCATCCAAAAACCAGAACTTCAGGTCTCAAACTACAAACTGTTCCTGACTCCCAATTTTTCAGCTTTGATGTGGCAAGAAAGCAGTGTCCATGAAGTGTCTTGCATTCCAGGGAGGAAGGCTGTGTTGAGGGAGTTAAAAAAGCTTCATGTTCTTTCTTGTTTGTGTGTGTGTGTGTGTGTGTGTGAGTGTGTGTGTGTGTGCTTTTTTTTTTTTTTTTGCTCAAGGCTGACTACCACTTGAGCCACACCTCTGCTTTTTAGCTTTAGTTTCTCAGACTTTTCTCCCTGGACTGACTTCAAATGGCAACCCTTAGATCTCAGCTTCCTGAGTGACAAGGATTACAGGCATGAGCTACCAGCTCCTTGCTTGCATTCTGAATTTTGATCTTTTCCCAGAGCAGCAAAATGCCTTTTGCTATTCCTTTCAGATACTGAACAGTACATTGAGCGGCAGTCCTTATCAGCCCAGTATTCACCAGGACAGACAGATGATCCTTTAGGTAAACTGTGTGGTAAGGTAGATGTTCAGTAGTTAAGGTGGCTTAAATGTATTTTATTTATATATTCCATATATAATGAGTTAATTGGAATCCACAAGGGGCTGGGAATGTGGCTTAGTGGTAGAGTGCTTGCCTAGCATGCATGAAGCCCTGGGTTCAATTCCTCAGTACCACATACACAGAAAAAAAAAAGCCAGAAGTGGAATCCACAAGAAGATAAATGTCCTACCTCAGGTAGTCTCATGCTTATTCCTAGCCCAGGACATATACACTGTTCCAGAATGCTCAGGGATCCTAGTAAGGTCTAATTGACCCCATGAATCCATGCAATCCTTTACAGACTTTCAGTTCCCTCAGAGGCATGGCAAAAACCTCTCATTCTACAGAAACCTGTGGTGCAACCCCCAGATTCCAGCTTCAACCTGACGTAGCTCCGGTCCCTCACGTTCGCACAGGTGGGGCACAGTACACATTCAACTGCTCTTTGCAGCGGTCCGGCACACACACAGAGGCTCCGGTGTGTGTGCCCTTTTATTGTCACAGTATCGCTTTGGTCCTGTGCTTCTTTCACTTCTCGCCCCGTTTCTTCTGCTCAAGTGGCACTGACCTCCTTTGCACCTCCCATTTAGGACTGCTAATGTTTGTGCGGACACATTTGTGCCACCTGGAATCATCCCGCTGTATCTTTCCCCTTCATTTCATTTTGGTTCACAGCAGGGCACTACAATTTTCTCGCTTTTTGTTAATAAAAATTAAGCAATCAATTTCCTTCCCCTCCATTACACCTAATTCCCTCTGTAACTCAATTATTATTGCAACTCTGGCAAGTGCTTTGTGAGGCAGATGGCAGGAAAAACACATTGCCAAAATAAAGGGCATTGTTTGAAGAGGAATATTGTTTCCATGAAGGTGATGACACTTGCCTTCCAAGGATAGTATTTTTTCTAAAATCAAATTCATGTAGCTCTACTAATGCAATACGTTTACACAAGTGCTGCCAAGGTTAATACAGGACATATAACAAACTATAGCATGTGGGGTGTGTGTGTGTGTGTGTGTGTGTGTGTGTGTGTGTGTAAATTAGTTCCTTATTTAGAGGTTAGGACAAATTTATTTTGTAACTTTCTATTCCTGGAGTGTTTTGTGTTCTAAAGTGCCTGATTTGCAAAGGTGATTTAGATTCTATGCATTATTTGTCATAGCACAAAGAAAGCCTGATAGATTAGATCATACTTGGGATGGTTCAGTCCGTCAAATGTGGCAAAAAGGGTCCCAGCTCACTGCGATTCCAACTGACTGCTGGTTGATGACTGCCTATTCTGGGATAGGTGGGAGATAAAAGAAAGAATGGTGCCTTGCAGAATATACATGACTCCTAGGGATGACCAGAAAGAGCAGAAGGGGTCCCAGATAGCCTTCCTTACCAAAAGTAGGCTATTTTTATGCTCTTTTGGGTGGGACTTTTTTGTGTAGGTGTTGTTTTATACAAAACAGCTATAGGCTGGGAAGTTGGCTCAGTGGTAGAGCGCTTGCCTTGCATGCCTTAAGCCCTGGGTTCGATTCCTCAGCACCACATAAGCAAAAAGAAAAAAGCCGGAAGTGGTGCTGTGGCTCAAGTGGTAGA
>NW_012267299.1:1199276-1222982 GCF_000151885.1 Dipodomys ordii
ATTCCTCAGCACCACATAAGAAAAAAGCCGGAAGTGGTGCTGTGGCTCAAGTGGTAGAATGCTAGCCTTGAGCTGAAGAGCTGAGGGACAGCGCCCAGGCCCAGAGTTCAGGCCCCATGACCGGACCAAAAAAAAAAAAACCCAGCTATAGACTCACTCTTCTATCTGATCATTGCACTTCATTTGGAATACTTTTCTGCTGTTTCTAGCATACTCCTCCATATCCTTCTTCCTATTTCCGTGGGTCATGGTTTCAAACTGTTCCATTCTTCTAGAAAACAAGAGTCCTTGAACTACAGATCTCAGAATCAAGATGTACCATTATATGGGGTGGACACCACATCTATCTGCAGTGAAGAAAACCTGGGCATCTGTGCCCCATTAATTCCCAGAGTAGATGTGAATTTGTCGGGACACGTGAGGCTGGAACATCTGGCCAAGATTTTCCTTCTCCTTCTAAAATAACTTGGATATACATTACATAAGTGATTAATAGGCAGAAATTTAAAACGAGTACATTTCCTTTGTACAATACTTTTACAAAACCTTAATACAGCAGGGAAACATATGCATTGCTGAAAACCCAGAAATATAAGAAAGAACAATAAATAAAATAAAATCACCTATAATTCCACTGCACGAAGACAACTATTGATACTTTATTATATCTCAACAGGCTGTGTTTAGTGTATATGTGCTGATAAAAATGTTAGTCAGGCATTAGTGGATCACTCCTGTAATCCTAATTTCTCAGGAGATTGAAATGTAGGGATCACAGTTAGTTTGAAGCCAGCCTAAGCAGGAAAGTCTCTTATCTCTAATGAACCACACACAAAAAAGAAAAGCCATAGTGGAGTTGCAGCTCAACTTGTAGAACAATAGTTGGAGAAAAAACAGAAAACAAAACTCAAGGACAGTGCCTAGGTCCAGAGTTGAAACCCCAGGACTGGTGTGCATGCGCGCGTGCGCACGCACACACACACACACACACACACACACAATCAGCCATGGATCATCTGCTGTGTTCTGCTTTTCTCTCCCAGTTATTATCTTACTAAGCTCCCTTTGCTGTGGAAAAACAATTCCTAAAATAACTAACTTAAAAGGATAAATGTTGTGGCTCTTGGTTTCAGAGGTCTCAATCCATGATTCTGTTGTTTGAGGGTCTTTGGTGATGCAGAACATCATAGTTGGGAGCACATGAGGGAGAAAGTTACTCACCTTGTTGTGGCTGGGCCAGACTCCTGACATTGTGGTCAAGGGTTTGCCAGACAATGAACTAATTGCCCTCCATGAGGTCTACGTCCTCTAGGTTCCGTCACAGGCTGGGGACCAAACCTCTAACACATGTGCCCTTGGGGCGGGGGGTCATGCAAGATACAACCAAGAGCACTGGTAGGGTGTTAATATTGTTTCCATTTCACCAACTATTCTTCTGCATCACTTTAGTGGCTATAAAGTACTTCATCACACAGATATACTGTTGTTTATTTTTAGCTAGGTCCCTGTGGTTTACATTTAGATTTCAAATGGTTAAGTGATTATACCACAACTGATTATCTTATTATCTATCCTTGGCATAGATCATGATTTTTACCTTCAGATAAATCATTAAAAGTAAAATGTCGGAGTCAAAGATAATGCAGAAGTCTAATGATTTTGATTTTGATTGCCAACAGACTTCCTGAAAAGTTATTTGACCCTTGGCAACTTATGATGTCTCAAGACTGAATAATTAGACTTTTGTTTATGGTAAACCCCAACATGTTCCCTATGTTTGTGTATGTTCTTTTCAGCCTTATGGTCTTAAATCCTTGGTGTTGTTTAGGAGTAATTAGGATCCTTTTTTATGCACCTTTTTTGTAGCTCACCGGTTATTTGAAAAGCGTTTCTCATGTAGAGAACTCTCTTCATTCTTAGCATACAAATTAGTGGCCCTGGGCTTGCGGTGGGATTCAGATGTCTGTTCAGTCAGTGCCATTTTCATAATTTATTTGAAGAATTTTGCTCAATATTCATAAAGCCAAATGTTCAGATAGTTTATTTGCCAGGTTATTATGGCCCTGTCATTGTACGAGAGGCCCCTGTGTGTCTGAGGCAGGACTTGAGAGCCGCACCCCAGCTTGAGAAGCACAATACAGGTAACGTGGTTTTGGCTTCACTCCCAAAACCACAGCACACAGATGGCAGGAAACAAAAGGCCTGTGTGGCCCACCACGTTTCAGCTGCTCTCCCAGCCTTCCCCCAGCCCTCCTGGGTCTGTCTGCTCCCTCTCTTCCTCTCCACTTCCCCGCCCCCAGCTTGCACCTCTGCCATCTAGGACTGACAAAGGGCCAGGCCCCAAATATCCAAATGTTGGTCCAATACGGTCAAGCTGACAGAGGAGCAATTTAATGTCACTCAGTCATCTCATTAGCCGCTGTCATTGCCCTCTTCTTCAAATGTCAGGGAAATAAAAGTCCATCTAGGTGCCAATAAATCCTCCAGATAGAGTGGTTGCTATAGTAACCTTATAGAGATGAATTCAGCAGCAAACCATTCACTCAGAAGGTGTTGGCTCAGAAAGTGCTCGGCGTGGTGCCTCACCTTCTTTTGAAACTAGATGGTTCTCTGAGGCCCAGCATCTACTTTGTATTTCTGTGTTTCAGGCACAGTTCTTTGTTAAGGTATTTGATTTAGTATAGAATTAAGACTCCCAGAGGGGAGAAGAAGAGGTGGGGTGGAGAATAGCTGAAAGACTGGAGAAATATGACAAATACAGAAGAATAATTTTAAAAAGGGAGAGAGGACCACAAACAGAAACAACTCATTCAAACCCAGGTGCAGACAGCTAATTCTGCCCTGTGAGAGGGTAAAACAAAATCAGCTCTATCTAATGTGGGGTGGGTTTAAAATAAACCTCATGCTATTATTAATCTAATCCCTGCTTTGTAAGCCATGACATTTAACTGAGTAATTAAATAATAATTGAATAAGTCTGTGAGGCATAGAATCTGCAGAAAGGCACATTCCCCTGAGATGATTTTTTTAAAATCAAATATTGACTTATTCTTCAATATTAATGATAGGAATTGGATGTTATATTTTATATTTACATACTAACATTGTTCAAAAGACGCTTTGTAATTTATAGGTTCTCAAATTACACATGTGACTTGGCTTTAAAACACAAAAGAAAAATCCAAGAGATGAGAAATATGCCTGGAGGTAAGATGTGGAATGGGCTGGAGCTCCACTTCCCATGGTCCTGCACCTGCCCTGGGCCCCTGTCTCTCATGGTCTTCATGTAGGCACTGTAAATATTCAACTGCTCTTACTCTACAAAGGTACTTTCTGCATGCTGAGTAGAGGTAGAAGCTCATTTTCATGAAAGCTCCTTGCCTTTTGTGAGTTCACTGGTAACATAAAGGAGAGCGGGGTGTGGTTCCTCTATCCAGTGGGATTCTGGTAAATGGTTTACAACTGATTCTTGGGAAAGAGTATGCGCATATGTATGTGTATGCAAGTTCTACATTTTACTGGTGTAAATTGTAATATAGTACAGCAATACTAAAATACACAGTATTCTTTCTCATTCCCACATAGCCAAATTAGTTGCACAAAATATCTTTTGCATTTTAGTTGGGGAAGAACTCTCACATCTGTACCTGATCTACAATTGCTTGCAATTAACAATAGTCCTACTTCCTGTTGACCGATAGCTTCATTTATGTTGTGTGTGATGAGAGTAAGCCAACAAAGACAGACATTTTTTTTTGTTTTATTAGTTACACTTTTTTTTTTGTTTTTTTTTTTATTGTAAAGATACTATACAGAGGGTTACAGTTACATGAGTGAGGTAATGAGTACACTTCCTCTTGAACATTGTTACCCCCTCCATTGTTTTCCCCCTACCATCCCCTCCCTCCCTCCCTTCCCCGAAGTTCTTTTTTTTTTTTGATTGTGATTAAGTGATTACATAATTTCTAAGTCACAAGTTCATTCTAACTTTCCTGGAGCAAATTGTCTATCACAGTCTGTAACATATAACAGTGTTCACATGTTATACACCATACATGTGATCAGCAGCATGGGGATATTTAGTAGTGGTTCAACCAGATGAGCAGGAGTTCTTTGTTTCTTAAGTCCTGTTAGTTTTGTCGTATCTCCTAACATTTTGGATTTAGCATCCACTTATCAGGGAGACCATGTACCATTTGTCTCTTCGCTCTTGGCTTACCTCGCTCAACATGATTCCTTCTAGCTCCATCCATTTCCCTGCAAATGCCATTATTTTGTCATTTCTAATGGCTGCATAATATTCCATTGTGTATAGATACCACAATTTTTGGATCCATTCATCTGTGGTGGGGCATCTGGGTTGTTTCCATATCCTAGCTATTGTGAACAGTGCTGCAATAAACATGGAGGTGCACGTGTCCTTGTATATTGGTTCCTGTTGTTCAGGGTAGATGCCTAGAAGTGGTATGACTGGGTCATAAGGGAGGTCAATCTTTAGCTTTCTAAGGACCCTCCAGACTGCTTTCCAAAGTGGTTGTATAAGTGTACATTCCCACCAGCAGTGTAATAGGGCTCCTCTTTCTCCACATCCCCTCCAGCATTTGTCGTTGGCTGATTTGTGGATGTGGGACATTCTGACTGGGGTAAGGTGGTATCTCAGGGTTGTCTTTATTTGCATTTCCTTCACCACCAGGGATGATGAACATTTCCTCATGTGTTTCTTTGCCATTTTTATTTCTTCATTTGAGAAGTCCCTCTTTAGTTCCCTTGCCCATTTAGTAATTGGTTTGTTAGGTTTGGGAGGGATTAGTTTCTTGAGTTCCCTGTATCTACAGGATGTTAACCCCTTGTCTGATATATTGCTGGTAAATATTTTTTCCCAATTAGTTGGTTGTCTTTCTAGCTTAGTTGCGATAGCTTTATCTGTGCAGAAGCTTTTTATTTTAAGGTAGTCCCATTTGTCGAGTCTCTCTCCAACTTGTAACCCTGGGACTCTGTTCAGGAAGTTCCTTCCTGTGCCTATTAGTTCAAGTGTCTCTCCTACTCTGTCCTGCAGTAGTTTCAGAGATTCAGGTTTAATGTTAAGGTCTTTAATCCATTTTGAGTTGATGTTGGTACATGGTGATAGGCTGGGGTCCACTTTTAGTTTTCCAGACATGTTTTTGGCTTCACTCTGGGCAATGATCCACGTGGCCTCTTGCTAAATGGCCTTATGGGGTTATAGTAATGGTGGCACATTGCCTCAAAGCTCTCTCTGCTATTCACAGTGTAATGGCTGTAGGCCTGGGATACTTTGATGATTCATTTGCATTGTTCATTTTCATCATATTCTTAAGTCCAAAAGTCTAGATAGTTGAGCCCAGATCTATGATTTGCCATTTCTACTCTTATCCTGGTAGAGTTCCAGCTCCCAGAAATGCTGTCACTAAATGCCTAGTTGAGAAGAGATGAGCAGCAATGTTCATTATGTATCATCTTTACAACCCAAGTACAGCAGTCTTAAACAACCTCAACAACACAAATAGTAATAAAATGTGGAAAGACAATTAGGAAATGGTGAGTCCTGAATATTTACTACCTTTGCTTTTAGTATAACTTAATGACTGATTTAACTTTACTAATTGCTGTGACTATAGGAGATAGGTATCTTGTAAAATTCCTGAAGATTTAATGATTAGCTTCAGGGAAATGGTGAAAATTGACCCTGACATATCAGTCTCACCCTGAGCCCTTCTTCATTCAGTGTTATCCGTCTGGGTCTTGGGCTCTGCCAAAGCTGCTCCTTTGTTGGTGATCTTCACCAGAGCTTATACTTTGGTGAAGTTGACTAGCATAGCAACAGCTATCACTGAGTAAGCACCTGGCGTGCCATGTTCCTCAGATGCCATGCCAGCCCTCCAGGGTGATGGTCCTGGGGCACTTCTCAATGGTTCCTGTAGAGGATTTAGTTCTGCTCTTAGTCTCCACAGCTTGCAAATGTGCTCCCCCCATCCACAAGCACACTCGCCCATCAAGACCATCCCTGCTCCGCCCTGCCCTTCCTGCTCTTTTTCAGTCTTTCTGAGTTCCTTCTGATGGGCCATGTCAGCTCTGTTGTTGCAACAACGTAAGAACTGGAAGTTCTCCCTAGTTAGATTTTCTGCTTTTGTTCTCAAGTATTATGCCTTGAGACAGAAATGGATCCTGACATTCTCTTGGTTTTGTTTTTTCCTGGGCATCCTTAACACATGCTTGGGGAACTCAGTCACAGCACTACACGGCTCCATGTTCAATCTAAAATACAATGCCTGGTCACTTTCAGATGATATGGCTGAGGGCAATTCAGTTTTCCACCAGGTATGAAATTCAGTGATTTATCCAAGATGTTCACAATCATCCTCTCCTTCTGGCTTAGTATCTCAGGTTCCCAGACAAATGGCTTACAGACTCCACCCTTCCCTTCCTGGTGAGCCTGTACGGTAGGGAAAGAAAATGGCAGAACATAACTCTCCCTACATTAGACAAGCTCTTGTGGTCACAAATAACAACTGTCTTAGGAGCACACTTTCAGGGATTTCTTGTGATTATCAATAACAACTGGCTTAAACAAGGACACAAAAGAGATCCATATACAGGACAGAAACCTGTACTTAAAGTTGGTTCCACACCAAGCTAGATTCAAGGATTCAAATACAAGGATCTACTGTAATAATCTGTCTTTCTCTCTTTCTCTCTCTTTCTCTCTTTCTCCCTGTTTCATTGCTTCATTTCTTTTATTTCTTTGTCTCCTGCATCTTTCCTTCTGAAAATCAGCTTTCCCATAGACTAAGGGAGGCATTTAAATAGCAACATGGGGATGACATGGCCTCCCTCAGTGATCACAGTGTACAGATAAAATGTACTTTCCTTGCACAGGATTCTGGGGATTTCTATAGTCATGTACCCAGCTAGCCCATCCATTGTGCTACAGTTGCTCCTTAGTCTAGCAGGGGAGGAAGATGGCAGATGCTGTCATTTCCCCCCCACACACACTTGGCCTTTCCTCTTCCAGTGCTCACCTGCCATGTGTTAAGTTTGGGCTCTTGTTTCTCTTTACCTGAGGGTCTTGCTGTGTCTGCTTCCCCTGTGAGATGGTCTAGAAGAACCTAGGACTGGGCTGGAATTAAGGAGCTGGAATTTGAAGACTTCAGTGCTCTTGACTCTTATGTGGGCTGAGTCACCTATATGTCCCCTATAGTTCCCCAGCAGGTTGAGCTCCACACCTATGATATTAGCCAGCAAACAGACACAGCCTCTATTTACTGGATTCTTTCTTCCTCGTTTCTTGGGTCTCTCTTCTTCAGCAGTGTTTTCTGGGAGTGCCTCATGAGTAAATTCTTTGCACTAGCATCCTCCCTTCCTAAGATCCCAACTAAGATACAAAGATACTGAGATCAGGCCTTCTAGGTCTGTGGGTGGGAGCCATTCCTCAAGCAAAGAAGGTTCTAGACATACCAAAACAAACATAGACATACCCCTCCAGGAAGCTGACTATGACTCTTTGTGACTATGCCCACAAGTGAAATGAAATGACTGGAGTCTTATTTTTTAATTTTTGAAGAAACTCCTCACATACTAATTTCTGAAGTGGCTGCGCGAATTTATATTCCTACCAATCGTGAATAAAATTCCCTTTATCCATCCCTACAATGTTACCTACTTGAGAGGCAGAGGTAGGAGATTATAGTCTGAGGTTATCCTAGACAAAAGTTCAAGACCCTATTTGAAAAAATATCAACTAAAAGCAAAATGACAGAAACTGTGTCTTTGGTAGAAGAGAACTAAGTTCAAGATCCTGAGCTCAATTCCCATTATGCCCTCCCCAAATGAAAAGCAAAAAGAAACAGAAAATAAGTAAGAAGTTGTTCATTAGTGGGAGTCAAATCTCAAGTTTGGGGCCTATGGCCCCTATTTAAATGTCACTTAATTTGATTCAGAAAAAAAAATATTTTCTAAGAGAAACCTGTTCCTTTCTGGTCTAATTGAAAAGCATAGTGACACATGACACAAGTGGGTCTTGGGGATTTTTGTTTAACGTTAGAGTGGTGTAAGATGTGTGATAAGATGAGGTGTACCTTGGGACTGTCTCTGGTGTTTTCTGAGAAGGTTTGGCATCGAGCAATAATTTCATGGTGAAACTATAATATATACTCATGAATGACTCAAAACCTACCTGGCAGTGCTAGGCCAGCTGTCCCTGTTATGTATAGAATCAAGAAAATCAAACTGCAAGATCAACAGTATACTCTTTAGATTGTTGAATTTTGAGGAATAGTCTGACAGCTGTTACCTAGTCAATCCTTCTATATCGGACATTTGGAACAGGGAAGTCTGCCAACCTGCCACCTGGAGGCTGCTTTTATTTGCTAACTTAGTCACTGTGTGCTCTCTCCCCGCCCCCCCCCCTTAGTTTTCTTATGTGTTCAAGTTTGGGAAAGATGAAAAAAGCCTCTGGTTAATCCACATGATCATTCTAGGAGCATGAGAGAAAGAACTTGGATCTCTTTGCTGGCTGCCTCAGTGACTGCCATAAATTGTTGTCCAACATGCATAGAGAAAGTTGGAGTAGAATTTCCATAGAAGGACTCCTACCACCAAAGTCTGGAGGTGCCTCACATTTCAGAGAATTACTCCCTGATTTTTAGGACTCCCGCCAACTCTACACCAGTGGAAAACATTTGACTTATCATTGTCTTTACAAAGACATTATTGACTTGAGACAGAAGCTAGTATGCAATCCAACCACTTATCAGTGATCAGAGCTTCTAAAAAATGAGTCAAAAGGAAAGGAGCCCACCTACTCACAGTTGCAAAGTCAAAAGGTAAAAGCTGTCCCTCAGATGCCTTAGGAACCTTATGCTTCATGCTGTTTCTCTACCCCACTCATCTGCCTGTGTTTAAAAATGGCCAGTCTTCCCTCTACCCTGAAAGCACAAAGTTTACTCTTACAACTGGAGATAAGAGGTGTTAATTATGGAATAGGAGGAAAAGGGGACCACAAGGCTCTGTGCTTTTCTCTTAGTAGTGTGAGCAGGCACTCATGGCTCTGGTGAAGAGAGGTACAAAGACTACCCCCCCCCCCAGCCCCGGCTGACTTTTGAATCTGTTGCAGTTCTTGGTAATATGAGACAGGAGCCTTTTCCATGAGGGCCCAACTTCTCTGCAAATACAATGGACAAATCCACTGATAAATTCTAAATGAGGGCATTACTGTTTTATCTCATCCTAACCTATACAGACGGCCAAGTTCCCCCTAGCAGGTGAAGTAGGTCCTGCAGCATTTGAGCAGCAGGCTCACTGTAGGCTCTTTTAGTTTCAGCTGCTATCAGAGGGATGGATAGGATACATTGTGCCTGCCTTAGATAGTAGCACAGAAGTCAGGGTGTGATAAGAAAAAAAGCTTTGCTCCCCCACCAGAAATTATCAGTAAAGTTGAGGGTCAAGGTTTCGGTTTAAGTATCTTTCCATTCCCTAAGCCCTTAGTTCTAAACTCCTTGTACTTCTGGTCTAGTTAGGAGGAAAATACTACTGAACCTGATAAGGAATTCTCACTGAAGAGAGGAAGTGTGCGAGAGAGTTGATAATACCTTGGAAGGAAAAGTCAGTTCAACTTCCAGAGCTTTTGTCAACTGTAACTGACAGCTATGGGGCAGGAAGGAGATAACCTCAGAACTCCTGGTGCCTGGAGCCGAAACAGGGAGCAGCCAAGGCTCTGGTTGACTGGGAAGGCCACTGTAGCATTTATAGAATGAGAACATCACTGTGGGGGGCAAAGATAGCCAGGTGAGTAGTTCACAGGCAGACCAAATGTCTCTGGGGACAACCAGCGAAGAGGTCATGAGAAATAGGCCATGATTGAAGATCATGATCCTATACATTCCAATCAAAATGAGAAATTATATGCTCTCAGCCCATTTTTTAGTATATTTTTAGTATATTTTAAAAATATTTTGTATTGTAAACGTACTGTACAGAGGAGTTACAGTTATACAAGTAAGGTAATGAGTGTATTTCCTATCAAGTATTGTTACCTCTCCTTTGTTTTTCCCCTACCATCCCTTCCCTCCCCACCTCCCCAACTCCTCCCTCCCACCACCAAAGTTGTAAAGTTCATTTTCAACATAGTGTCTTGTACATCTCGTTGTTACAATGGGTCAACCTATATCCTTATTTCAGCATTTTGTTATTTCCCTTCCAGTTCCCCAATTAGAAAAATGTATATACAAGATGCAGGACACCAGAATCAAATACAGTGACAATAGGGGTTACACTATGTCAGCCAATGTTTGCTGAGGGCTTTCCCTCACTTCAAGCCCCACCTCAAGCCCTGCCCTGAATTGGCAGCACCTCTAGTGTACATCGAATGCATTTAGTGTTCATCTAGGGATAATGGAGAAGGTAGCATAGCAATGGCAGAAAGAACATGAATGTTGGAGTCTGATGCTCTGAGTTCCAACCTTATTAGCTATGTGAGTCCACAAGTCTCAACCTTCTACACTTTATTTAAAAATATGAATAAGAGGAAGCGGCACTGTAGCTCAAGTGGTAGAGGCTCGCCTTGAGCTGAAGAGCTGAGGGACAGCGCTCAGACCCAGAGTTCAAGCCCCATGATAGACAAAAAAATATATATGAATAAGAAAAACTGACGCTCAAGCTTGTTAAGAAAGTTAGATGAAATAATACATGCGGGATGCCTAGCATGGTGCCTATCTTACATGGAGCTTGACCAATAGTAGAGCTGCTTCCACTGTCTCCATTTCCCTGAGGGTGTCTATTCTCCTTCTCACTGTTTTCCTGGCATTTTCTAGAGGGAAGATAGCTGGTTATATTTGTTGCTTCTGGCTAGACTAACCAAATCAAGTTATCAGTATTTATTATAAATACAGCATAGGCACATCTATACATTTTCCATTGCACTAAACAGATTATGCTTTTAAAACAATTTTCATTTCCTGCAAATGCATGAGCCTTGAGATGATAATTTTTCATATCACCACTTGTAATGCTTTTCTTGTCAATGGTTTTATTTTATTTGCAATTCTACACTGAATTCTTCTTTGCTAAAAGTTAAGCATATTATTATTACAGTTATAGAAATAAAAATACTTTTCCTGATATAGACAAAAATATAGTTAGGTTAAGCCATATGGTACTAACTTAGGATACTAAACCTACTCATGAAAAAATTCCTATATAGCCCAACACAAATCTGAGCTAATGTCTATTTATTAGGAATGAGCTAATTGTGTTTACATTTGTGTGATGAATTAATTTTAGTTTTACAGTTATTGTTGTCTTTGAGTGTCTTGGCTTTCACATATATGTACATTTATATCTCTTATTTCCTAGCAGAGGTTGGGGCTTTCCAGAAATATATACTTTCCAGAAAGAAAGATAAGAAAAAATTTATAAGGTCAGTAAAGACAGAATTTTATTTCCTATCAGAGCATGATATTTTGCTTCTAAGCACATGTGGTGCTGAGTTTCTCTTTTAAGGCTTATTTTGTCTGATGAGTGCAGTATTAATGAATGAGATTTTTAATATAATCTCCATTTCCTGTCTATTGATTCTCATAGTATAGTCCTATTTGTGATACTTCTAAAGTTGAACCCTTTAGCATGCATTTGGAAACTCTTTCTGCTGAGAATGAAGTGCAGAGTATTTATTAGAGTTTTAACTGAGCCTTAGTGGAAATCAATCCTGATTCTAAATCAAAAGACCTATATGGATCCAGAATAAGAGTTCTGAAACAAATAAATTAGGTCATTATCAGGGTGATTAGCGCAGAAAGAGCTTTGCAAACCCCAATTTCACAAGACAACAGACAGACTTTCAAAGCTTTGGTTTCAAGCTTCAACAAATAGATGGTGGGTCAGCATGCAGCCAGGACTTCCAAGATTGTTCAGAGCACATATAAAGTTCCATTCAGGTCCTGGCTGTGCATGAATGGGTGGGGAACACACGTGTGTACAGGTCTAGTGACCTGTACATTGCATGGGTGCAAGCATTGCTGGGAAAGGAGGATTGCAGATCAAGAACAGATCGAATTAATTGGCCAAACAAGAACTTTCCTTGATTATCTGAAAACTTCTGACTTCCTGAAACTTAGATGACAAAGTATAAGTCCCTAAACACAGCTCACAGCTCTCTGTGATCTGACTGTGTTCGACCTTTCAAACTGTGGTTCCTACTGACTGTTCCCAATTGTAGTCAGGGGATGAAGGTTAAGCAGGGTCACTGCCAATGTGGCTGGCAGAGGGAAGTGAGAGCATTCCTTACCATAAGCATTCAGCTTACCAAGAGCTTCGGGAAAAAGACAGTTCCTTGGAGGGAAATCTAGGACCCTGACCCACCAGGCAGAGGAGCTTGAAAACAAGTTGTTTGTCTTAATGTTGTATTTTTGATAATGATTTATAATTTATATACAGTGAACTGTGCAGATCTTAAGGGTACAATCAATGTCTTTAAATTCCATCTTCTGGTTGTTGATGTGTAGACATATATTTGATTTTTACATTTAATCTTGTGTCTGATAATCTGTTAAATTCACTTATTAGTTCTACTAATTTATAGCTACTTGAGGATTTTCTACGTAAATAATTATGTCATTGCTAAAGAAAGGGAGTGTTATTTCTTTTCTTGTTGGCATGCCTTTTATTTATTTTGCATTATTTAGAACCTCTAGTGCAATGTTGAGTAGAAGTCATGATGTCATTCTTGCTTTCATCTGGATCTGCATCTGGAGAAGTCAATAGATGGTTATTTTAGGAGGAGGGAGTATTACGGAGGCATGAGCTCAGGGTCTCTTGTTTGCTAGGCAGACAGTCTGCTTTTTCAGCGAAGTCCCCCAAAATGTGTATCACAATACCTAGTTTGTTGATTGAGATGGGATCTTGCTAACTTTTTGTCTGAGCTAGTCTTCAATTTGAATCCTGTTGATCTCTATCTCCCAAGTAGCTCAGAGTACAGGCACATACATTGTGCCTGACCATAACTTTTAAGAATGATCTTAATTATAGATTTTTTTCATAGGTCGAGGAAGTTGTCATCTATTCTTAGTTTCCTAAAAAAATATTAAATAAATATTAAATTTGTCAAATGTTTTTCAGTGACTGTCAAAATGATTGTATTGGTTTTCTGTTTTTCCACTAACACATGGACTTATATTAACTGATTTTCTAACCAACCTTGCATACCAGGGGTTGGTACTACTTGACTGTGATGTCTTTGTTTTTATATGTTGTCAAATTGGATTTGCTAATATTTATTAAGGAGTTTTGCATTTATAAGCATAATGGATATTAGTCACTTATTTTCTTGATTTTTGGTAATTTCTTTGTTAGGCTATGATATCAGGGAGATGCTTGTTTCATAGAGTGAAAGAATTTAGTAAGATTAATGTTGATTTCTTTATTGTTTGACAGAGTTTATCACAAAAAATCAGCTAAGCCTGGAGTTTTCTTGATGGGAATGTTTTTTTTTAATTAAAAGACTTAATATATATATGTATATTCATATTTTCTTTTTCACCTATGTCAGTTTTGGTAACTTCTACTTTTAACTTTTTCCACTTTATATAAATTGGTGACTTTGTCAACATCAATTTCTCCTATTTTATTTATTCTTTACTAGCATATATTAATTTTACGAAGGAAGGGGTTTGATTGCGAAGTTTTCATATTTGGATCACATTCACCCCTCTATTACTCTTTCCTGACCAGTCCCCTTTTTTCCCTCATTCAATCACCAGTAGTCCCTCTTTTCCTTTCATGACCTTGTGCTTGTGCTTTTGTTTATCCTCATCACCCACAAATGAAAGAAAAGATGTGATACTTATGTTGGTGAGATGAGATGAGATGACTTCTAGTTCCATCCATTTTCCAGCAAATAACATAATTTCATTCTTCTTTATGATTAAGGAAAACTCCATGTGTATTTACCACATTTTCTTTTTGTATTCATCTATTGATGAGCACATAGGTTGATTATTATGAATAGTGGTAAGCTTCTGTCATTCTGGGTATTGATGGCTTTGGTCGTTACCATATTTCTTCACCTTTCTAGCTAGGCAAATGTCAGTTTTGTTGATCTCTCCAAAACTTTGATTTTCTTTATGCTGTTCTTCTGTTATGTTTTGTTGATTTCTCCTTCCCCTTCATTATTTCCTTTTGTGTATTTGCTTGCACTTTGAGTTATTTTGCTCTAGCTCTATCTTTTGGAGGTGACCCTCAGATCACTGATTTTCAACCTTTCTTTTTTTCTGATATGAATAATTAAACACTTAATTTTTATTATGTTACATTTTCATTATTAATTCAGTTAAAATTTTCTTTTATGTTTACTTGATATTTAGCCTTTGATCCTTAGATTATTTTGGTTCAGATAACAAATATTTCATATTACCCTGAGGCTATTATTACCATTGGTATGTGTTTAATTAAGATGTGGCCAGGGAACCACAGAGTAACACTCTATATGATTTCAATCCTTTTAAAATTTGCAGAGATCAACCATATAGCCTAATTCATTCACCTGTCTTGTATAATATATTGTATGGGCCTAAAAATAGAATGCCTTTTCTGTGGTTGTTTGGTCTAATAATCTATAAATAGTAACTAAATCAAAGGAATTGATGAAGTTACTCAGATCACCTATATCTTTATTGATTTTGAAAAATATAGTTGTCTATGAGTAGTTGGGAGAAGAATGTTAAAAAGTCACTTACTATGACTGTAGAATTGTTAATTTGACACTTGTGCACATATATTAAAATTTTATTAGCAAGTGTGTTATAGTTATGGCTATATCTTTTTGATAAATTGACCCTTTTATCATTATTGGAACTAGAATAACTACTTTTTAATTTTATTTCCTAATATGTTGAACACTTTTCAATTACATGCTAGAGCCTCAATTATTACTTAGAAGTCCAGAGTCTGGTGAATTCATCCTGAAACAACTCAATATACACATTAACTCAGTCTCACAAAATCTTCCCAAGAAGCAACCTCCCCTTGCAGTGAGTCCATCCACAGTTTATACAACTCCTTCTTCCTGTCTGATGATCTGCCTCTACCCCACACTTTCCTGATAGATGAAAACCAGGTACCCCAGAGTGCAAGGGTTCCTGTCCTCACCAGCACTTCTTCTCCACAGTGGAGATTTGCATGTTCTCAGGGATTTCACCGTCAGTGCTCACGGTTTTAGATATTGTATGTAGATTGAACAATATAACACAGATTTTTCAGAACAAATTAGACAAAATGGGGATAAAACAATCCGGTTATCTATTGCCACACCTTCTCATTCTTGCTTCCAGTTGGAATGTCCCCTCTGCTGCATCATCCACACCCCTTCTCCCCGCACATACCCAACAACCTATGCGTTCAGTCCACTCATACCATCTGCTCCCATATAGAAAATGGAGGCACTTTGAATGGTCTGAAAACCTCTAAAAGGCTTAATAAATGTGCTCCTTTTTACCAGATGAATAGAACATCTTGTGAGGAAAATACACCTGGGAGGGTACCATTGTTATGTCTTTTGCCATCATGGCCTTGCACCTGCTCACCTGCTCAGGCAGTGATGCTTAGAGTTACCAATGCACTTGGTTGCAATACGAAAGATCCACAGGTTCCAATCAGCCTTTTCTCTTGTTTTCTACATGTTACTGTGCCTTTTGGATTCTTCTCTCATGGATTCCTTTTAATATAGTCTTGTGGGACCTCTGTAAGTTCCTAGGAAAGCAGGTTGTTACAAAGATGAGCCTAACCTCTGAATTTCTCTGGCTCCCATCCATCTCTGTCTCCAATGTGCTCCTGCCACGATGCCCTCTACCAGGATGGGCTGCAGCCAAGAGGGGTTCTTGCAGAGCAGATTCAATGCTGTTTATACTCTCTATATCCCCAACTATAAGCTTATGAGTGTGTTTCAGTAATGTACATATTTGGATCTTATACTGAATGTAATGTCACGATCAAAGCATTGAATTTCAACAGGAAAACCTAGGCTTTGATTAATGAATAACTATGGAATCCTAAGATTACCCCATCAGGCTTCAATAAGTCACTTGACAGCATGGCTGCAAGGTCATCTCTTTTCAAAGGATTTCATGCAGTGCTCAGGTGATGATCAAAACACCCTGTGTTTAGATTGTCTATTCACAATAGCAGGTTTCTTCTATTCCCTTTCACATGAGGAAAAGCATTAGAACATTCATTTATCTGGAAGAGGCCTTCAGCAAACCAGCCATGTCATCATGTGTCAACTCATGAAGTATATGAAAAGGACTGCTGTGGCTCCCTCCTGCACTCCTGTCAGAATCAAGCATTAAGACTCTGAAGCCATGGGTCTTAGGATTTGGATGCAAAAACGTTGCCGAACTCAGTACTTTTTAGCAAGACCTTTATGTCACTTAGAAACTTTCTTAAACTAGGCTGAGCATGGTGGTGTGACACTGTAATTGGTTACCAGGGAGATAAAGATAGGAAGATTCTGCTTCAAAGTCAGACAGAGCAAAAAGATAGCAAGTCCTTATTGCAACAAACAAACCAAACATGGTGGTTCCCATCTGTGATCTCAGTTACTGGGGAGGCATAAGTAGTGGATTGTGGTTGGAAGATGGAGGATGGCCCCAGTTAAAAAAGTGAGACCCTATCTGAAAAAATAAAGCATAGAAGTGCTGACGGTATGGTTCATGAGACAGAGTTCCTGCTTCAAACCCCTGTACTGAGAAAATGACAGAAAAAGAAAAGAGAAGGAAGAAAACAAACTCTGTAAAATTAATACAGATGACAAAAATAGTCACATGAGAGAAACGGGAGTTTCTTCGTACATTTTGACCCTCTCTAAACATCCATTTGGGGGTACTAAATGTTAATCAATGTGAGCTCCCAAACCTCTTTTCTTTCCTAAGATTGTGCTTACGTCTCAGGTGATAACTTAGTTCTAGGGCATGTGGGAGAAGGAGAAATGGTTCCAAACCTTTCACCTGTGGAGACTGATGTTCTCTGAGCTGCATGTCAAATACCATATTCCACCCAAATAGATCATGTTATTTCCTGCTCCAAGAAACATTTGTTGTTCTCTTACAGTAAGGGGGTGGTATTCTAAGGAGAGGAGGAGACTACTCTAGGCCCTTCATTATTTTCTTTGCTTCTTCTGGACTTTTGTGGTCAAGTGAACAGGTTTCACCTTTACTGAGATTTTTGAAAACAGTTGTGCCTTGGTCAATTATGGGAAAGCCCTTTCCCCTACTCATGGTAACTTATTGGCATCTTCCTTCCTTGTGATTGTCCTTTCTCTCATCCTGGACAACTTTCCATAGTGTAGAGTAGAGCTGGGGAGGTGAGAAAGGAAAAAGAACTCTATGTAGTTCTTCAATTTTTTTTAATGTCCTGGGTTTATGCCATGGGCCATGGGTTTGATTCATTTATCATCTTTGTTTGGACATTGAAATTCCTTCCCAGAGATAATAGAGTAAAAATAAAGCCTAGGGGTTCTAATTGCTATAGAGGAGGGGTGAAAGTAGAGAAGCAAGGAACCACACTGTTACTTCAAAGTCATCCCCATGACAAGGACATCTAGAAATAGATTATTTCACCCTGTATGATAAAACCTGTACAATACCCAGTATGTGAGGCCATGGCCACTTGAGCATGGATTGATGTTGGAGAGCTCACATGACCTGGGACAATAGGAGGAGCCTGGTGGTAGGAAAGACTTTGAGGCAAAAGCTTCAAGCAGAGAGGGAAGCATATTCTCTCCTATATGTTCTGAATCTTGCTCAGAGCAGATTTTCTGAGTCTTGAGGAAATTTGTTCCTAAGTTTCCATGTGATGGTGTCTACCTGGGAGGCCCCATCTCACTTGGCACTGTCCCACTCCAAAGAGGCCCTGCTGGGAAATCTCATTTTTCTTACAACAGATGTTGGGTTTCAGTCCAGATGTCTTAGACATGTTTTCAGTGTGTGCACAGTGCTGGTGCTGGGATGGAAAGAGAGCCAGAAAATGGTGGGAGTTATGTGAGAGCCTCCTCCCTCCCCCTGCCTGGCTCTTTGAATGTATTTGTTTTCTTCTAGAAACTTGGCTGGCAGTAGCAAGGGTTATAGAAATGAAGCATGTAAGAGGCTAGGCTAGCAATCTGGATCTTTTCAGTGGAAAATACTCCTAGGTGTCTTAGCAGGACTCGTTTTCTCTGGGATGATTTTAGTTGGAACAGCAATCTTCAGAACTTTAATAAGCATGAGAATCAGTTAGGGAGTTAATCAATAATGAAGATGTCCTTACATTATCCTGAAACCATGCTGGTTCCTTACAACTGAGATTCAAGTGTCAGCCTTTTTGGTAAGCTGGTACAGATGAAACATCACAAGAGTGCTGAGGCCTCTTTGATGGCCTGTCCTAAGGTCTCCATTCAGCCACTCAGATGTGCTCTTGTAGCTCACCAATCATCTACAGTCAGGTGCACAGGGTGCCTTCTATCCCTGCCACCCACTTCCTGTTAGACTGCACTCAGGCAGATCTGACAGTATTGTGTCTACAAGGCAGATCCTTTGTAGTCCATGTAAATAAACAATGACAAAGTCAACTCTGGCCTCACTTTTGTCACTCCAAAGTACTTCATTACCACTCCTACACAAGTTAAGGTTGTGTGTATACTGATTTTCTTGTTGGTTGTTTTTGTCTCTCAAATAAACTACAACTTTTTGGGAAGAGGTCTTTGGATTACTTTTTCTCCTATTTGCACCACAGCATCTACATAACTGGTGTTTGGTATAGGAATAGAGTCTCTAACTTCTAAAATTACTTCCAAAAGTCCATTCTTCACTCAGTTATTTGGATCTCATTGATCATTAGGGCAATGTTACAAAAGGTAGTTATAGTCCCAGACCAGCCCCCACAATGTCTATTTAACTTGCAATGTAACTGAACTACACTTCTAATGGTAATACAGAACCTAAAACCATCTATAGTATTGATTTTTATGGGAAAATGGTTTCCAGATTCCAAGTGATGATGCCAAGAGTTCATTTTTTTGGCCACAGTTCTAGGACAGGACTTGACCCATGTGAAGTTGGAACTCCCTCGCTTGCCTTTCCCTTTAGATACACACAGGTATACACGTGCACACATATATGTACATACGCAAATACACAAATACACACACTGGCTCTCTGGAGGGGCTATTCAAAGATGGGAAAAGAATGGCACAAGTTCCTAGGGGACTGAAAGGGGGATGGGGCAAGCTATGTGCCTGTCATACCTGCTTCCTCTAGTCCTGACAGAGCCAGGACAAGGGACCTGGAAAAAGTATGTTTCCGGGGCACAGGGTCAGACAGTGTCCTGGAGGAAGTGTGGAGGGATCAAGGACACTGGCTCCTTTAGCTGCAGTTGCAGAGGCTAGTTGTGTCTGTCACAGCATAAACAGCACAAGATGAGATGGTCACATTGGCTGGGGGCCATCATAAGCCTGTAGATATTCGGGGGGAGGTGGGGCTGTATTTTAGTCATTTATTGCTGAGTAATAAACCACTCTAATATGTAGTAATCTTTTTAAAGCAACCATTTTAGTATGTGCACGCACACACACACACACACACACACACACACACACATACACACACACACCAGGGGCTTCCTGTGGACATAGTCAGCAGTTTTGAGCTCACAGGAAGTTGGGATCTGGGTACAGCTGAATAGGAGATCACTAGGCTCTCCTCTCTCTAGATTCAAGGAACAAGGCTACACAAAACATAGCTTCCAGGAGGCATGTGTCTCCTGGAGGCCATGAAGGTAACAGACTAACTCCTTGCATATGTGAGAGGCTCTGAGGCCAAGAACGGTTATTAAAGAGTCTCCATTAAGCCAGGTGCCGGTGGCTCACGCCTGTAATCCTAGCTACTCAGGAGGCTGAGATCTGAGGATCGTGGTTCAAAGCCAGCCTGGGCAGCAAGGTCTGTGAGACTCTTATCTCCAATAAACCACTCAGAAAACCAGAAGTTGCCCGGTGGCTCAAGTGTTAGAGTGCTTGCCTTGAGCTGAAGAGCTGAGGGACAGAGCCCAGACCCAGAGTTCAAGCCCTACAATGGACCAAAAAAAAATGTCTCCATTAGCACCACAACCACAGCCACATTGCTAGCATGGCTCTATATGTTTCTATTCATATTTATCATTTGTTTTCACATATTAAAAAAACATGAGATTTTCAGTTACCAGGCTGAAAAAGTTCACCTCGTTACTTTTTCTTCACATTTTCTCAGCCCATGCTTTCTGTGCATCAGCATGGCCACTTATTTTTTTAAATATTTTTATTATTTTTAAGTAGTTGTACACAAGAGTTGCCATTCTATAAAGCACTTTATAGCAATGTCCTTAGCTTGTCTCAGTAGCTAATACTGTTTCATTTTGAGATTGCTTTCATTTTGAGATTTGGAGATGCATTCAGAATATAATATCCATTCTCAAAGTTTGTCAATGTTTTACAATTTTTTATTTTTTTATTTTTTATTTTTTTATTTTTTTGGGTCCGGTCGTGGGCCTTAACTCTGGGTCTGGGCACTGTCCCTCAGCTCTTCAGCTCAAGGCTAGCGCTCTACCACTTGAGCCACAGCACCACTTCCGGCTTTTTTCTTTTTGCTTATGTGGTGCTGAGGAATCGAACCCAGGGCCTCATGCATGCAAGGCAAGCACTCTACCACTGAGCCACCTTCCCAGCCCCGTTTTACAATTTTTTAAAAGCTGACTAATGCAGATTCAAGGTTTGCCTGAAAAAATTATTCCTCTCAGATTCAGATGCTTATTTAAATGAGAGGGAAGGAGTAGCTTGGTACTTTGGGAATGGTGTGTGACCCTGGTATGAAAGAGAGAAACATGATTGTTTGCCCCAAATGCTTCTCTCCTTCTAGCACAATTTCTCTTTGGTGGATAAAGTTGCTGAACCTTGCTTTGCCATCGAAGTATGGCCATGTGCTTAAGAGCTACCACATAAAATAGGGATATAGTGCTCAAGAGACTTACAGAAAGGTTACTTAAAGGGAATTGAGTTAAAACTTGGGTCATACCTTGGCTTTCTTCATCCTGTTGTCTACACTAAGGATATAATGACAGATCCCCCAGGAGCCATTTGGGAGCTCCAGGTGACTTTAGGACAGAAGTCACATTCAAGGATGGTAGAGAATAAAAACATATGGATTTTAGGTCAATGATAATCATGGAATTTTATTCTAATACTAGACTCCAAAAATAGAAATCAATATCAAAAATAGTACGGAGATAGTTTTTGTTGAATCCACTGTAATTTCAGGCTTACAGTTACAATGAATTTGTCTTATTTTGATCCTATATGATCCTATTCAGGAAGATATAAATGTATGTTTGTATATGTGTATATGCTCATTTATTATGACTATTGCAACAGAAAAATGGTTAAGAGCTATTGGCCAATACTTCCTGCAATTTGGGTGTTGGTTCTTTTGTCTGACCAAATCTTAATGGACTGTTGGTTCAGTTTGGGTTATAATGATGCCATTCTTAATCTCCAGTGCTTATAATCCTTTCCAGCTGTACTATTTCATTGCTTACTTGCTTTCCTTGTGTATTCCCATTGATTTGCACAGTACTCAATGCACAGGACTAACATAAGTATTTGTGAAATGAATGAATTTCTGATCTCGCCTGTAGCTATTTTCTCTTTCCCACTTACTGTTGCATTGCTCTTTTTGCTATACAGCCTGTGCTCAATAACTCCAAGGGTGAGCTGGAGAATCTTGTTGTACAATCCTGATAAAAGCCATGGGCAATACTGAATGGAAGGCATCATTTCATTTGGGTTCTATAAGAAGAAGGAGTAGTGTCACTGGAAAGAGAGGGCCCATTTGCTGAAACCTATTTAAACATCTCCTAAGAGTGGCAGACTTGGGACAAGGGTGGGAAAGAGTAAGAGGAGGGTGATTGAGTTGGCTACTCAGGTAATAAGAAGAAGCCGGGAGCCGGTGGCTCACACCTGTAATCCTAGTTACTCAGGAGGCTGAGAGCTGAGGATCATGGTTCAAAGCCAGCCTGGGCAGGAAACTCTGTGAGACTCTTATCTCCAATAAACCACTAGAAAACCAGAAGTGGTTCTGTGACTCAGGCGGTAGAGTGCTCGCCTTGAGCTGAAGAGTGCAGAGACAACGCCCAAGTTGTTCAAGCCCCACGATGACAAAAAAAAGAAAAAAAAAAAAAAGAGAAGTCTCCTTTCCATGACATGGAAGAGATGGAAGATGGAGAAGTTCCCATAAAGAAGGAAAATTTGTGGCAGCCTCTCTGTGGGTTAATCTGAGAAATTTCTCTAATGTCCATCCATGAGAATAGTATCTCAAAATTATGTTTTTAGAAATATAGCCATCTGCTCATTTGGTTGTCTATGGTATAGCACAGACCTCCGTGCAAAGAAGGTGTTTAAAACAGAATTTGGATGTTGACAATATTTCCAAAAAACTTACTGAGGCCATCTTTGAACAGGGGGGTAAATTTTGGTTTGGCTCCATGACTAGAATTTCTGTCTTCAAAAGATTTAGGCTTTTTGGAAACAGATGGAAGTACCGTATAAAAAGGCATTTGGTCACAGTTTCCAGGGGATTAACTGAACTAGAAGAGTGCATAAACAGCTCACACAGAGCAGTGATGCTGCTGCTGACAACAACAATCTCAACCTTGGACTTTCAGGAATTCTGAAATTCTTTGAAATAAACACATCTGGATTGGAAGTCAACCATGTAAATAAGATTTTGACCCCGTGCTCCTGTCTGAAAAGAAATATGAAGTAGTTGATTGAAATTTTCTGAACATCATCAGCCTTTGTCTTCTCTTACCTATATTGTTTATTTCGTTTCTTACCCTAGAACTCTGCATCATTTTTCCACTATGTGCAAAAACAGCCCTCTGGTCTAGACATATTTATTTCTGAGCTCTTGACATACAGTTAGAGCTAGAAAATGAATGCCAAACATAAATTGCTACACACAGAATGTCTTCCCACCGACGTGACTTGGCAATGACAAGTCTGGGACTCACATGGTAGAGATTGTATAGGGCTATAACCTTTATGAGGCAGCACAAGCTTTGCTTTGAACCTAATTTAACCCACAAAATAATACAGAAACATTAGCTTTGTTTTCTTATTGAGATTCACAGAGCTTTAGAAATTATTTTTATTTTTTATTTTATTTCGTTTTTTTAAATTGTGAAAATACTGTACAGAGGAGTTACAATTACATGGGCAAGATAACGAGTACATTTCTTATCAAGCATTGCTGCCTCCTCCTTGTTTCCCCTTTCTATCCCTTCCCATACTTCCCCACCTACTCCCACCTGATGCTCCCCACACACACACACACCAAAGTTGTAAAGTTCGTTTTCGACATAATGACTTGTACATCTCATTGTTGCAATGGGTCAACCTATATCCCTAGTTAAATGATTTGTTTTTTCCCTTCCCCTCCACAAATTATACCAACATCAAATACAGTGAAAGCAGGGGTTATACCGTGGGGGAGGGAAATACAAAGCAACGTAGAAATCATCTTATAAATATGTTAGAAACAATTGCATAAAAAACATTTGAATCCTTATCTTGGGGTTCATTTCACCTAATATCAACTTATCTGACCTTTTCTGCTTGACTCAGACATATACTAGTTATTGCAA
>NW_012267299.1:1224262-1328872 GCF_000151885.1 Dipodomys ordii
GTACCAAGCTGTTTTGATTACTATGGCTTTGTAGTAGAGTTTGAAATTTGGTATTGATATTCTTCCAGCACTGTTCTTTCTGTTGAGGATTGTTTTTGCAATTCGGGCTCTTTTATTGTTCCATATGAATTTTTGGATTGCCTCTTCTATTTCCTTGAAGAATGAGGTTGGAATTTTGATAGGTATCACATTGAATTTGTAGTTAGCCTTGGAAAGTATTGCCATTTTCATGATGTTGATCTTTTCAATCCAGGAGCATGGGAGTGTTTGCCACTTTCTAAGTTCTGTTTTGATTTCCTTTTTCAGGTTTTTAAAGTTTTCATCATAGAGGTCCTTCACATCTTTGGTTAAGTTAATTCCTAGGTATTTTATTTTTTGTGGGGCTATTACGAATGGAATTGCTTTCCTAATTTCAGCCACACTTTTCTCATCGTTGGCATACAGAAAAGCCATTGATTTTTGAGGGTTAATATTATATCTTGCTACTTTGCCAAAGTTTTGAATCAGTTTGAGTAATTTGGGAGTTGAGCGTGTGGGATTTTTTAAAATACAAAATCATGTCATTTGCAAGGAGAGAGAGTTTTATTTCTTCTTTCCCTATTTGGTTTCCCATTATGTTTGCATCTTGTCTTATTGCTGTAGCTAGGCATTCTAATACTAGATTGAAGAGCAGTGGAGAGAGTGGACATCCTTGTCTTGTTCCTGAGTTTAGAGAAAATGGCTTTAGTTTTTCACCATTGAGTATAATGTTGGCTGTAGGTTTGTCATATACAGCCTTTATTGTATTGAGGAATGTTCCCTGGATTCCTAGTTTTTCCAGAACCTTCATCATAAAGGGGTGTTGGATCTTGTCAAAAGCTTTGTCTGCATCTATTGAGATAACCATGTGGTTCTTATCCTTGCTCTTGTTGATGTGATGAATGTTGATTGATTTGCATATATTGAACCAGCTTTGCATCCCTGAAATGAATCCTGTTTGATCATGGTGTATGATTTTTTGGATGCATTATTGAAGTTGATTGGCCAAAATTTTGTTGAGAAGTTTTGCATCAATGCTCATCAAAGAAATGGGTCTATAGTTCTCTTTCTTTGATGTGTCCCTGTCTAGTTTTGGGATAAGAGTTATTATGGCTTCATAGAATGAGTTTGGTAGTGAACTTTCTCTTAGAAATTATTTTTAAATATATATTTTTATTGTAAAGATACTATACAGAGGGGTTACAGTTACATGAGAAAGGTAATGAATCCATTTGCTATGGAGCATTGTTACGCCCCTCCTTTGTTTTTCCCCTACCATCCCTTTCCTCCCTACCTTCCCAACTCCTCCTTCCCCCTCCTCCTGCAAAGTTGTAAAGTTCATTTTCAACATAGTGTCTTGTACATCTCATTGTTACAATGGATCATCCTGTATCCTTATTTCAGTATTTTGTTATTTCCCTTCCCCTCCCCAAATTAGAAAAAAATGTATATACAAGATACAGGACACTGGAATCAAATACAGTGACAACAGGCATTGTACCATAGGAGAAGAACATACAAAGAAACAAAAAAATCACATAGTACATTATAAGTACATTGAAAAGAACAGCAAGAAAGATAAAATCTCTTATGTCCTTATCGTGGGGTTCATTTCACTTAGCATCAGGTTATATGGTCATATGCACATACTGTTTGAATTTATAATGAACACTTAAAACACAAGTCAAAAACTCTCCACTACTGCTGTATGTCACAAGTGAAACCATCCACTATACATCTCACTGGCTGACTTTCTGAAGGAACTATGGTCTTCTTCAAGGAATTCTTATCTCTAGGGACCACTGTGCAATGAAATTTTTAAAAAGGAAAATTGGTATATTTGAGTAATTTCTACAACCTTCTGCATCATTACTCAGCAAACATTAAATCCCCTTTAGAAATGGAAGGTGATTTCTTAGTAACATTGAGATTCAAGGTTAGTGTACTATTCCAGAAAGCATGGATCATACTTTTGGCTTTCTAGCAGATATCTAATTTTCATGGCTGTATTAACACCACACAGACACACACACACAGAAACACACACACACACACGTATTTGAACAGACTTGCATATTTAATATTGGGAAAGCACTTTGACTTATGGTCCTGTATTTACAATTTTTTTTTTGTCGGTCGTGGGGCTTGAATTCTGGGCCTAGGCACTGTCCCTCAGCTCTTCAGCTCAAGGCTGGTGCTCTACCACTTGAGCTACAGCGCCACTTCTGGTTTTCTGGTGGTTTATTGGAGATAGGAGTCTCACGGTCTCTCCTGCCCGGGCTGGCTTTGAACCTCGATCCTTAGATCTCAGCCTCCTGAGTAGCTAGGATTACAGGAGTGAGCCCCCAGCGCCTGGCTGTATTTAGCAATTTTTATCTTAGTGTGAGGGACTCAAGTTTTACTTCAAAGAGAGATCTCCACCAAATAAAATGCCAGTGTCACCTGGGTAAATTCCAGACATGCTCCCCTGCAGCAAGGAATTACAGTGCAACCACTTCGGAACACTGGTGGACAGGACCAAGTGTCACCATCTAGAATGTTGGAGCAGGAGTTCTCAAACTTGAGCAAACACCAAGATCACCTAGAAAGCTTGTTAAAAGAGATCGATGAACACTAAAGTTTATTCATCTACAATGGGACCAGAGAATTTGAATATCTGCTAGTGTTGCTGATCCGGTGACTACACATTGAGAACGAATGGCCTGGAGTTGAGACTGAAGATGGCCATTGGTCTAATGAAGCAGGCTGAGAGGGGTTAGAGGCTGGAATTAAATATTTTTAAAAAGTCAAGTAGGCAGTTGGTGCTGGAACATCACATCAGCCAAAGCATCTCAGTCCAGTGATGATAGAATACATGGGAAAGAAAAGCCCATGAGAAAATTCCATCAAAGCTCAAGTTGCCCAGCTGAACTCAAGGGAGGCCTCTGAATCTATAGGGACAATTTAACATGGCATCACTGTACCCTGTTCTTCAAAGGGACTTAGGAAAAAAACAGGCAGGTTGAACAAAAAAAATTCAATGAATTTGTTAGGATATTATAATAAGGGCCCATTTCAGGACTGGATTATTAAAAACCTCCTCTGAATGATCTTGTACGATTTTCCCCCTCATCAAGGACCATGGCAGTGACATGCCATCATGTCTAAGCCACACAATGGAAACTTGGGCTGCTTCCCGTGTCTCTGAGAGAAGTGTGGATCAATACAGAATACTTGGCTTGAGACTTGTGTGAGCAAACATTGTCTATTACCAAGTTAGTGACTTGGGAGGTTATCCATTACAACAGCAATACATACTGGTCTGGAATTGAGTTTGTAGCCAATCATATTATGTCAGCAAGCCTAGCTATATATCTAGCTATTTGCGTAACCAGGAGCAAAAGAAACCATTTGGATATACAGGAATAAGACAGTATTCAGTTTTCATAATTTAGTCCTAGAGGGAGATTTGCACACTAATCAATGATCAGACTGAATGCTAACAAGAGGGGGTGTGTAGGGGAAGTGTTCAGTCCTACAGTTTGTCTTGTAATTACACTAATTCTCCTGTAGGTGGAGAACAAAGAAGGATGCAAGGCAGTGAGTTAGGCAGGGCAGAGGTTTCAGGCATGATGAACAGCCTTTCCTCAATATACTTGAGGGAGTCTATGTTCTCTGTCTCTGATTTAAAACCTCTCATCTAAAAATATCACATCAAAGAATACAATCACACCCCTTCTGTAAAAAGGAGAGGGCTGTTTTTACTCTGGGTAATACCTTTTGAACCAATAAATCCATCTAAAGATATCCTGAATGGAGAAAGTCCTGTATTTGGGGGATATACATTTCTTAGTTTGGATACATTTTTAGGATTCTGTTGCATTGTTTGGAAATGTTAATTGAGAAGGCTCAGGGCTGTTGGTCTTTGTAACACCTTTAGGGAAGATAATCAGGGTGACACAACTGCCCCAAAGAAGGTTTTAATGTGCTCATTTTCCCCATTCACCTTAAGGAGAATGAAGGCACAGAGTGTAAAGATACTCATACTCACAAAACTGTGTTTTAATCAGTCCCCTTCCCACCTCTGCTGAGGAGAAAGAATCTGCTTTCCAATTGCTGTCTGACAAACAGAAAAATGTTTTCCTATGAAAATACTTTTGTATGAAAAACAATTTCCTACGTGGGAATTGGATTTCTGAAAACATGCAAACCAGGGAATGATTCTAAAAGTTCTTTTTAAGTATTATTATTACATGAATTATATATACTATTTTTATATTATTATTTCAAGAAATACACACACCCCTGAAATAATTGAGAGATGATTCAACACTGTGCACAGGGTGATGGCATGAGCCACAGGGGGGGTTGGTAGGCTCATACTGAGATGACATCACTACAAGCTTACTGATTGATCATGCAATCAGAGGGTTGCATGTGTTGTTGTTTTTTAACTTTTAGGTTTAGGATACTTATCATTCACAGTTATTTGCATTTGAGGAGAAGACAATCATGTAAACATATTATGTAAAGCAGCTTTTGAAGTGACAACCTAAATATCCTTCATAGTCATGAAGCAAGACTTCAGTCATTCTGGATGTGCAATCACTACAGTATGTAAAAGTGAGCAGAGTAAGTGAAAAAATAACTCTTTAGATTTCTCCAAGGAAGGAAAGGAGACAGCTCAAATATACCTTAACTGTTCACATGGGAAGTATGTGCTGAGTCGGAGCAGCAGTTTGATATTTGTCCAAGATAGTGACTCAACCCCAGTGGTACATTAAAATCATCTGGAGAGCTTATACAAAAACAATATAAACAACAACCAACATATCGCAGAGTTCCATTCCCTGAATCTCCGGAGTGATTACGTTCCTAGAGCACTGGGAACAACTGTCCTCAGAGACTCTTGCCTTGCTGTCTTCATTTGACATTTGGATGAAAATGGAAGAAGGAGATGGTCAAGGAAAAGAGAAGAGAAGTGATCCACTTGATCCTTTCACAGTGGATACCCTGAATCTCAGAGGGGATCCATTGAAACCATATCCTCATGATAATATGCAGCACAGATACATGCAATCAGAATGCATAGCTTAGTTGGCTTTAAAACACTTGGACAAGTCTCTGACTTCTGTCTAAAGATCTGTGAGGACCTCAGAATCATACTAAATACCTAGGCCTCTAGACCTTTTGCACTTTCTGTATGTCAAGATAAATCAACAGAAAGTTATGGGTCTGGACCACATTAGCTAAATTCCCCAAAGAAATATCACCACTGAGTTATGATTTAGTAAACAGCTTTCCCTCAGTATTTATTATAGGTCAATATAAGAAATGGCTGTGGCAAAATCATTTCTATATCTTCTGTAAGCCACATTTTAATCTCTATTGTCATTTATATAAAACTCAATTCAATAACAACTTCCAAGAATTTATTGCCAGGGGAAAACAATTCCCTACCAAAGAACATATAAGCTTCCTTTATCAGAAACTAAAAAGCTCCACACAATTCCCCATTTCCTTGGATTACTGTGTGGTTTAAAGTTCAATTTAGTGCTGTTGTTGCAATCCTCTTCCACCTGGGTCTCTGATATGTGTATCTCCTCTCCCTTTAATTTCTTGCCATTGGCTTATTTTTGTGTATTTTTCTAATTCATGTGTCTTCTTTCATAAAGTGTTCATTTCAGAAGTGTGTGGAAGTAGCTAAACCTAGGCTCTCTAGGATCAGGAGCTCTTATCTCCTCAAAGGAGATGTGATTTGAGATCTCCCACAGGAATCTGAGTCTAAGAAGCAAGCAAGCTGCTAAGGTGGGCACTAAGCATCTTGGAAAAATAATTACCTGAACAATTATCTGAAAAATTGAGTGCACCAATGTGGTTGGAAACAAAAACCCTGAAGACAAATTTGAATATCATTAGTTCTGACTTGGAATATATAGAGTAGTCACACTACTACTTTAATAAGGTAATATTAGCTGGAATAAACATGTATTTCAAAGTCTCATCAAAGCCACCTATTGTTTTAACTTTTGTTCATTAGCAAATTAAAAGGAAGAGGCAGAGCAGTGAGCAGGTCTTTCAGAAAAAGCCACAACGTCATTTGGTTTTGAATAATCCCAAGTGGACTCCTGAATTGGGACCCCATTGATAAATGTTTGAACCATTCTGTTTCTAGTAACACAGATTTTTTCTAGTGACACTGATTGCTACAGAGATGTGATATCACTGATTAAAAAGATGAAATCACTGTACATTTCCTATATCTGAAGTACCCAATGGATAGAATGGGGGAAGAAGAGAGACCAAACTCCTGCAGAGCCAGGAATGGCTTTATCTTGGACCAAAGTTTACAAGTAGAATTTACCTTGAAGGTAATGATTGACTTGTTGAGAGATGGATAGTATAGAGGCAAGAGCTTTGGAAACCAAAAAGTAGAAGTTAAGACTTCAGAACTTGCAGAAAAAAAGAAACAGGATAGGAAGTATTTACCAAAAGAAGAGATGCTGAATAAAGATACTGATTTTTTTCCAAGACATCAAAGATATCTCTATCTATCTATCTATCTATCTATCTCTCTATCTATCTATCTATCTATCTATCTATCTATCTATCTATCTATCTATCTATCTATCTGTCTGTCTGTCTGTCTGCCTGTCTGTCTGTCTGTCTGTCTGTCTGTCTATCTATCTACCTCCAAGAAGGTGAATCCACAAAAGAATGTGAAGGTAGACATAGATTCTAGACTAGTTCTTTAAACTGAATCAGTAAGTTTATCTGGCCAAGTTGTAAAACTCCTTGAACTGTGCAGATTTTGACCTTTGCCCTACATACAGGTTTGTGCACAGATGCAAGAAGGTCCTTCAGGTTGAAATAAAATTATAATAGAGGAATATGTTTGGACATCAAAGCATTCTTACAAAATGGCAATTGGTTTAGATAAGTATCAATGAATCAGAAACACATGCATAAAATTTCTGTTGGAGCACATAGATGCTTTTAACAAACAAAACAACTTGTATGTCACAGAGGAAGCAATTAGCAATATGAAAAGGCCCCTACAGATTGGGGAAAATGTTGGTCGGTCACTCACCTGATAAAGGGTCAATATTCACAATATCTAAGAAACACAAACAAATCAAGAGCAAAGAAACTGGCGGCACATATGTGTAGGTCCAGCATTTGAGAGATTGAGTGAGGAGAATGGCAAATTCAAGATCAGCCTGGGCTACATGGCAAGAGCCCCTCTTGAAAATAAATAAATTAATTTATTAATTAACAGACAAAGAAATGTATATATTTCTGCAAAGAAGATATAAAAATGACCAACAGTCACATACAAGTAGTTCTGAATGTCATTATTTACCAGGGAGACCAAAATGAGGTGTCTTCTCACACCTATTATGAGGGCTTTATCCAAGATAAGAAGTAACTATTGGCAGGGGTATGAAGATAAAGGGACCTTTATACACTGATTGTGGAACCATTGTTAGAAAGATTATGGGAGTCCCTAAAGAAATTAAGAAATAGAACTACCATATGATCCAGCATTCTCTGCTAGGTATTGCCCAAAGAAAATGAAATAGTTACCTCTGAGAGACAGCTTAGAGTCAGATTAGACACAGCTTAGAGACAACTAAACTCCTATGCTCACTTATTCTCCTGAGCCAAAACAAGGAAACAATTAAGTGCCCATTTATGGATGAATGGATGAAACAAGTGTGATATATATTATCCAGCCTCTACAAAGGAGATTATGCCATTTGCAACACTGTAGCTGAATCTAAAGGGTATGATGCTAAGTGAAATAAGCCAGATACAGAAGGGAAAGTACTGCATTATCTAAAATATATTTGGAATCTTTTCTCAAAAATTGAAATATATAGAAAGCAAAATAGTGGTTACCAGGATCAGGAAAGGTATAGAAATACAGATCAATTTTATAAAGAATGACTAACCCTAGAGACATAATGTACATGTTATATTTTACTCTATTTGTCAAGATATTAAGTACTTTTAACACACACACACACACACATTGCTAACTATAGTAATCTTTTCACTATATAGCTATATATATGGATAAATTGTTCCTTTAACCCAATTTATCTAAAATGTTGTCATGTCAACATTTAGTCAATATTAATTAATAACAAGATACTTACAAAGCTGGATGCCAATGGCTCATGCCTGTAATACTAACTACTTAGGAGGCTGAGTTCTGAGGATCGTGGTTCAAAGCCAGCCCAGGCAGAAAAGTCCCCATGAGACTCTCCAACTAACCTCTCAAAAAACTGCACGTGGAGCTGTGGCTCAAAGTGGTAGATTGCTAGCCTTGAGCAAAAGAGCTCATGGTCAGTGCCCAACCCCTGAGTTCAAACCCCATGACCACCACCAACATATATATATATATATATATGCATATATATACATGTTTAAATCTTTTAATTTAGAGCCCCATATTACATATGTTAGTGGCTGTCATAATTTCTCACTGACAGTGAGAAAAAGAACAATGACTTGAGTTAAGAGTAATGAAGCTAACAGCAAAAGGTCCACTTTGATAGTAATCTATAAACCTCCTTTGTTTAATTCATCTGCGTTGCTTACTGAAAATGAAGAATACTGATTTTGGCCCTAACTCTACCTAATGCTGACCTCTAAGGTTAGCTTCCCAAACTGGGCAGCATCTTTTTAAGCTTGCAAAACAATTCTCTTGTATACTTACTGCTCTGAATAGTAGTCAGACCCATATGTATGGCTGTATGGTGTTTAAAACTTTTGTGAAATATTGCTTTAAATTTGGGATGGTATGCACATTGAACTTTTTAAATACTCTTGGAAAAAGTTTTTAAAATTCTTTAAAACCAGACCCATGGTGAGCCGGTGGACATTCTCTAGACAAAACCAGGCATGATCAATTTGTGACCAGCCCATCCTGGCCCACTTCATTTCTCTATGTTATGTGCTAGCTGCCATAAACTATTTTAAAATAGATATTCAAAATTTATTTTAAATAGATATCTTTAGAAATGTAAAAATTGCAAAGATAATTTGGAAATTTTCCGTATGCCTGTGTGTCTCTGCTCTCCTGATGTTAACACATTACACAGCCACGACAGAACTGCTCACCTTCGTGAACTTCTATGAACTACACAACAGACTCTCATCAGAGTTCACCCTTGCTTCTGCATATGCCCTTTTAATCTGTGCTTCTACATTGTGCTTAGCCCCACTGCCTTCTGAGTTTATGCTCTCTGGTCCAGAGCAACAGCCGTAAGAAGTCATTTCATGCCTTCTTTCTTCTGGACCATCCCCAGGTCCTGTCAGACACCTTGGGGGCATATCCCCAGACATACTTCACTCCAACAGCTGCACGGGCTGAAATAACACCGGGTGCTGCCCCATGAAGAACAGTCTTCACACATCTAGTATGGAAAGAGCTCTTCATTATCGGAGTCTGTTAGCACACCTGCACTCACTGAATGGCCATGCCAGAAGCACCCTTTCTAGTAAGTAACCCAGGGCTACTTACTTATCAATGAAGACTGTCATATGACTCCAGTGTTCACTGGAGATAGGAGCTGCTTCATCTGTGGCCACACAACTTTTGTACGCAGGCACACATTCTCGCCAGAGCCAGAGAGATATTTAACCTAGTGTGTTTTGAGTATGTGAAAATGTTTAACCACATTACATCTGAATCTCCCATGCTAAGTAATGAAATGTAGACAC
Organism: Dipodomys ordii; assembly: GCF_000151885.1. Classification (NCBI taxonomy): domain Eukaryota; kingdom Metazoa; phylum Chordata; class Mammalia; order Rodentia; family Heteromyidae; genus Dipodomys; species Dipodomys ordii. The sequence goes on from NW_012267299.1 coordinate 1,233,992, forward strand.
TTTAGAACTTTTACTTTCCTTTCTGCTTAGCATCTAAATTTCCTTTGAGTCCAGTAGGATTAAATCTCCTGAGAAAGTGCTTTTTCTTTCTTGGCCACCTTTCCTTAAGCAGAAGTCCAATTTTTACAATGCCTGAAACCACTAACTAGAATATATGCTGATTTGCCTTAACTGCAAGTACAAATCCAATTAACAAACCCACAAGGAATAGGGTTGGAGTGGAGCCATTCATCCAGGTGGAAACATCTTTCTTTTAGACTCACTTTTTGAACTACTCCCCCTCCCCCTCCCATCTTCCTACCCAGTCCTCCAATCGTCTGGATAATTCATGACCTGATTGGGAAGGTTCAGAGTCAAATAAATGTACTTTCACAGACTCTAAAATTCATAGCTTACACAAACACTTTTCCCCCCTTAATCTTTACTTTTTCCAGAGTTGTCTCTCTGAGTTTGACACCTGAAATAATTAAATGAGCAACTTTTTTTAGGAAAAGCTTTTTTGCACATGATGAAGCTCTGGTAAGGCAGCCAGTTAAGACAGCGTCACAGCTAGGGTCCAAGTGAACCAAAATAACTCAAGGCTATCAACGGGTGGTTTGGGCTACTGGGTTTGTACCATCAAGTGTCTTCTATCTCAAGTATCAGATACTGTGAACACGTGGGCTCTTAGGTTCCTGGATTACAATCTGACAGTCACTGTGTTTTGTTGTTTCTTAAAGAAGATAAGATTTCCTAAGAGTGCTCTTACTGTTTATAGACCACATTCTTCCTTTCAAAATCATCTCAGATTCCTTCCAGCTTACTAGTTGGTGCCCAATTGTTCTTGCAAGGTCAGATCTACCTTGTAGAAGACAAGAAAATACCTTCAACATTCATATCTTGTATTTATTGAAGACTTCCTGCTTTTCAAAATACTTTCAAACTAGTCATTGCATGCATGTCTCTCGGTGGCCCTGAAAAAGGAAAAGATAGGGTGTAAGCTAAGTGTGATCTAGTAAATGAAGAAACTGTTCGGTGTCACACATCTTCCTAGCAACAGGCCGGAAATAGAGAACCTATTGTTACGCTTCTTTGCCCTCATCTTCTCTAATAGTGTCCTGTGAAGCCCCTGAGCTTTTATTTTTTATATTTATTTATTTTTATTGTAAAAATACCATACAGAGGGGTTACCATTACATAGGCAAGGTAATGAGTACATTTCTTAACAAGCATTGTTGCCTCCTCCTTTGTTTCCCCTTCCCATCCCTTCCCATGTCCCCCGCCTCCCTCCTTCTCTCCCCACCCCCCAGCCAAAGTCGTAAAGTTCATTTTTTGCCATAATGACTTGTACATCTCATTGTTGCAATGGGTCCACCTGTATCCCTAGTTAAACGGTTTGTTTTTGCCCTTCCCCTCCACAAATTATACCAACATCAAATACAATGAAATCAGGGGTTATACCGTGGGGGAGGGGCCCTGAGCTTTTATGGTTTCTCTTTCTGCTTTTGGGGACACTTAAATTGCTATCCATCCTAGAACTGTCAACAGTCTTTCTGGAATTCAGAACTTTAAGTTGAAATTCCAAGAGTAGGATGCATGGCCAACCATGAAGGCAAAGGGGCATCTGGCTCTCCTAATTCCACTGACGTCACATTTATTTGTGTGGACCTTTGACTTAACTTTTTTTCTTTGATTCTGTTTACCTTTGGAGTCTGGAAACAATAGAAGGGCATCTCTCTCGGGATGATGCTAGACCAGAGCTCACACACTGGTTTCTGGTAGATCTAACTTTGAAATCAAGAGTTCAGAGTCTTGATTAATGAGGTTCTTTGGTTTGTGAAATCTATTAGGTCAAAGAAAAGTCATTATCCAAGGAAATCTGTCAATTACAAGTTTATCATTTGTAGTATTTCTAGCCAAAGTCATTACGCCATAGGCAAAATAAATAATAATAAGCCTTTTTTTCAATTTTATGATAGAATAAAAAATTAATGACCCTATCCTGATTAAAAATAAATACTTCTTTAATGAAACAATTAAACAGTGTTGAAAGTAAAGGAGGAAAGAGAGCGTGTCAGCACTTGAATATATTTGCTATCACATGAACTCACCATTAGAGGAATTTACCAATGTCTGCCTGACACTTTTTCCTAAAAGTTTTCCATGGGTTCTCAGTTTCCTAAGATCTCCAAGAACCTAAGGTCCACCCGCACGTAAGAGTCTCCTTCCTTAAAGGCTTTCTCCCAGCAGTGTCTTAGGGACCTTGGAGGTGAGGGTGGTTTCATGCATGTAGTCTGCAGAAGCTAGTTCCCCTCATGTGGTTTGCATGTGTTCATGATGACATTCTCAAGTGTATCAGCCAGTACCATCTGGGGTGCCTGGAGCAGTGTCTGGAAGCCAGTGACAACTCAATCTCAGGCCAGAAGATGGGGAAACAGATTGGGTGATTGCAATTCCCATTTAGGCTGGGATACTCTCTGGCTGAGGGATATCCACATCTGCTAAATCCATTACAAAGTTTCTCTCATCATGAATATTGCAATAATAATAGCCATCAATCTGGCTCAGATCACCATTGCTCTTTTGTGGCTATTATTTTCCTCCCGGCCTTTTCCAGCCTGTGGCTGATAACATGTCTTTCCTCAAGCCCGTGGCAAGCCTTCTGCTTGCTTGTGTTGGAAAAGTTGGATTTGGTATTGAATTGACAGTTCCAGAAAAAAAGTCAAGGCCTGGTATCACGCTAGGAGCGCGTTGCTGAATTCAACACATCTGGCTTCAGCACTTAATGACTGTAGAAATGTTTCTCAATCTTTAGAAAGAAGAAGAAGTATCTGGAGAACTGGTGAGAATGCCATACATGAGTTTCCTCCCTGTGAATTCTGATTCCATAGGATTAGGCAAGGACCTGGAAATTCAATAACTATACTTTAAGTAGCGTTGTTTTGATCAGTTTGCTACTCAAAGTGTGGTACTCATTCTACCCGTATTGTCAGCACCTAGGAATGTGTTAGAAATATAAGTTCTCTTGTCAGACACAAGTTATTTGGAAGTAACTAGTTACTTGGAAGACTGAGATTCAGAAGTTCAAAGTTCAAGGCCAAGCCAGGCAAATGTATTCATACGCTTTGTTCGACGGCCAGTTCTTTGTGCAACTACTTAAAGATAAAAAATAAAATAAAAAATAAAAGCAATGACACCAGCCCCCCTTCTCAAAAAAAGAAAGGTAACAAGACTATCTAAAAACCTCACTGGATGCTATATGCATTCATTGATCCCCTTGACAGTAGGAGGATTATAGTCTTAGAGTGGTGCAGGCAAAAGTACAAGATCCTCTCTGCAAAAACCACTAAAGCAAAAAAGGATGAGGGTATGTTTCCAGTGAGGCTTGGAGATTCATAATTCTAAGCTAGACTGGGAAGAAAAGTCTGTGAGACTCTATCTATAATTAACCAGCAAAAAAGCTGAACTGGAGGCATTGCTCCAGGGACAGAACTCCAGCCCTGAGCAAAATAGCCAAGTGAGAGCACAAGGCTTAGAGTTAAAATCTGAATATCAGTACACACACACACACACACACACACACACACTCACTCACACACACACACACACAAAGTTAAGGTCAATATTTTGCACTTCTATATTGAGGATCATAAAGCAAATTCAATAATGGTAAACCCTATCACCTATTTATACTCCCTATACAAAAGCAAACTACATTATTCTCCCTAAACAATTACCTTCTGCAAACCATAGACAATTTACTGCAGTGATGAATATATGATCCTAATTACCTATAGCCTTCATGTGAACATCAACAACATTCTTTTCTGGAAAAATTACAGACTCATGTCATATGCTAACAGGGACATTTTCCTTCTGTAGACAGTTACCACTGCAAACAGAGAATGCTGGAAGCATCTGCCAGATAGCAAACAAATGTAAACACCACATGAGGACAGATAAGCAAAGGAATAAAAACCATGTGTGCAATTACCTTTGGCAAAGCCTACTGGTGATGAATTGATGCTCAGATTCCCTCGGGAGAATGCACTGTCTTCTCCCAACATGGAGAAATCCATGTGTGCTTCGTATATTGTAGTTGCTCACTGAACTTTGTTGCTTGTTTGTTTTGGGACAAGGTCTTGCTAGGTAGCCCATTCTGGCCTTGAGCTTGTGATTTTCCTACCTCATTCTCCAAGTGCTGGAATTGCAAATATACATTACCATACCCAGAATTTTTTTTAAATAAAAGAATGGATGTATTTCTTTCCCTTTCATTTGGAAGCATGAAGACTGATTTGAGTCTTTGACAGCTCCAGTCCTGTGAACTTTCTCCTATTTAAGGGATCAGAATAAATGTTTTAAAATGGCTACCTCTAAAGAAATGGCCTCCAACTTTACTTAGCATTAGGAAAATTCAAGTAGTGGGTTTTGGAAATGGTCCAATGCCATGTTAGAACAACTGAAATGTACTGAGTCTTCTTAAAATATGAAATGTATTAAGTTTAGTCATTTTCCTTGTAGCCTGAAACACACACACACACGACTAGTGAAGTAGCTCACAAGATAGAGCACCTCTGTGGAAAATGTGAGTCTTTGAGTTGTAACCCCAGTATGAACCTTCCCCCAAATATGCTGAAATTTGGACTCACATACATGCATGTGCATACAAACATGTGTGGCCATACACATACACACTTGATTACTAGCCATCATCTCTATTTGAGTGTAAATTCCATGAGACCATATCTATTGTATGAATGCATATGTAAGCTGTTTAGGGGCTGAAGGCAAGTTGTATCTGGAGTGGAGAAAGTTGTTTCTGTTGATCTGATCTCATAACAGTATTTGTAAGTTAATTTGGAAATGAAGATGTTTGAGATTCCACAGTACCAAAAGCTGTGTGTGTGTGTGTGTGTGTGTGTACATGAGGTTAGGGAGTATTTCCATCCCATCCCTGCCAGGCTGGCATTAGGTCCAAGCACAGTCTAAAAATGTGCATGCTATTCAGTTAGGAATGACAGGTTACTTAGCCACAATGACTCACATCAAAAATGGAATCTAGAAAAGTAGTAGATTCCAAGGTGGAAAGATCTTTCAACGGCTCATGACAGACATCCCTTGGGCCGTGCATCAGGATAACAATAAGGAAGAAGAATCACTAGTGTAATTTCATGGAGCTTCTGTGCTGGCACCATCAGCCCCATACATGGTCATCTGATCTGCCCCTCACCTCCATAGAGAATTACTATTCTTTCTTTAACTAAGGGTGGAGGAAACTGGGAGACCGGGGAATCCACTGGGAATTTTCCACAATGGTTTGTGACTTGAAAAGGGTTGCAAAAACATAGAGATTACACATGAGCTCTGCAAGGTCATTTGACAGATAGGTGGTAATGGAGGACACCACCAAGATTATGTTGTCTCTCTGTGCAATTAGCACATCATAAACTAGGTGGGTGCTTTGTTGATGCAATGGGTCTGTTTTCCTCAAGCATATTCCTAGCTCACCAAAGTTAAATAATGCCTTTCAATTCTTCTAGCAGCTGAGCCTATTATATATATATATATATATATATATATATATATATATATATATATATATATATGAATCCTGTAATCCTAGCTACTCAGGAAGCTGAGATCTGAGGATCGTGGTTCAAAGCCAGCCCAGGCAGGAGAGACCGTGAGACTCCTATCTCCAATAAAACACCAGAAAACCGGAAGTGGCGCTGTAGCTCAAGTGGTAGAGCGCTCGCCTTGAGCTGAAGAGCTGTGGGACAGCGCCCAGGCCCAGAGTTCAAGCCCCACGACTGACAAAAAAGAAAAAAAAGAAAAAGAAAAATGCCACTAGATGCATGAATATGTCTTTAAGGCTCCTCGGAGAATGAAAGTTTGATAAGAGAGAGCCACACCACACAGGAGGAAGCAAAAAATCTGAAACTCTAAACTTTTGTAAAATTGGCTCAAAGCCAAATGTGAGCCTTTCACCTTCTTCCCATGCAGTGGGAGGCATTTCACACTGCTTCCCTTAATTTCAATAAATCTGGTAAGTGATATGTGAGCCCTGCATGCCAAGAGTCATATCATGTGTGTATCAAGGTTAGACATCTAGGTTGGCTTGTGACAAAAACCAGATTTCAACAAGAGAATGGTGTTGGCCTGGCTTTGGTTCAGCAAAGCAGCGAACACTATCTTTCTACATGTTTCCCCCTTAATTTTTAATTAATATTTCTCCTACATTTTCTAATTCCCCATAAACTCTGGACCATCTCCATAGGGATCATCTCGTTATCGTTAACACCTCCTGCATCACCTACAGCCTGATGGGATATTGTGCCAACCAATGATACAGAACATAAATATTTAGTGAGCTCCAGCTACAAGCCAGGAGTTCTTTTAGACACTGAAGATTCTGTAATGAACAGAAGAAAGTCCCTGTACACACAGAAAGGCTGATAACATCAAATTAATACAATCATATGCAACATGTCAGGTGGTAAAATGAAGAGAGTGAATGCATAGGAAGTAACTGGGAATGTCCAAGGTCTTTGATGACAAGATAGCATTTCATCAGAAACTACATGGAAATAAGGGAGTAGTGATCAATCTACTGAGAGATCATGACAAATGCAAAGGTCTTGAGGTGCTAACTCTTGTTGTCATTCAAAGTCTCCCAAGAAAGCCAATGAGGTCAGAGTAGAGGCCAACAGTGGGTCAGTGAGCATTGCTAGCACATGCACTCATCATGTGGGAGGCCCTGAATTCAATGTACAGCATGACTTAGAAAAAGTAAAGATGAGAGACTAGTTGAAGGCCAGAGACTAGTTAAGCTCAGAACTTAAGCTATTCTTGGGGCTGGGAAGGTGGCTCAGTGGTAGAGCACTTGCCTTGTATGCATGAGGCCCTGGGTTCAATTCCTCAGCACCACATAAGCAAAAAGAAAAAAGCTGGAAGTGGTGCTGTGGCTCAAGTGGTAGAGCACTAGCCTTGAGCTGAAGAGCTGAGGGACAGCGCCCAGGCCCAGAGTTCAGGCCCTATGACCGGACCCCCCCCCAAAAAAAAAAGAACTTAAGCTATTCTTGCTCAATCCTGCTAGAGACTTTAGATTTTATCCTGGGGTTTCTGAACAGGAAAGTAACATACTCCAATTTCTATCTCAATGATGATTTGAGTTCGTATTGGAGAGTGGGCTGGGGGTTGGGGAGACTGCAGGATGGTTTTGCCAAGCCTTCCTGATGATGGCAGAGACGGGGGCTGTTCTGAACCTAAGGACTAGAGCCTGCAGAGAGATGGCACATTCAGAAAAGTTCTGATCATTTCACACAGGGGTGGGGGTATTTTGTTCATAACCACACACTTAGACAAAATGGTATTGCTTACAACCCAGAGATTTTCCCATCCAGTTGAGGCACATTTCATGTTATCTTTCATGTTAGCACATGGCAATTGTCAATATTAAATAGTCAGCACTAAAGCCCAGAACCTAACGTAACCTAGTTCTGCTGCTGTCTCTAGTTAGGCCGTACTGGTATCTTCCTAGGAGCCCTGGGCCCTGTACATTTCCATCGTATAATTGTTAGAAGAAAATGACCCTCTGTTGCCTGGATCCATGTTTAAGGGGCAACTCTGCCATCAATGGCCTTGTTGTAGCAGTCCTTATGGAGAAGTCACAGAACAGAAAGCAAGTTTTAAACTAAGTTTACCAAAATTGCCAATATCAATGTCTATCAGTCATGCTAAAGACTGGAGAAGCTGAGAAGCTGCTTGTTTCTCTAGGGAATGATTCTGTGTGTGTGTGTGTGTGTTCTATTTTTCTGGAGTGAACTCTGGGGCCTGGTATATGCTAGACAAGTACTCTACCACTGAACTATACCCCAACCCACTTTTTTGATCTGTAGAAAACATGCAGAAAGTGAAGACCTTTGCCAGCGATCGTCCACACCTTGGACCATCCTATAGCTTCCAGGCTTTAGCTGCCCATTTTAACTCAAGCGAACACTCTGGAGCTGTTTAGAGGTGGGACCTATAGGTTAATCATTACAGCAACTGAACTCAACGGTTCCAGCTGGCCTGGATTGGGCCTGTGGTGATTGCCCACAGCCCTCTCTGTGCGATGACCATATGTTCTACATTCAGAACTGGACTGTGGGGATATAAAGGAGGAGAAGTGAAGACAGGAGCTCTAGCCACACCCTCACTGTCACTGCTACTGAGGCTCATAGAACAGATGCGGAAGGCTGTACCTAGTAGTTTCCAACAATCTTTACCTTCTAGAGATGATTGTGGTAGAATCTGAGGAACAGCATCAAAGGACCCAGTTGCAAGAGCTTCCTCCCTCCCTCTTTCCTCCCTCCCTTCTTCACTCTTTTCCTTCTGTCTTTCTCATCCTCCCTCCCTCCCTCCCTCCCTCCCTCCCTTCCATCCTCATTCTGTCCCTCCTTCCCTCACCTCCTTTCTTTTCTTTGACATTTTAGTTGGCTTTCTGTTTGAATCTAGATTCAGGCAATCCATTCCACAATGAAGATGGAGCAAGTGGTACAATGAGCCAAGCCAAGAGAATTGATTTTCTGTTTTCTTTTTTCTTTTTTAAAGAGAGCTGATTTTCTACGCATAAAAGGTTGAAGAGAACAGAAACAAAAAGCTAAGAGTAGGGCCGGGAGCATGGCTGGGGACTACAGTGTGTGCCTACTATGTAAAGGCTGGATTCAATGGGGAGAAAAAAGAAGTCAGAAATGAAATAGTCATTTTGAAGCTAATTTGCTTGTAAGGCAGGGACAGGGAGAAAGAACAATAAGGAAATATATTCACAATCACCAGGATATTTTAATGTCCTGATTTCACGTAAGGACTAAGGGATAGAATTTCATTATTATGCCAACTGAAACAGGCCCATCTGAAAAATCTGGCTGTGTCCTTTCTAATACTAATTTCTCACAGTTTTTTTTAAAAAAATGTATTGTGAATGAGATGTACATAGGGGTTACAGTTACATAAGTAAGGTAGTGATTGCATTTCTTGTCTAACTTCTTGCCCCTTCCCTCATTTTTCTCCCTCTTTCCCTTCCCGCACCATCCCTCTCCCTCAAGTTTTAAAGATCATTTCCAACATATTGTCTTGTGAGGGAGTATTGCAGTTGCATTGGTTCTTCCTTTGTCTCACCATTTTGTTGTTCCCCTTCCCTTCCCTAGTTCAGATAAACATATATACAATACCCAGGGAACCAAAATTGAATACAGTGACAACAGGGGATAAACCATAGGGGGAAAAAAAACACAAAAGAAAAAAGAAATCACGCAGCACATTGAGAACAAGAACAATAAAGAAAAACCTCTTGTGTCCATGTCTTGGAGTTGATTTCACTTAGTTTCATCTTATATGGTCATATGTACATAGCTACGGAGCTATTCTGCTCATCTTCAGCTTTTTTGTAATGTGCTGAGGAGAATTTTATTATGAGCGACTCCATTTTTCTTTAGCCTGATCTGTTGAGGCCCATTACAGGAACTTACTCCAAAACAATAATTTACTGTAATTTTTACTTAAGCAATCACTTAACCCTTCATCTGGTTAAGAATCAACCAAAATTTAGAACACTAGCTCTACCCTCATTTACCATCAGTTTAGGATTCTGGTCTTAACAGCATTCACAGGATACAGTGGTCTCATGATCACATATTTCTGCAAGCTTTTTTTTTTTTTTTTTACTTTTTTTGTCATTCTTAGCCTAAATGAGACTGTTTGATATTTAACAGATGACTGTACAAAACATTTAAGATTTTTTTTAAAGGATATGGCCTAGCTGAGAGGCTGCTATTATGACTGTCAAGAGAATAATAGTGATATTTTAGAGTGTGCTGCTTAGCTCTGGCCTTATGAAACAAAACCATTAAAATCAAATGGAGCAGAGATACAGATGAGGAGTTTACCTGGCTCAACCAAGCAGTCTGTTCATCAGTTTTTGAAAGTGCATTAGGTCTCTACAATACCTGGCATATTGAACCATGAGTGATGGAGGTGTCCCAGATTCTGGGATTTTCTGCCCTCCCAAATGAGGAGCTATAACCACCCAGGTAAGGCAACGGAGGCGAGTTCAGCCTGAGGGACCTTGTTGTTTTGACTGCAAACCTCTTTCCTTTTATTCATTTTGTGGTTTGTCTTAGAAAGTGCAGGCACAGAGTAGGAAAGGGGTGGAGCCTCAAAATGCCATGCAACAACCTCAGGAGCTGGACTGGGCTGTGGAAACAGTGGTTCTTTGGGATGCATTGTGTGCCGCTGACTTCAACTAGGGGTTGGTTCTGGAGCCTTGTTTAACCACAGTGGCTTGAAGGAGACAGATGGTGGTGAGTAGCTGGAGGAAAAGACAGGGATGGCTAGAGACAGCTCACAATGGGCTTCTGATTGCCTGACTGCCCCTGAGGATTGTTACATGTATCTCAAAGGCTCTTGTTCTTAACCAACAGGCACTAAGGAGACTTAAGGACGTTCTCTGTCTCTTTGTGCAGCAGCTGTCCTGTGTGAGAGAAAGTGCCTAAGGACATCTGATCTCTAGATCCTACACTAATGAAGTGACTCAAGTGCATGACTTCTAATAACTTGCAAGTCTTCTTGTTTTCTGGGGTTACAGAAAACCATTTGGTCTTGCTCCCATCAAACATGCTTTTGGTATCCCAGGCCACGCCTTTGTTTTAGTATGTTGGTGTCCCATTGATGTAAAATGGTCCAGACCATGACCTGAGTGTCCATGGTCTCCTGGCTCCCAGACATTTTTCTTTCCTGCTACTGGTGCCTGCATTTGTTACCACTTTTGCCCAATCTGGACACTGCCCTTCTCTCTTCCTACTTCCATTCATAACCACTGAATTAGATGAACAAAAAATTTGTCATGACTTAAGTTCTCAAGGGGGTGATGAAGAGAATTACAGTGCAAGGAAGAAGAAAAATTCAAGAAAGAGAAAAGGAATCAAACATCTAGTAAGACTCTATGAACCATTCTTATCATCAGCATAACCTCATTGTCCTTGATCCCTTTTCCTCTGAGAACTTTTTTCTCCATTTTACTTTGTCACCTGTCCTAGGACCCTCAGCTCACTCACCCAGCTGCCACTTGAAAAGGCCAAAATTCTGCTGTACTCCTAAAGAGAACAAGATCTCCTGGTGGACTTGTCTCTAGGCTCCCAGCTAAAGAAGACATAGAGTTTATGGCTACTAACCACAAAGGCTCATTAAGATAGGGTAGATGTGAATGGTAAGGATTTGTGTTAACATGGTCTAGAATGTCGTGGGCACCATTTATAAGACTCCCAGTGTGAGCCCTCAGCTGCTATGCCACACTACTTTCTTACCTTCCCATTGTTCTCCAGGTTCAGCAGAAAGTAGCAAGACAAGGAACAAGGATGAGGGAAGAGATATCCTTTCTTCCTCTGTCACTCATGAAGGCTAAGCCTCTCATGTGAGGAAACATGTCCATGACCTGCTAGACATACTTGGTAGGTACTCTGCATGGATCTTTGCTGTGACCTCCAGCCAAGGTCACACTGAGGAGCCCCATGCATGGGTCTAGCTTAGGCCTCTCCTGTAACACCCACATCAAGAGCCCAGACAGCTACAGCTGAGCCTTGAGATACATAGCATTGGCAGCAACCAGGGCCTCTGTCATTCTGCTGTGCTGCCTCATCCCATAGACATTTTCTGCTCCTGGGTCTGGAGCTCACTCTAAGAGGCTTGTAAATGTTTACTATACACAGACTGAGCAAATGTTTACAGTAAACTTCAACTCAGAACCCAGAGATGTCCCTAATCCACATTTCTGACAAAAACAAGTCCAAGGTGTGCCTGGCTGATGGTTGGGACCTGAATGGATTTTTTCAAAGACCAGGAAGCCCAGCTGTAGCAGAGAGGTGGGTTGTGTTTGTGGACCTTGAGAGGTATCCACAGTGGGGACCCTCCTTCTGATAAAGCACAATAATCTTTCATGATCTTCATCAATTAGAAAATTGTTAATATCAGCTGCTATAGGGGCTCCTGTCTTTAGCTTAAGAAACAGCAAGAAAGAAGAAAGAAAAGAAGGGAGGAAAGAAAGAAAGAAAGAAGGAAAGAAAGAAGGAAGGAAGAAAGGAAGGGGGATGGAAAGAAGGAAGGAAAGGGAAAAGGAAGAGGGAGAGTGAGAAGGAAAGGGAGGGAGGGAGGGAGGGAGAAGAAATGGAGGAAGTGAGAGAGGGAACGAGAAGGAGAAATAAAGCAAGAGGAGGAGGAGGAGGAAGAAGAAGAAGGAGAAGAAGAGGAGGAGGAGGAGGAGGGGAGAAGGGGAGGGGAGGGTTGGAGAATAGGGAGGGGGAAAGGAAGGAAGGAAGAAAGAGAGGGAGGAAAGGAGAGAGGAAGGAAGAAAGAAAGAGACAGAATGAAGGAAGGAAGGAAGAAGGAAAGATGGAAGAAGGAAGGAAGGAAGGAAAGTAGGAAGAAAGACAGACAGATAGATGTTATTTGCAGGGAGTAAAGCAGAAAGGAAAGGAATGTTAAGAATTGTTCTGAAAGATTCAGCTCAAAAGTTCTAATAGAGTCAATATTTAGGCTACAGTATTTGGCTGGATCTATTATGCAATTCATCTTCCTACAAGTAGACACAAATGATCTGACCCAGAGCCAATTTATTTTTATAGAGTTAAATTAGTCGTTATTTATACACTGAAGAAGTTTCAAAAAGGCTATTTAAGGAAGATAACACTTGTTTTTCCACTTGTGTATTTGCCTTTGGGTCATTGTGGATTGCTTTTGTTTGGTTATGGTTTCTGAGGAAGACCATGGGCACTATTTATAAGTAGGGATAGGATAATTTTAGCTCTCTCTGTATGTAGAGATCAGTCATCCTTAAAATGATGGTGAGCAGTCAGAAAACTTTAGACTGACATTCTTGGCCTCAGCTTTCCCAAAATTACCCATCATTTCCTATGCCTTCATCTTTCACGGACAAAATTTGGAGATCTTAGGGAAGAATGTCACTGGATGTTAGCAGGTGTTGCTGGAAGGCCTTAGATAGATCATTTATGAGACAACCTTCCTTTCCCAAGTAGAAGACAAGAAAGGTAGGCAGCTGGCTGAGACCATGAAAAGAGCATCAGTTAGGTCTGAGTCTTTGTTCTCCAGATGTGTGGACTTCCTCATATCTCCCAGAGGTCACAGACAGAGGTGAAGCATTGGTCTGAAGTGGTGGAAGCTGAGAGTGACTGTACTGAACCCACCCTCCATGCCATTAAATCTCCTGCTTTTCCTAATCTCAACCCAGGAGAGGAGAAAGCCCAACCAAGATGCAATCTCTCCACACCCACTTCAATTTATGACCAGTTTGTAGAACTTTTGCTGGTCTGCACTGCTCCAGGATCAAGAGCTTCAAGAACATTGCCCCTCACCTCATCTTTCTTGCTGGCTCCTCACTGAATGGTATCTGTGTTCTACTAGTACCTGATATCCATAAATCACTTATGCTTCTACTAAAATACCCAGTTGGTATGCAGAAAGATGTTCAAGCATTCTGGAATGATTGCTAATAACCAATACGTAATCACTGATTTGAATAAAAATTTTCCACTAATTATCTGTGTGACCTGCAAGGTACAACTCTTCTGTATTATAGTCTTCTCTGTGAGATGGGATGACAGCCTGAAGACAGTGGCAACTTTTGTGCCCCTCTCAAAGGAACAGGTGAGAAACTCACTGAAGAAGATCACCAAGAGATCTAAATACATGGTTTGCCTCCTTCTGGAAGGCTTGCCCACTTCCACACTAAACTGAGACCAGTATTACATCTTTATGACTTGAAAGCAACTTGTAAAATCTATTTTTTTAATTTGAAGTAAATTTAGAATTCTAAAGAAATATATACACCACTTTCCAGAGATACATGAAATAAAGTAGAACCAATGTCATAAACTTTGAAATTGTAATGCTGAGATTTAAGGCTGAAATAGTCCTTACATTAAAGCATTATAACCTAGAAGAAGACTATTGATTAGTAAGGAAAGAAGATTATTAAACTATTGCTATGAGTCATTCTCTTTCAGACTCAGACAAAAGCAGAAGAGGTACTTAAGTTCTTCAAGCTCTACATGCAGAGCTGGCGTTTCTATGTAGCAAGCATTTCCTGCCTCCTCTCTGTATTTACTTTTTCTTTCGTGTATTGGCCGAGTGCCTAACACTTTGCCAACTGTTGTTAGAAATAAAGAAAAAGATTACATGTCTTTACCCTCACTGTGCAAGAATCTTGATGAGAAGCAAAGGCATACACAGGAAATGATGTGATAAAACATAGTGGTTGCATGAGGGCTTGCTAGCCAGACACAATAGGAGATAGACAGATAGATGATAGATAGATAGATGGATAGATAGACAGAGTGAGTGAGTGAGTGAGTGAGTGAGTGAGTGAGTGAGTGAGTGAGTGAGTGAGACACACACACACACAGACAAATAGATAGATGTATATATGATATGGATACAGGTATATAAAGGGGTATTAATTATGGGAGTGGGCTCATGTGCTATTATAAGCCAATATACTGAGTACATGTTGGAGAACCAGGGAAACCACTAGGGTAAGACCCATAATCCAAAGGGTCAAGAATCTAGTATATCAGATGACAGAAATGGTGCATGCACTAGCTCAAAAGCAGGGAGAATTTGTCTTTCATCTGTCTGTCTGTCTGTCTGTCTGTCTGTCTGTCTGTCTGTCTGTCTCTCTCTCTCTCTCTCTCTCTCTCTCTTTGTGTTCAGGCCCTCTAGGAATTGGGTGGTGAACTTGAGTGACATCTGTCCCTATTGATGAGAGGACAGTGGATTTCTATTACTCAGCTTGCTAAACCAAATACTAATAGTGTCTCCTCGAAACACCCTCACAGACAACCTAGGAGCAGTTTTTAGTAGTTTTTTTTTTTTTGGCAATCCTTCAAGGCTTCTCCAACCTGGTGCCCTGCTGCCTTTGACTTCTCCCTCCTACCCCCCTCCCCTCTTACCACAGCACAGCCACATTGGCCAGTACATAGTCTCTACTATGCCAGTCTCTTGCCATAGGGTCTTTGCACGCGCTATTACCTCTGTCAGCTTGTCATCCCTAGAATCTAAGAGCAGTTTCTCTTGCTTCCTTCTGGTCCTCATCTGAATGCCACCATCTCAGCAAAGGCTTTCCTGTCCATACCTTGGCTTTCCCTGCCCCTCTCCCTTGCTTTAGTTTCCCCGCTCCTTATAGGATTCATCACTAGTTGCTATACTCTCTATTTTATCTGTAATAGAGGTGCATTGTGAGAACAGAGGCTTTTTTTCTGCTTTGTTCTGTTTCTCTTGTTCTAAAATGCTGTATGGCACATGGTAGTCTTTTGAGGAATATCTGTCGAATGACTGAGTGCTGCTCTCTATGGAATTGGAAATGACTGCAAGTCTTCTTCCCAAAATATTGTCAACTCATCATATCGATGGACTTTTCTAAATGGCAACCAATGCCTGATTATTATAAAAACCAAGTGGAAAATATCATCCACATAACCAACATTTGCTGTCTTTCCACATCTGCTACATGGTATCTATTCTCTAAATCAAGAAATGTATTTCCAGAATTTCTGCAAAATAATTAGTAATAATCTTACCAATCAAACCAAAAAAACCTTTATTCTCATGATTGTGAAAACAATGTTTCCCATGATAGGAAGATGATATTCCTAGAAAAGTTGGCCCAAACTGTACTCTTTTGAATTAACCTAAAATCTACCACCTTCTTAAAGAAAGCCTGACAACTAAAACTATGACTCTCCCATACTCAGGTTTCCTGGTTCCATAATGACTTAAGGACATGGAAATTCCCATTTGACTTACATGTATCCAGTGATTACATTATTCTCTACAAATACATACTTTAAAAATGAAAATATTAGGCTGTGTGCCAATGATTTATACTCTGTATACCCAGGAGGCTGAATGAAGCTCAAAATAAAAGCTCAAGGACAACTCAGACAGAAAATTCCCTAGACCCTATCTAAAAACAATTATAATAATAGCCAGCAAAATAGAGCCCAGGACCATCTCAAGCAGTTGAGCACCAGCAGAGCAAGCAAGCCAAGCAAGCACAAGAACCTGAATTCAAAGTAATCCTGCCAAAACAACAACAACTAAATAAACAAACAAATAAACAAAAATATTAAAGGAGAACAAGCAAAATTGCTCTGCTAACGATATCTTTTTCTGCATATGCATATGTTGTACTTTAATCATACTAACCCTGTCTCTGTTCTTCCACCCCTGTTACTCAACAGTTTTCAGTGTGTTTCCTGTTGCCATCTTTGTACATAGAGGTAATATATTTTGATATCATTTACCTTCTATAATTCCCTTTCCTCCTCCCCTCTACATCATCCTTCCAAACAGTACTCCAGTTATAATCATGTAATAGTGTGTATGTGTGTGTGTGTGTGTCCATGTGCATGTTTTCCCTCAAGGAAGTGAAATTTTTCTCCATCTTCCCTAACAAGCACAAGCAGGGCTCTGTGGAGTTCCACATCAGATGTAGCAGCTATACTAAAGGATAGAGTGAGTGATGCTGGCACTGGTAAGGGTAACTAGCTGGAGAAAGGTGGAATGACCATACTGGTGTCCGTCCCTAGGATAGGAAGGGACAGTATGGAAAAGTTTCTCTATCGGTAAATTTAGAGATTCTTTCTGTCCTTGTCTTCAGCAAAACCCACAGAAACAGAAGGGAAGTGAGAGGCCAGGGGATGATGGCACACACCTGTAATCCTAGCTACTCAGGAGGCTGAAATCTGAGGATGGAGCTTCAAAGCCAGACTGGCAGTAAAGTCTATGAGACTCTTATCTCCAATTAACCACAAAAAGTGGGAAGAGCAGCAGCCTAGAGTGAAAAGGCTAAGGGGCATCACCCAGATCCCGAGTTTTGTGTCCAGGTGCTGGCATGGGAAAGAAAGGAAAGGAAAGATGCATTCTAAAGAGAAAAGGGTGTGTTTTATATCTTTAGGATCAGAACTACCCTGAGGTTTCCTCTCCTCCTTCTTGACTCCTTTTCCTGTCTGCCCCTTTGCCATCAAAAATCAGGAGGGAATCAGTGGTTAGGAGCTTCAGTGTCTCCACTGTGGGGTCAAGTAGTTCTAGAATAAAGGATTCTATTCCAGGAATTAATTATCTCTCAGCTCAATTAGAAATGTGTATTCCAGGAAGTACTTCCAAAGGTGGTCTAAAGCTTTCTAAGGGATTTATGTAAACCAGCTAGTGACCCAAGGGTTCTGACAAAAATTCCCATCCCCAGGAGGTAAGACAGCTCAGCTGGGCTTTGCGATCTCATCTGCTTGGCAACAACAAAGTCAAGGGGCTGTGTCAGCCAAGGGGAGCTGTTCGCTTCTGCCAAGAATGACATCACTTCACTGGATTATTAGCAGGCCCTATCAGCAAACACCATCCCATCAGGCACATCAAAGCTGCCCCACATGTGTGCATGCTGGTCAGGGAGCCAGTTGCTGTCAGCTTTGTGCCCCTGCTTTAAACAGTTCTGAGAAGGACTGGTGAGCTGAAAAAACAAAACAAAACAAAACACTGTTACCCTGACTTTTTTAACATGGAGGTCAATGAGGATGGGCACCCTGATAACTAAGCGTAATTTCAGATTAAACTCATATATTTTATAGAACTTTTGGATGAAATAGAATACTGTGTTAGCCTGGGACCTCTAAGATGTAGACATGAAGATATTCCTTCCTTCAAGAACATCTGTGAAGAGATGAAAGGCAGAAGCTGGATGAAGCAATCTGGACTGCCCTAAGATAAAAACTAGCCCTCAGAGAAATCCCTGGTCTCCCAGGAACCAGCTACCTGGGTACTGTCAGTGGCTCGGGCCTTGGCTGGGCAGCCTGTGCAATGGCTTCAGAGCCATTCCAATGGTAACCTTTAGAGCACAGGAGCTGGGATCTTTGTTCCTTTCCCCTGAGTTGGAAATTTGTGAGGCATATTCTCATGGCTACTAAAGATAGTATCAAACTGTCTTCTAGATCAAACTGCATAAGGTTAAGAGGCTCTAGAATAGCCGGTTCTGCTTACCTTCGAACTTCCTGCTTTGGAGGACTAAGTAGGGTGTCCCAAAATGAAGCTCTTTCCTTTGTAGTGGGACAAGGTGCTTGGCCTGGCCACAGATTTGATTTTCTCAGCCCTAAAATATTTGGATATAGGTTTGTAGAACTACATTAATTCATGTACTGTACTTTAAGCAATACTGAACTCAAGTCTTAAGCTCTCAATCCAAGTTACTTTTTATGACTGAGTTGTGATCCTCTTTGTGTGAAACTGTCCTCTCCCAAAAGATTACTCTGGAATCCTCACTCTCAGTACCTCGATATGCACGATACGGTGTTTACAGAGGTGAAACAAATTAAAGTGAAGTTATGAAGGTAGACTCTAATCCAACAGGAGTAATGAAATTTAGGCAAAGGCACATACATGCAGAGGAAAGGTAATGTGAAGAAATATCCACCACTTATTTGTAGGAACTTGTTATGGTAGCCCTAGCTAATTGATGTATAGTCCATTCTTAAATTCTCAACTCTGATCCTCTCAAGAATGT
This sequence comes from Dipodomys ordii, assembly GCF_000151885.1. Lineage (NCBI taxonomy): Eukaryota > Metazoa > Chordata > Mammalia > Rodentia > Heteromyidae > Dipodomys > Dipodomys ordii. The sequence continues at coordinate 1,252,572 of NW_012267299.1, forward strand.
TTTGAGTGTTAACAGTCACCAGGAGTGACTACATTGGCCCCTGGCCCAAAGGGACCACAGCCTCCTTCAACATTTCTGCTGATGAATGTGTCCAGTGCCAGAGCCTGTCAGGCAGTGCCTTCCTTGTGGCTGCATTTGACCTCTTCATGTGGTTCCCCACTTAAGGGCTAGAAACTGCATCTTGCTGTCATTTTAAATTGTGTACAATTTAACCAACAGTGGCAGACTTGGAAACTGTCATTTGCCCATAATTGCTGTGGCCTGTGACTAGAAGCTAAAACTGCTCTATTTTATCAGAAGCAGAGGTTCCACACAACCAGCACATTACAGAATTCAAGATGAAGTTTGCTGTGATTTCATGTGCGTTCCTCCTGAAACCACATGGTCAAGTAAGCTGAGTCCATTTAAGATATTTGGGGGATCTTTTGAACTTTAACCACAGTCTAATCTTCATCTGATATGATCTTATTTCATGTAAAGAAGAGATGGATAAGAAAGATAATTCTCTGCTATTACCTGTGACTGCCTAAGGAAGTAAATGCAATTTTAATGAGCTTTGATTTGAGTTTCAATTAATTTGCTTCTTTCCATGACTTGGGCGGAATCAGTTCTAACTGTTCATTGCATACTATTTAAAGCAAGGCGTCATTGCCACCCGAGGTAGATTTAGGACATTTCTTTAGACTTCTAACGAGGTCAGGGCAAGACCTACTTCCTGGGGTATGGCCTGCCACTCCCTCAGGCTCAGCCTGTCAGCTTATGAGTAAAGGATTAGAAGTGCCCAGAATCGGAGTAGCTGGCATCACCCCCACAAATAACAGATCATAAAAGAACAAGCTCCTACCAGCCCACCTGGGTCATAGGACCAGAAGCTGGTCCAAGTAATAAGCATTCTTCTCCTTTAAGAAAATTGATTCTCAGCTACTGAAGAGGCTGAGATCTGGGGATCTTGGTTCAAAGCCAGCCCAGGCAGACAAATCCTAGAGACTCTTACCTCCAATTAGCCAGAAAAAAAAAAGTCAGAAGTGAAGATGTGGAAGTCTGGCTTGATGGTAGAGCACAGCCTTGAGTGAAAAAGCTAAGCAAAACCCTGAGGCCCTGAGTTTCAGCCCTTATACTGACACAAAGAAGAAGCAGGAAGAAAGGAGAAGAGAGGGAAAAGAAGGAAGTAGAGGGGGTAGGAAAAGAGAAGAGAAAAGAGGAGTAGGCTGATTTTCAGAGTTGGCAGGTAAAAGGAATGCATGAGGCTGGGTCTCTTGCAAGCATTGGTAGTCTCCAGGATAAAAAGAAATTGCTACGGGAGCAGTGCCTCTCAGTTCAGTGGATTTCGCCAAAGGGCCAGTGATGCCTGTAAGAACACAACTCTTTCTCCCCTCCCATTTTTCTGTCTCTTCTGGCAGGGATTCACACTGATAAATTTATGGCTTCTTTTTATCGTCTGAAGCCAGATAGTAGATGAATAAGAAGATCCAAATCTGAATCCTAACAGATTTAAGGCGGAGGGTGTGGACTAGGAGAGAGTGTAAATCATTGATTTTCAACACTGACTATACATGAAAATCACCTGGAGAGCATTATAAAATACCTTCCCCAGACAGACTTCCAGATCTTCTCCTCTGAAAGGGCTGGAGGCTTTTAAAAGATTCCCAAGAGAATACGAGTACGTAGACTGAGCTGAAAACCAGTGACAGAGATCCCCCAGAGTCAATGAAGTAGCACCTCGGAAAGAGGGTGTAGCCACCCCTGGGTGCAGCCATAGCCAGCTGTCATCAAGGATGGAGTGAGCCCAGGTAAGGAAAACACTGAGCCTGTCAGGGGTGTGTAGCCTTGAGTCTGTGTGCAGGGTCCACTACAATCATAATAAAGACCATCCAGAGATGGTCTTTACCAGCAGGAACTTGGGTGAAAAAAGGAATGGACAAGTAGTCAAGCAAGAAAGGCAAGGAGTTTCTCATTAAAGAGAATAAAGTGAAAATGAGTGAACCAACATCCAAGAGGCTGTGCTGACATAAAAGGGCACACGTCCTTCCTGCAACCGCACAAGAGAAATGCTTCCCCAACTGCCAGAGCCGTGGCCCTTCTACAAGAGTGTCACCCACAGGAGATGGCTGTCTCCTTTCTTTCCTTGAGAATGAATAGGACTTTATCCCATCCTTTACACTAGTGATTTTTATATAAGGTTTATTAAAGCATCCATTGCAAGTAATTTCTTCCTCCTACAAGTCTTTATCAGCTGCCCACCCCCTAGTCCACCAGAAAGTTGGCCAGGGCTAGCTAGCTCTTCATGAAGAGTGGTCATACCAGCCGAGAGAAGGACAAGGCTCCAGCACTTTGCCTGGGCACAGCAGTTCCATGCCTCACCTGTGAACGCAGCCATAGAGGAAGTCTGTGGGTTGATGCCTTTTACTTCTGAATTGAAGTGAAGCCCTGTGGTTGGGAAATAAAACTAGATTGGCTGTTAAACGCTCAAAGGATTCCTGAGGAAGCACTTAATCCCATGGCTTTTGTCAGGCAGGCCTTTAATCCTCCTGACCCTCCTGCCCCACAAAAGAGGAGAGAGGGTGGCACTGGTTACCGCCTGAGAGAGTGACCCTGGAGAGAGTTCCTTTTGCTGAAACATTCTTGTAGTGAGAAATGTCTCCTGGACCCTGCCCTGTCACAAGGGGAGAGAGAGGTTGACCTTCATCCTAGGCCCCCATTTGATTTTCCTGGAGGCTGACATATCCATGGCCTCTGTCCTGTTCGAAGCAAGGCCAAAGGCTCATGTGTCCACAGACATCATGTCTCACTGTTGCTTCTCTGTTGACTGGTGCTCTGTGCAGCAAACAGAACTTGAAAGCAAAGGAGGATTTTTCCAAGACATGATTGGTAGCTAGTTGGGGAGCCACTCAGGAATGAATAAAAACTGAGAATGGAGTGTTGGTTTAAAACCCAGTAGTCAAGCTTCTGGAAGAGTTGAGATGGTTTTGCAGAGTAGTTGGTCTCCTCTTGGCTGCTGTCATCTGCCACTTAGAGTGACCACACACCAGAGGGGAGAGGAAGAGTGTAAATGACAGCTCTCAAAAGTGCATGGGCCAAAAGGGTGTGGTGTCCTTAGAGACAAAAAGCCACTGTTTTGCTGTTTGTTCTGAAGTCAGAGACATTTGTGCTACAGTGCATGAAGCCAGGTGGCCCTGGCACACATAGGAACCTGGCTGGGAAGATGGCTGGTCCTTGAACTAGTTCACTCCTCCTTTCTCAGATCCTAGATCAGGCTTGAAGCCCGTAAGGAATCTGTCTGACTTCCAATCAGGTTCAATTTACACACTTACATCCTCGTGGGATGAGACCCTCTTCTTTATCCCTAACCATAGTGGTGGGTTACTACTTCCGCCTTTAGTAGACTAGGAGCCCAGTAGGCCAGGAAATGTGTATGGTTCTGTTTAAGAGCTTCTCCTCATCTCTCATGGTGTCTGGAACATGACAAGTACTCCAGAGCTAAGTGGGTCTCTGATCCAGCAGACTTTTGTTCATGTCTACAACTGATAAATTTCTTGTCCTTTAAAAATAATTGCTTAGAAAGAAGGTTAAGACATAGGTTTGGCAGCTGTGATGCACAAGGGCACTTCCTTCTCTTCCCCACTCCCACCCTACCCTCACTTTTGAGCACTGGTCTGTCTCCTGATAGTGCATATAGGTCATAAATAAAGTCTTGCCCATTCCCCAGCCCTCACCCACCTGGGCCTCCACTTCAGTCCTAAGCCTCAGGGCCAGCCAATAACCCCACTGAACCACAAATGCAGTAGAAAAGGGAATGGTCTTTGCAGAAAGGGGAAAGAGATAATAAACCACAGGACTGTGCTTTGGGAACTGAAAGTATTAGACTAAATCCTTAAGGATCTAATCTCAGCCTTAGAAACATTTTTTTTTTTCAAAACCATACAGGCTTCTGACAAGTGCTGGCCCTACTCATTCTTACTTAAAGCCACCCCTGGCCACTTAAAGGACAAGTCCATTCTGTACACTCTGCCACATGCATTAGTTTAAAGCATGGACAAACAAATGTCCTTGGTAGGCCACAGACCATTTCAAGACAGTGGGACCTGTGGGATTGGCTCCATCCCATTCCTCTTGGGAGACAGAGTCTGTAGAAATGCCATTAGTCGTTCGATACAATTCTTGGGGATGACTGAGCTGAATGGGGTTTGCTGGGACTCAAACATCTGGGTACTCAAGAAATCAGGCATAGGACCAGCACATCCTTTACCTTCCTGGCCTCATTTCCCCCTGTTTAAACTAGCAATGATGATAGTATTTATTTCATATGCTCTCATAGTAATTAGCAAAATAGTCCATGTAAAATAATTTGCCTGGCACATAGAAAGTGTTCAATACATATTAGGTGATATTATTAAGAATAGAGCAGAGGTTCAGGAAAGAAAAAAATCTACGAATTTCTAAACACCAAGACTAGCCCTTTTGCAAGTGATCACATCAATGAAACACTGTAGAGTTTTAGCTTCATTTATTTCCCCACAATGGGCCCAGTTCCTCCGTATCACCCATCCTCCGCTCTTAACCCTCCATGGCTCAGTCACCAGCTCTGGCAAATGAGATCTGGTTGCATATTTTCAGGCTTTCGAAGTTAATTTTTTCCACTTTGAAATTATACACTAAAAAGAATTATTGGTAAGGTGTATTTTAGGTAGATTGGATACCATGAGTCAGGAGAAATTTGAGTTCACAAGATTATTGTCTTTTGTGCTATTGAAAATTCCATCAATTCACAAGGAATTCTGTTTAAAGGTATATTCAGGTCTGCGGGGACCAAAGCATAATTCCTCTAAATGATATGTCTTTTTAGGACATTCCTTAAATGATTTTCTTTGTTTGAGATTCGTTTAAGAAACCACATGTAATTATACTCAACTATTTAGAAGGTTAAGCCTCAAACTAGCAGATGCCAAGAAATTCAAAGTTCTGACTGCCACTCCATCTCGAATTCAGCAAGCCTGCTCTGTCCCTCCCCCACAGCGTGATGCAGTCAGAAAAGAATGTGAGCTCCATGTCTACCGCTTCTGGGTTCTCTCTGTAGCATTCTTTTGCATTATTTGGGCAGGTCCTTTGGTGATCAGTTCTAGTATTATTTATAAATAGCCCTGCCTAAAGAAGATGGCACTTACATATTTTAAGAGAGGCGCCATATGCTAATGACAGGGCATCATGTGGTTTTCAAATGGGCTACAGATGCTCCAGGTCTACAGGAAGATTGTGAGGCCTTATTCTCCAGGGTTTATTATTTCTCATTTTCACTCACACACTTTGGATGTGTATATTCAAGCCTCCTGCACGTAAAAATATTGTTCTTATTCATCATGAACTAGATTAACGTGGGATTCAATATTCTAATTCTTTCAGCCTGTTGATACCTTTCAAAAGATTTCTTTTCCTGCAATTTCTTAAATTATCACACGTGGAAAGAAATAAGGCACTGCCTGAAGAAAATCAGACTGCACAAAATTGTGACTTGCAATCAGTGAGAAAGTGAGTAACTCTAATGACCAGTCTTTATGCTGGATTCTCGAGCTTTCGGTGTTCGAGGAGCTATCATGTAACTACCTATGACGGAGATGAAAAAGCAATGAAAGACTTATGAAAAAAGAACCTCAGTAGTTAATTCATCTGTCTAGTCTGATCCAACTACTGTTTAGGCACTGGAGAAAAAAAATGTTTATCCTGGTAGAGCTGATGGTATGACTAGGAAGCAGAAAGTAGAGTTATGGTGTAGATGGAAATTCAGTGTAAAATGGATATGTGAGGGGGTGGAGATAAAAATGAAATGGGGGCCAGGAATGATGGCTCATGCCTGTTTAATTCTAGCACCTGGCAGACTGAAGCAGGAGAATAGAGTTCAAAGCCAGCCTGAGATGTGTAGAGACTCTGTTTCAGAGAAAAATGAGGGAAGAGAGAGAGAGTTCTGAGAGCAGGTAGTCAAGAAAACCCTACTTAGGGCTGAATGGTCCATATGGATATCTAGGGGATGAGGGGGAAGACATTCTGAACAGCTACGGAAACTGGCAGATGAGGCTCTGTTTCAGGGCGAGGAGGAGGCTAGCATGAGTGGAACAAGGGAGCACAGGAGGATCAGGAGTCAGGGCAGAGAGGAAGGAAGGGCACTCTGAGCAGCCTATCCTTTCCTAAGGACATTTTCTCTGACGGAGAGTTGATTGAACTGTTGTTAGTACGGTGATGGGATCTGACATTGCTTTGATAGGATCCCTTTGGATGTTGTGCTAAGAATGGTAGAAGCTCAGAGACCAATTATCAAGGATATTGAAGACTCTCAGAGGTTGGAGAAATAGCCAGATCCTGGAAGAACTAGTGGGAACTGATAATGGGATTAGATGTAAATTGCAAAAGAAAGACACAAGTCAAGAGCAATGCCAAGATTTTTTTTGGCTTGAGCACCAAAGGATGGATTTAAAAAAAAAAAAAGATACGAGAATGGGAAGAAGGTGAAGATTTGAAGATTGATGTGTTGAATTTCAGATGCTCACTAGACATCCAAATGGAGATGTTGAGTAGGCAGCTGGAGAGAAAAATCAGGAATTGAAGGGGAAAGTCCAGACTTGAGACATATTTTTTAGGTTTTATCAGCTTTTGGATGATAGTGAGAGTCATGAAACAAGCTGCGATCACTCAGGTAGTGAGTGTGGGTGGAAAAGAGAAGACTTCCAAAGAATAAACCGTGTGGCATTCCAACAATATTAAATAAATATAGTTCCAGTGGAACTCTTGACAACTGTGTTATTCATAAATGTTTTAATCCTGCTTGGTTCAGAAAACCCCAGTTTGACAAACCACGTTATTTAACATATTTTTCCTCCAGATATTCTCAGCTGGAGTGTTCTTGCAATACAACAGTGCGCAACACTGACATTACTGATAACTCTTATTTGTGCTGAAGGAAAAGAATTTCAGGCATACACTTTCAGAGACTGTTTTCTAAAGTTTCTTTCGTGGTCAATAACTAGGCTCATACAGCACATGCTCCAACGCCTTTTTTTCATTGTGTGTACATTAAACCAAATGGATACTGCTCCAATGACCATTCTAGGCTTGTGTATCATGAAAAGGATTAAGGCTTGACTTTAAAGTACTATGGTTGCTAAACAATAGACAAATGATCTACCACTTGAGCCAGTCTCCCAGTCTTTTTGCTTTGGTTTGTTTTTAGATAAAGTAGTATGCTTTTGCCTGGCCTAGTCTGAGACTAGGTTTAGGACATATGCTACAACATCTAGTTTGATTTTTGAGATAGAGTCTTAGTAGCATTTTTCCTGAGCTGGGCTTGAGCTCAGATTCTTCTATATCTGCTTCCTGAGTAGCCTGGATTACTGGCATGAACCATCCAAGTCACCCCTTAGAGTTCACTAGGTTGTATATTCTATGGGTTTTGATAAATATAGTATGAAATGTAACTTCCTAAAAAGTCCCTAGTTCTCTGGTGATTCATCCTTAGCTCGCCAACTCCTGGCCATTCTTCTTTTTTTTACTGACTTCACAATTTTTCATTCTCTGGAACATCTAAAAGGCCCCAAACTGTCTTCCAAAGTGGCTGTAGCATTTTACACTTAATGAGAGTTACCATTGATCCACATCCTTACCATCATCTAGTGTTACAAGTATTTTGAGTTTTAGACATTGTACCAGGTGTTTAGTGATATGTCATTGGTGTTTCAATTTGTATCTCTCCAGTATATTGACACAAGATATCAAGGTTTTCATATTCTTACTTGTAATGTGTATACCTTTTTGAGGAGATAGCTGTTGTAGTCATTTTCCCATTTTTAAATAAGGAAATCTGATTGTTGTTGAATTTAAATTTCTATACTTTTTAACAATAGTCCTTTATCAGTCATATATTTTTGAAGTATCTGTGGCCTGTCTTTCTATTCTCTTGACATTGTCTTTGGAAAAAGACAAAGTTTCAGTTTTAGTGTGGTCAACTTTATCACTTCTTTCATGGTCTGTATCATTTGCACTACATCTAAAAAGTCCTCTCCACCCCCAAGATCCACCTGGATTTCCTTATGTTACCTTAGCATTTCACATGCATGTCCATAATCCACTTTGTGCTAACTTTTATGACTAGTAGTAAGGTCTGTATCTCAATTTCCTTTGTATGTTGGCATCCAATTATTCCAACCACTAGAAAACACTATCTTTCTCTACTGTACTACCTTTGATCTTTTGTCAGCTAATTGTATTTCTGGATGTCTAATTCTGACTCTCTATTTTGTTTTGTTGATCTCCTGTCCACACATTCAGCATTACCACAATGTCTTCATTATTCTAGCATTACAATAAATATTAAGGTTGAGCAGTGTTGTTATTTCACTTTTGTCCTCCTTCAATATTAACTTGGCTTTTCTTGGACATTTGCCTCTCCAAATAAAATTTATAATCATTTTCTCCATTTCTACAAAATAACTTGCCAAGTTTTTAGTTGCGTTGGACCTATAGAACAAGTTGGGAACAACATACATCTTGACCATATCCAGTCTTTCTATCCATAGACATGGAACATCTATCCACCTATTTGTTTCTTTGATCAGAGTTTTACCATTGTAAAATATACATGTGCAAATCATAAATGTGTATGTTTGTAAAATATACATATATAGTTAGATTTTAAACTGCACATTTAATGTTATTTAAATTATAATATAATAGATTACATATAATATTTAAGTATTACTATAGATATATAATCATATATTTCTTATCATTAAAGATACATATACTTATTGTATTATAAAATATTTTATTTATTTTTTAAAATTGTTTTGTCAAGATGATGTACAGAGGGGTTACAGTTACATAAGTAATATAACGAGTCCATTTCTTGTTGAACTTGTTATACCCTTCCTCATTTTTCTCCCACTTTCCCTTCCCCTAGAATATTTTAAGTGTCAAATGATACTTGTTAATTTCTGGTATGTAGAAAAGTAACTGCCATATATATATATATATATATATATATATATATATATATATATATATATATATATATATATATATATATATACACACACACATATATATATATTAGTGTTCTGCAATGTTGTTATAAGCACTTAATATTTAAAGAAATTTTTATTTGTTTTTGTCAGTTCTTTCAGATTTTATTTGTAGAAAATCATGTCATCTGCAAACAAAAACAGTTTTAATTTCTTCTTTCCAGTTGGCCTGCCTCTTATTTCATTTCCTTGCCTTATTGCATTTGCCAAGACCTCCAGTAAAATGTGGAAAAGCAGGCATGAGAGGGGACACGCTTGTTTCTTTGTCTTACTGATAAAAGTTTTCATCATTAATTATATTGTTAACCATAGGCTTTTTGTAGATGCTCTTCATCAAGTTGAGGAAATTCTTCTCTATTCTGAGTTTGCTGAGAGTATTGTTCATTTTAACATTTATGGATTTAGATTTGTTTCATTACTACCAGTACGGAACAATTTTAATTTTTAATCCAAAAATGCCATTTACACTTTGAAATTAGTTATGTTATCTCATTATTTTTATACAGAAAGTTATAGCTCCTTAGTCATTACAGAAATAAAGTAATCAAACCCTGCATCTTGTATATACATTTATATAATTTGGGGAGCGGAAGGGGAATAACAAAATGCTGAAACAAGGACACAGAATGACCCATTGCAACAATGAGACTCACAAGACACTATGTTGGAAATGAACGTTACAGCCTCAGCAGACGGGGAGGTGGGGGAGGAGGGGGAGAGAAGGGATGGTAGGAGAAAAACAGGGGATAACAATGCTCAGCAAGAAATGTACTCATGATCTTTCTCATGTAACTGTAACCCCTCTGTACAGCATCCTTACAATAAAATAAAATTAAAAATCAAAATAAAACAAAATAAATAAAGTAGAAACGATCAGAGTATACTGCATATCAAAATGTTAAAAGATAAATTCAGTTGTGCCATAAATTGTGTTTCTTTCTAAAGATCACAGCAAATATGAGTAATTTCTATAATCATGTTAAATATGAGTGAGCCACCAAATGTAGTAGAGATAAACAAACTCCCCGGGCCCCCAATTACATAAAGAAATGAATGTCAGAAGCAAAGGAACACCAGTGCACTCAGGTGAGCTGACAAACCTGAGCTTGCCAGTTCATGCTTCGTACTCAGTTCCCTCATGGGGTCTGTAAAGAGTAATCAATAAGAGACTGTAAAATCCTGAGCTGACATGTCAGCTATGACATCTTGCCTCTGCAGAGGCAAAGCAGACACACCACAGACTAATGAAAATGCTCTGTACAATCCTAACTATTTTGAAAGGCCAAAAGCGATAATTTTTTAAACAAAAAAACAGCTGTGAGTGCCTAAAAACAGTAGACCTGCTCAAAGACAGATGAGGCCATTTTTCAACTATAGAGCACCCTCTTCCCTCTCAGGAGTCAGCCAGCAAAGACAGACACATTTCTCAGCTAGTCAGTAATTTCCCCAAGGCCTTGACCTGCTTGGAGACTGAGATCCAGCTCCTCTGCCCCTTTCTACACCCTATCTCTGTCTCTTACCCATTGAAATGTCCAGGCAGCTCCATCTTGAGCACCGAATGCAATAAGTGGGAAACAAAAGACTGTCCAGGTTAATCGCATCGTCTACTTGAAGGGTCCCTTTTAAGGTCAATGCTTAGTTTCTGCCATGAAGATAGTTGAGCAAAGTCTTCATCTCTTATTCATCCTTATCAGCCAGTTAGCAAACAAGCCAAGTTTCGGTTACAGAATCCAGATAGGAAAGCTGTATTATAGCCCTGATGTTTCACATTTTCCACAGTGCTGCACTGCTGATCTTCCTAGTTTCATGTGAGATTGCTTCAGATCACATGAAACCAAAGCCAGGAACTGGTGAGACACTCTGTAAGTCAGGATGTCTTGGCAGTGTTGACTCCATGGGGAAATGGCAGCTTGGTTAACAGCATGTGCAATTTATTAACTTTGGGCTCCAAGGGTAAAGGCCTGGAGAAAGAAGGAGAGACAGAGGTGGGAGGACTCACTTTGTGGTTTTAGTCAAAGCCTTAGGCTCCCTTAATGCTTAGAGATAAAAAGAAGTAACCATGGGGGGAAGAGCTTTGCATACAGTGAATTTGGACATATTTCTGCATTTTCATTTAGCATTTAATAACCATAGTCTAAATTTTTTCATTTAAAATTGGACAATGAGCCAAAAAGGTTTATTGTTCTACTCATTTCAATTGTTGTAGATATAGAATCGCAGCATGCAAATCTGAAAGTTAAGCATCATTTGTTGATACAGTATGTTATTAATTAACTGATTTCAAATAGTTTTGACATTAAATTGAGGATACTATAGAAGTCTTAGACCTACTAGAAGTTGGGAAAAGGATTTTTCTGTTTTCTTTAAGAATAAGCCACATATTTGAAAGCTTTTTATGTGGGAAAATCTGAGAGATATAACATGGGGTTGGCAGGTTTGTTTGTTTTGCCATGTAGTAGAAGAGTTAAATCACCCAGGTTTATAAGTATCTGGGTTTGTGTTATTGTAAGCTGCATTATGGTCTCTATACATGACTTGTGCTAAGGAAAGGCTGTGACTCTTTCTCAAGTCTGGGCCCTTTCTTAAACTAGTTGTATTGAATTAAAACTAGATTTATATTAGATTAAGATTAGGTTCCAAATTAGATTAGATTCATATTTTAAGATTAAGATGAGATTTATATTAAGTCCATGTTTAGATTAAGAAGTGGCCTAAAGAACCGGCTATCCTAGCTTTATTTATTAGGAATTCTTCAGGCTGTATTGAAAGCAAGCCAGCTAATGCAGTCTTGATAACAAGAAAATCCCATAATAAGGCAATCTAAGGTAAGCAGTGTGAATACCAGGTCAGTGTAAGAACCCAGCTTGCCCTTCTGCTCCACCATCTTAAGAGACTCAGCTTGTTGCTTCACAGCTATATCTCTAACCATCCTGTCCATGTTCAAGGCATGAAAATTAGGAGATGATGAAGGTTGACACCAAGCTGCCTGGACCAGTAACTGTCATGAAGCAGATATACAGAGGGGACCAGAAACACAGAGAGAGGAGAGGAGTTCTCATTCAGGAGCCTGAGTCTACTATACCTGTAGGCATCAAAGTGTTATGAAAGACCCTACCTGCAACCCTATGTGTCCAGACTCTCATCTCTGAGCTATGCAAATATCAGTATTTCTAGGAGAATATGGCTCCTGAGTCTGCTCATGAATGGCTTCCGTGGCTAGAGCAGAGTTGTATTTGCAAGTGGCCAGCCTGTCATTCCAGAAAGAGAACTATTATCAGGGGCTGGGTTTATGCCCCAGAACTAGGACTACTGGATCATTAACACTGCTGATTACTTACTCTGACAGACTTAAAGGGCAAAGCACCAGCACCACTAACCCGATCTATTCCCCATGCTTGACAGAGACTGAGAAGATTGCCCTTTTCAGAGTCTAATTGAGCCCTTGTGAGCATAATTCCAATGCTCTTGTGCTATGCCTAGATCAGCAGCAGGTCAATCTCTTTCTCCCTGCAAGCTCAAAGAACACACTTGTAAAGGAAAACAAGGAAAGGATAGGAAGCAAAACTGAATTCTTAATCTCAGAGAGAATATCAGGTAATTTTGCAGTGGTTAGCAAAGCATTTCCTTTCTGTCCTGTGCTTTGGCTCTTAGTATAGTTAAGAACTGGTATATTCTGTAAAGACTTGTTTATAAGAGGATTTAAACCATTACTGGCTAGACAATTTTAAAAAATGAGGAAATGTATTTCTAAGTCACATTACTGAGTAGACACTCACCCCCATAAAGACTGACTCAGTGATTCTTGATGATCCTATGAGACACAACACCAATGACTGCTTGGGAAAGACCTGAGTAATTTGACATTTCCAGCCCAAAATAGAATATTTTGGCAGGGTCACTCTGTGCTAAATAATTCAAATACATTATTAGAGAAAGAGACAGAACTTGAGGACAAAGACAACTTTGTGTTTAGAGTTGGAATTTCCCAAAAATGAGTGAAAGATTAGCACACAGATTAAAAAGGAAAGAAAAGAAAAAGAAACTGTGTATGAGATAGGGGCAGACACAGGATCCAAGAGCTCAACATCTTGGTGGTTCCAGGATGAGGTTTCATGAGTGATCTATGTCAAGTCATGTCATAATGCGATTTTAAATTCCTTGCTTCACATATTGTGACTCCTTTGAAACCTTACAAGATGCGAAGCATCCACACAAACCTGGATCCTGCTTCTGGCAAGGAAAGTGAGAAGTAAGGCCTACCTTTTCCATGAAGATCATGAAGAAGGTCTCCAAGCAACCTGGAAACCATGATCTATTACCGAAGGCCACACCATCAGCAAGGGGAGACTGTCTCTCAGTGGAGTGAAGGATGCCATTTGTGAAGGTGTAGCTGACTGTAACATGAACAATTTGAGAGCTGAACTGGACCAGCCATCCTTCCCCAAGCACACCAGAGGAAGGGGAGCCTTCAGGAAAAGGTATGATTGATCATTGGTGTTAATTTTTTATGACAAGGCCAAATAAATCTATGACACTTCTCCCATTGAGAAGTGGCATCTGCGTCCCCTCTCCATGAATTCAGGTGAGTTTGTACTTTCTTTGACAAAGGGAGTCTAATGAATGGGGTTCTCAATGTTAGGTCATGCTAGTCCATGCAACGTCCTTCTTGCCACTGGACTACTTACTCTCGGAATTCTGATTTATGAAGAGACCATGTGCAGGTACATTAGTGGGCCCTTTCATCATTCCAGCCCAGACATCATCATTTGAGTGAAGTCCAGGGATTCCTGTCCTCCATTGCTCTATATCTATCACAGATGAACTGTCCTCATCCCAGATAAGGTGGTGGACATTGCTGACCAGACTATGCCCACTGTAGTATTACCCAAATTCCTGTCCCACACATTCTGTACCATAAATGGTCACTGCTTTAGCCAATGACTTTTGGAATGACTCATAATGAATCTCCCCCCCCAAAAAAAAAAGTTTGCCAGACCCCATCTCAGCCAATAAAAGTTGGGTATGGTGGTGCCTGCCTGACATCTTAACTATGTGGGAATCATAAAAAGGAGGAGCACTGGGCCCAGGTTACTCCAGGCATAATGTGAAGTCTTACTCAAAAGATAACTAAAGCAAAATGGTCTGGGAATGTGACTCAAGTAGTAGAGCATCTGCCTAGCACACTCAAGGCTCTGAGTCCAAAGTCTAGTACAAAATAAAAAAGTAATAGTGATAGATAACTGGATCAGTTGGGTCACAAGTGTGATTTTAGTACCTACCCTCCTCTGGCTTCTTGTGGCTTACATTTTCAGCTCTATTAATTTATTCAAGCCCCGGTGTACTATTCTATGTTTAGCCACTGTTCCATTGTGGCAGTCTTTGCTAAGGGCATACCGCTTTGTTGCATCAATTGTCAGTGAAGTGCGCTAGGCTAAAAGCATTTTCATAAAGTTTCAAGTCAACCTGTGAGTAGTGCAGTTACTGCAATGGTAAGATCAACGGTCAGATCAAGCCTCACAATGCCTGACAGGCATAGAACCCACTTATAAGAAATTACTTCTGCAAAACTGATCCCCAGTTGAGCTCTATGTGTGACCAATCGTGATTGAGTCAGGTGTCAGTGCCTGAGCAAACCTCAAGTTGACTGACAGTCTATAAGCTACAGCTGGCAAAGAGGAATGATGATGACTGTCTGTGCCAATGAGATGTGTTCTCTGGGCCATCTGGACTCAAGAGAGACAGGGAGGCAGACAGATACATCCGTGTACACACACACACACACACACACACACAAACACACACACACACACACACTCACTGAGAAACAGAGAGAGACAGAAAGAGAGACAGACAGAGAGAAAGAGAGAGAGAGAAAGAAACAGAAACACAGAGGGAACACTTGGATATGGAAAAGCAGCCAGAGAAAGCAAAAAGCCAAGGTCCTGAGCTAGTAAAGATGAAAGAGACACACCAGTACACCAAGGACATGAATAACGAGGGGCGATCAGGTTGATCACTTGCATCAGCAGCAATTTCTTTTAAAGCAGAAATCAGCAGCAAAGGAACATAGCAGTAGGACTCAGTGAGGCCAGAGTTGCAGTTTACCTGAGTCTTTATTCAGTGAATATCCCTGTCAAAGACAAACTTGAAGTAGGAAAATAAATTTGCGTTTGATCAATCAAGGACAGCCTGCTTTGTAACACTTTTCCTAGACGTCAATGTAGATCTGCAGTCCACATTTTCCCTACTTCTCATCGATCTCCCTATAGAATTCACTCATACTATATACAGAGACTTGGGCTTTATGCTTTGGTTACTGTAGGGGGTTCCTGTGCACTTCTCCTCATGCACACCATTGTCAGAGCTGCATTCATACCCAACTGTGAGTTTGAAGGCAACAGCCCTGCCCTGGGGTAACAGCCAGATCTTCACCCAGCAGGCCCCTGCACTTATCCCTGTCATCCTGTAGTCTGGGATTCGCACAATATGGCCAAGAAAGGACCCCAGTTGTCTCTAGACAACGTCTCAAAGCCATCCTACAGTGTTGGTCAATAGCGAGCTGTACACAATTGGGCAGTTGATCCAGTAGAGAGAATGAGATGAACCACTGCCAGCGGAGTCTGCAGGAAGAGATGGCTAGGGGAGCGGATGACTGCAAGACTATTGTGAGGGGCTGAGCTCATCCTGACACCTCAAAACTCAGACCAGCTCATCTCTAAATATTTCTCCTAAACCACATCCCCAGTGTGTCCATAAAATAGCCTTGGCCTTCCACCAACAGCTTTAGAATGACCTTTGGTGGAACTGAGCTAGAGCAGAGACATCCAGCCCTCTCTGAGGCCCACATTGTAGTCATGTTGGGGAGAGTATGAGCATTCCACAGGGACTGCCAAAGGAAGACGCTCTACCCACACACCGCCTCCACGCCGTACCATGTGAACTAATGGAGTCAACACTGACAACATTGACTGAACTGCACTGGGTCAACTTCCTACTCCCTTTGGACTTGGGCAGAAAATAAACAATGGAGCCTCTTTGCAGAATCCTGTTGTTTGGCAATCAGACACCCCTCATAAAAGTAACTCAGTCCTTCAGTCTGAAGACATGGGGGAGGAAGGATTGTCTGTTCATACTCTGGCAATGGCTAAGAAGAAGAATTTGCTCAGACATGCTATTAATGGAACGGGCATCTTTGTGTGAGTGAAAGAATTCTCAAAGCACACCCCGGGTCATCAGGTAGCTATGTGGAAGCCTAGGGGAGCCTCCCAGGATGCAATCCTTGTCTACCTATGTGCCAAGTTTCCATGAAAAACATGATTGAATAATAACAAATAGGCGCCCCAGGAAATGGAGCAGGAAGGGCCTTTCCGTACACGATACAGAGGATTAGCAATGATTGAGAGGAACAATGGAAAGGCCAGATAATATTTTGGGCAAACAAGGTGAGATGGCAGGTGCAGTGTGTGCTGTGTAGATGCGGTGGTGACGAGGGTTGTGTGGCTTCCACACAGCATCAGGTTTGGTAACATAAGATTTGCTTTCACAACTAATTGGCACTACCTATTCTGTCCTTTGACAGCAATGTTCACTTTATTAATATCCTTGGAGGAAATAAAAAGCCTCCACTGGTTTTGAGTGTACTTGCATTGACCTTTCTTTGCCCTGAGTCTGGACCTAGGAGGATGGTTTGGATCTCAACAATGACCTGAATCCCAGTACTTCATCCTTGCACAGGTAGAAGAAGAAAGTCCTACTAGATGGTAATTATGGTAGAGGGAGACCTAGCAGCCCTGCTCTGAACATGGGCTCCTCAAGGGCCTTTACCCTGCCCTGGGGAGGGAAACTCCATCCCAGTGTTTTTCTTCTCCAGGAGGAAATGTGCACTGGGCTCTTCCTAAGAAACCAGAAACCTGCCTTTGTGGAAAGGCATTTGGGACTCACACTATAGAGGTAGCAGCCACTTGGAGAATCCCAGGAAGGTAGAGGTCACTTCCCTACTCTACCCCAACCCTGGCCGAGCTAGAGGTTTCATCCCATGAACTTTCTGCTCAGCAAATAAGGAGCTTTCTTCCAGGAAGAAGGCCATCTGCTTACCCCTGAACACTTGTTCATGGTGACAGGTCCAGGAGAGCCAGACAATGTGTTCCTCTGTATTTTCCTCCCCTTGATTACTCAAAACAAGAGCTGGTGTTCTTAGCCTTTGGCATTTCACCCGGTGATCTCTATGGGCTCTGGACCAGAAGGAAGCCAAATATATTCTAGAAATGGATCTCTGAGCCCAGGCATACTGCTTGGGGATCCTCTTCTACCAAAGAAACCTATCCCACGACCTGCACGGTTCAACCTCCCCTGAGCACCATCCAGTCTGCATTTGTTTTCATCAGGCCAGCTCTAGCTCATTTTAAATGGTTGCTTATACCATCTGTACTTATAATTAACAGCAAAAGGAGATTCTTGAGGACTTGAAGTAGCAACTCAAAGCAGATGTGGAAGTCCCCAGAGAACAGATGCTTAGGACAGCAGACCTGAGACAATTATACTCTGCATCTAGGAAAAATGAAGTATATGAAATGAAGGAGTCAGAAAAAATAGAGATAGTTAGAGACAGGCACATGTAAGGGTTTCTTACAGCATTAGATCCCTGAAATTCTCTGGTTGCAGAAAGAGGAAATGAATTCCTTGGACTTCATTATCAGATATTGTGTGTGAAGATAAGAAATTCTGATAAGTTTCTTGAATGTGAGACCATTTGATTCTCATTCTGGCTCAACCATTATACACAGCCCTAATGGGAACTTTGAATAGCCTGTCACCAACCTACAGGCTCCTGTGCACAGAGAAAGACATGAACAGGGCAGAGCCTCTCATCAGAGTTAACCCTGTCAAAACCCACTCAAGATTTTCCTGGCCAGGGAACAACTCTGAAAGTAATGAAAATCAAATCTTGAATCTTCCAATGGTACCTACACCTTAAATCATGCTCTTTTTAAAAATATATATATATTATTGTTAAAGATACTGTATAGAAGGGTTACAGTTACATGAGCAAGGTAATGACTCCCCCTTCTTCTATTCCAATTTTGAGCCTAGGACTCTAAAAGGCTGATAGCTGAATTAGTCAGGTCCATTTAGTTTGGATGAGCCAAAGGCTTAGGCCTAGGACAACAAATAACTAGCCTTGCTTCTTCTCAGGTCTTACAGTCTTCTTTCCACAGTTCCATACTTCAAGCATGCAGATTATCCTTGGTAGGAGTGAATGATCTTATGACCTTAGGGAAATATCCCATAACAAGTTATATTTACAGCATCTGCCTGGGTTATGTATTTTGTATACACAATCTGTTTATACAACAGACCTACAAAGTTGACATTTCTATCTCAGTTTTACAGGTAAACGAATAGGTTCAAATAGGACTGGTAACTTGTCTGAAGTCACACAAACAAAAAGATTGGTGATTGTAAGAAGTGATAAGACAAGGTTTCACGAGAAAGTACTTCATCCCGAAGGCTTTCCTGGAAAATGGGTAAAGAAAGAAAGAGAAAGAATGAAAGAACGAAAGAAAGAAAGACAAAAAGGATGGAAGAAAGAGAGAGAGAGAAGGAGGGAAGGAGGGAGGAAGAAAAAGAGAAAGAGAGAAAGAAAAAAATGAGGAACTGAGAGTAGGAAGGGAAGTAGGCCAAGTAAAGATCAATGTCAAGGAAAGGCCAAAAAGTGAGCTCTGAAGTCCATGTTCATCTTAAATCCAATGCGGGGCCAGACAGTGGACGTAGTTCTCCCCATGCAGCAGTAGATTCATGGTGGAGGACTCTCAGGTATTTCTCTCTTCTACAAGCACATTGGACCTAGCAGTCTGGAGAAAATTTGCTAGCAAAGAGAAGCTGGTTATTAGGATCAGAGTGGAGTAATTGCTGGTACTTGCCAAGAGGTGAAGGAACCCAGGCCTAGTAGAGCACGACATGAAGAGCTCTGCATGGTGTCTTCTGAGTCAAAGCCCATGCTTCGCTGCTGGCACCCAACCCTGCCTTAGGCACAGTCACAAAACTCACTACACCACCTCAGTATCCAGTGGTCATTGTGTTAGACCTTGCGTAACAGTTTAAAAGGCTGGGCTGGGCTCTATCAAGGCCTGTTAGAGTGCTATGGTAGAGGTCAGAAAAGGGGAGGAACTTAATGTACCTCCTGTCTCATAGCTTCAATGTTAAGGTTTTGGATGTAATAGAACAAAAATTAGAAGAAGAGAAAGATGTCAGAGTTTCAATTCACAGACATAGACATTTTCTAATGCATTATTAATATTTCTCTATTTCCTACGTTTATTTTATAATTAGCCCATTTATATAGAGTGATGGAACTTTTGTTCTATTTTTAGGCCTAAAGCAATAAATTATAGATAGAATGTAGCAATGATTTTTTTTTTCACCTTCTCAAGCTTGGTTTGTACTTCTGTTTTAGTTTTTATTTTCCTTGAGATGACCTGGCTGGCTTCAAACTCACTACATAGCCCATGCTGGCCTTGAACTTTGGATTCTCCTGATTTTACCTTCTAAGCACTAGGATTATAGGCATGTAGACCACTACATCAGACTTTTTTTTTTTTTTTGCTGTAGAGGTGATTTTATTATCATTTTTTGTAATGGCAATGCTAATTAAAACAAGCAGGTTTGCCCTATACTATACCTAGTACTAAGTTAACACTTTAGTACTTTTTTCTTTTTTTGTTGTGAGAATATCATACAGAGGAGTTACAATTATATGGGCAAGATAATGAGTACATTTCTTATCAAGCAGTGTTGCCTCCTCTTTGTTTCCCCTTCCATCCCTTCCCATCCTTCCCCCACCTTCCCCCACCCAATCCTCCCCCCCCAAAGTTGTAAAGTTCATTTTTCAACATAACGACTTGTACATCTCATTGTTGCAATGGGTCCACCTGTATCCCTAGTTAAATGATTTGTTTTTGCCCTTCCCCTCCACAAATTATACCAACATCAAATACAGTGAAAGCAGGGGTTATACCGTGGGGGAGGGACATACAAAGCAACATAGAAATCATCTTATAAATATGTTAGAAACAATTGCATGAAAGAAAAAAAAACATTTGAATACTTATCTTGGGGTTTATTCCCTAACATCAACTTATCTGACCTTTTCTGCTTGGTTTAAATTACCTTATTTTGCCACAAAATCTCAATGTTTCACACCAACCCAATTGTTTCCCGATCACATTTTTGTTCCATTTCAAAATTAACAAAGTATGACATCTCTTATTGAAAGTAGCATTTTCTTAAATGTAAAAGATTGTTTAAACCCACAATTTTTGACTGTCTTAGTGAGATACTGGGGCTTAAGGATGAATAAAATCTACTTTCTGCCTTGGAGAAGCTCATACTCTCTAGGGATAAAAAAAAATCAATCTGCATCTGGAAGGTGAGAGCAGGGGTGGGGGTGGGGGAACAAATGTAGGAATTAGCAGCATTCACAGAGGACCCTCGAGTTAATGCAGGGCTCCATTTAACCTGCTTTAAAGAGATTAAAAAGAATTATCGTCCCAACCACAAAGGTACTAAAAAAAAGGAAATGGGAAACCTCAACATACAAAGGAAAAATCTTTTCCAGGTACAGTGGGAACATTTTTGGATGCTCTAAGGAGCTCTGACTAGATGACAGACTTCGCTGGAACAATAGACATTGTACCCATCCCTAGAGAGAGACCCAATGGATGATCAACCACAGTTTGTAGAACGAGATTCTGACATGGCTTGGAGACTAAGGTGTGGTATACACACTCTCCATTTGTCTGGGAGCTTGGCCTTCAGCCTTCTACAAAGAACTTTCCAGAAAGAGTAGCTGTTTTATTTTCTTGGTGAACTGATCTCTTATAATAAATGTTCCTCTCATCCAAAGCTTGCAATCCTCTAGCGCACAGGGATTGTTACTCTTTTAGCTGCTGCCTTCATCCCTTTAAAAAAAATTCAATCTCAGCCTCCTTCCCATGCTACTGCTGAATGTTGATTTCCCCCCAAATCCATAGGTTGAAGTCCTAATACCCAATGTGAAGGTAATTGGCGGTGATGCTTTTGGAAGGTGATTGGGATGCCCTTAGCAATTAAATTAGGGCACTTATAGAACAGGTTCCAGGGAGCTCTTTGTCCTTCTACCAAGTGAAGACACACAAGAAGCAGAACCTCACCAGGCACTGTATCTGCCAGATCCTAGATCTTTTGTCTTCTCAACTTCCAGAACTGTAATTAGACCTCTGTTGCATATATACCACTGAGTCTATGGTCTTCCAGCATTGCAACCCAACTGGACTGCAACAGAGATATCATCCAAAAGCATCAGGGGAAGATGCAAAGATGGCAGAATTTTCAAAGCAAGAGGGGAAACTTCATGATTATACTTCTATATCACCCTGTGTATCACTTCCTATCCATCACTTCTCAAATGGGAACTCAGGCCCATGCACTGAGGCCCTTTTCACAGAAGAGTGAAAGGCTACAGGTTGTTCTGGATGCATAGATATATACCCCAAGACTCATGTTAATGTGAGTCCTGCTAACATGGGAATATGGCCTTTGGGAGGCAATTAGGTTCAGATGAGTAATGAGAGCAGAAGAGACAGAATAGTCTCTCTCCCTCTCCTATTCCTTCTTCCTTCTTATTTCCCTCAATCTCTCCCTCTCTTTTTTCTCTTTTCTCTCTCTTAATCTCTCATTCTCTTTCTCTCTCATGTGAAAACACAGTGAGAAGAAAACTATCTTTAAACCAGTAAGATCTTTGTCATAAACCAACCAGACAATCCAGTGTATGGTATTTTGTGATAGCAGCTTGAAGTGACTCACATACAGGTTAAAATGGCTTGAAAAGGATGTAAAGTACTCATTTTATTTTTTACTTGGGCTGTCCCTCAATTAACTCGTAATATTGACCTTTTATTTCCTGTGACTTCTTCACCCACTGGCCACTGAGCACAGTTAGAATTATTTGGGTGCTGGTGGCTCACACCTATAATCCTAGCTTCTCAGAAGGCTGAGATTTGAGGATCACTGTTCAAAGCCATCCCGGGCAGGAAAGTCCATAAGACTCTTCTCTCTAAATACACACCAAAAAGGCATGAAAGAGGAGCTTAGGGTCAGGTGAAAGAGTGCTAGCCTTGAGCAAAAGAGATCAGGGACAGTGTCCAGGCATTTAGTTCAAGCCCCATTACAGGAAAGAAAGAAAGACAAAGCTAGGAAGGAAGGAAGGAAGGAGAAAGAAAGAGAGAAGAAAAGAAAGAAAGAAAGAATTTCTTGGGGTATGGAACTACTCAGATTCCTGAACCTGCTCCTCCCCCCTCAGGAGAAAGGAAGGGAACAAGGATAATTCTAATACCATACACCCCCACCCCAGATTTCAAGTTGAAATTCATTGCTCCAGAAAATATTTTGGAATTGGTTTTCTTCACAATTTAGAAATTAGCTCATTTTCCAACACTCCATGCCCACTCAGCTCTGCAAGTCTGTTTCCCCTACAAAAGGAATGACATGTTGGCTTTAAGTGTCTCTCCTGTGGCGCCACATACTCTCTCCAGTCCCCTACCTCTGTCTACAGCCAAGCCCATGGCATGCTGCCCAGTTGGCTGGCAAGTCCTGGCTGCCCAAGTCCTCTTCATCTTTCTAAATTCATTAACCAAATGTGCAGAAATGACCATTTGGAGTGGCTATCGTGTTTCTCTGTGATGGGGCACTTACCCAGAGGGATCATGTGTGGAGGAAACGTGCTCCTTTGACAGAGATGTTATTTCAGCAGGTGTCTTCTTTCAAAGGGTCCCCCCTTTATCTCCACTATCAAATTGTTCCTGGTTTCATAAAAGCAGGGCAGCTATTGTGATGGAAATGTACATGCACTGGTGTAAATCCTGCGCTTGTTTGTTATTTGAAAGAAGCAGCTAGTCACCAAATGGATCAGGTGTGCCCAGGTCCTTCTTTCAGGCGGTGGACTCAAAGGCTGGTTTTGAAGCCAACCCCTCCTTCCTTATTCATGTTACAAAGGCCACGGAGGAGGAAGCATGTGCTCCTATAGCTCACCTGACAGCTCCAGCCTGGCATTGCGTGCCTGGCTTGCCAGTGCTTTGGATTAAAAAGCTCATTCCTTGTGTCCTGGGCAAACTTATTGCCCTCCTCCCTTTCAAAATCAGTTCTACCAATACCTTTGTTATTTATTTTCCCACTCCATAGTTAGATTTCTGAATCCTTGGGCCACATTAGTAGATAAAGATCTACTCTGAGTGAACGAAAATGAAAACATAAAACCTCGTCTGTGAACAGCGACCTCAGAGTCATTCTGGGTTGAGAAAATTGCTGAGTGGCCACAACCAAAAGGAAAGAACTTTCCCTAAGCTGGAAAGAACTTAATGCATGAAGCATTAGGCATTTTAAATATTAAAGATTCCTGATCATAAACACGTCATAGCTTAAAGGGACTTTAAATTCATGCATCGTATTTCCAACACTTTCAAGTATCCATGCAGGCCTATTGTCTTTCAGATGCTTTGCTGATTTTTAAATAGGGTTTGTTTTTTATTATTGACTAATGAAGGTTTGCATACATTCTAGACACATTTTTTCATTAGACCCATTACATATATATATAGATATGTCTATGGATGTCTTCAACTTTTATGATAGCATTCTTTGAAATACATGGTTTTAATTTTTAAAGTCCATTTATTAATTTTTTTAACTTGGTCTCACTTTGTAGCCAAAGCTAGTCCTGAACTCAGCATCTTTTTCTTCCAACTCCTAAAAGCTGAGGTTACAGGTATATACCACCACACTAAGTCAACTAATAATCTTTTTCACTTGCTCTTTGAGCATCATATCTAAGAAGGCTAGTTTTACTCTAGGTCATGGTTTATTTGACAGTTTCTTCAAAGAGTTTACAGTTTTAAGTATTACATTTGGGTCTTTGATCCACTTTGAATTAATTTTTGTGCATGGTATAAAGACAGGTTCAATTTTTTTGTTTTGTTTTTGTCAGTCGTGGGGCTTGAACTCTGGGTTTGGGTGCTATCCCTGCGCTCTTCAGCTCAAGGCCAGTGCTCTACAACTTGAGCCATAGCGCCACTTCTGGTTTTCTAGTGGTTTATTGGAGATAAGAGTCTCACCAACTTTCCTGCCCAGGCTGGCTTTGAACCGAGATCCTCAGATCTCAGCCTCCTCAGTAGCTAGGATTACAGGTATGAGCCACCGGTGCCCGGCTAATGTTTTTCCTTTTTATGTGTATTTTTATTTGTCTCATTACCATTAAAAAAAAAAACTATTCTTAGGCCGGGGCCAGTGGCTCACACCTGTAATCCTTCTTACTCAGGAGGCTGAGATCTGAGGATCATGGTTCAAAGCCAGCCGGGGCAGGAAACTCCGTGAGACTCTTATCTCCAATAAACCACTAGAAAACTGGAAATGGTGCTGTGGCTCAAGAGGTAGAGCGCTTGCCTTGAGCTGAAGGGATAATGCCCAAGCCCAATGTTCAAGCCCCGCGACAGACAAAAAATAAAAACCAAAAACCCTATTCTTTTATGTTTTATCAGAAATTATATGACATTAAAATCTGGAAAGAGAGGTACCCAAGATTCCCCAGCAGTTATTAGGAAAGTAGCCAGCTGTCCTCTGTCCCATTTCAATTCTGCACCTGTTGAGGCCACTGGATCTACCCCTTCCTGTGCGGTCATCTTCTAGTGTGGGCAGTCTCATCCTAGTTGCCTGAGACAGAACCAAAGTCCCACAAGAGTCACCTCCAGTAGTGGAGTCCTGGAAAGACTTGCCTACCAGGATCCTATTGCAAAATTTTAATTGACAGGAACTGGATGGGCTCCTTATAACCACATGTGTGCATATCTAAGACTGTGTATATTTATATCTCTAGCCACTGTATAGCTGTGATTAATGTATTCCTATAGCTGTAGTTCTATTTAAATCCTTTCAGGTATCTGAGCACTAGTGGCTATAATGCCTTTAATCCTAGCTACTCAGGAGCTGAGATCTGAAGACCTAAGTTCAAAGCCAGCCCAAACAAGAAAATCCATGAGACTCTTACCTCCAATAAAAACTACCAAAACAGCCAAAAGTAGAGCTATGGCTCAAGTGGTAGAGGACTAGCCTTGAGCAAAAGAAGCTCAGTGACAACACTCAGGCCCCAAGTGCAAGCTCCAGGACTGGTACAAAAATATTGAGGTGCTTCTAATGCGTGAGGTTGACTCTCCCTCTTCTCCCCCTTCTAGAGGGACAGGGGAGAGCAGGGACTGTGTCATAGTCGCTGCTGTGTCTGCCTCTGGGCCTGGCACTTGGTGAGCCTTCAGCCCATGTGTAGCACACAAGATAATTAACTCACACATGAAGACACACACCCTTTCCATGATCCAGAATCTTGCCTTTGCAATGCCCTGTTAACCAATCAAAGTGACTTGCAAGGTACTGGAAAGAACACAATCACAGACAGACTTGACTCTAGGTTTCTAAAAAGACTTCAGTCCTTTGGAGTGACTGGCATTTAGGCATGCAAAAAAGAAAAGGCTCAATCTACCCGAGCAGGTATCAACCATTGGAAGGTAAGTTTCTTATTACATACATATATATAATATATTACATATTATATATAGTTTATATATAAGCATATATTTACATATATATATATATATATATATGGTTTTAACATATATTCTAAAAACCAGAGTCTCACATGTGAGATCTGCTTTTGAGTTAGTATTTAAAACTTATTCTCATATATAAAATAATATTTATCGAAATGAACTCCAAGAAATAGAAACAAGAAGCTTTTTTTTTGCTGTTTTTCTCTTATTTTTGTCCTGTTTGTTCATTGATCTGTTTTGGGGAGCATAAGGGAAGGCACAGAAATGGATGGACAAAGGGTAAAAAATGCAGCAATGGTACTCACTGGATGCTATGCTGAAAATGAACTTTACATCTTGTGAGTAGGGATGAGAGGGAAAAACGAGGAAAGAATGAGGAAAGGGGTGACATCATCCAAAAAGAAATGTACTCATTACCTGATCTGTGTAACTCTAACCTCTCCATGCATCACCTTTATAATAATAATTTTTTAAAAAGAATAAAAAACCTTATTTGCTACCTTTGAGAGCTTTGTTTAATCTGCAGTGTGATTAAAATCACAGAGTCAGATTTGAAAAGAGAATGGTCTAGAATTCTGGATGTTAGCCTCCTCCTGGATGAATATCAGGGAGGTCAGAGCAGGGAGGGCAGAGAGAAGGGCCCAGGCTTGTAGGGCCAGAATCATGAGGGCTTGTTATTCAATCTGCCCGCCTTGCTTTTCACTGAGTGAGGGGAGGGAGTCCGCAGGGGTGCTGAGCAGGGAAGAGACAGGCTTGGGCTTCAGCGGGGCACTCAGGAAAGAGTCAAGGGGTCAGCTAAAGGATTATATAATGCAACAACCTTTGTTAGACCTGTTGATAGCTTGGATCAGGGCACTAACTCTGGTGAGAAGACTATTCCCATTGAGCACAGAAATAAGAAAGAGGGTTTTCAGTGAACAAGATATGAAAAGACCAGTTTAGCCTCTCAATGAGCCCATGTGGTAAGGATGGGTATAGTCATCTCCTCTCTACAATTGAAGAGAGGGAGCACAGAAATATTAAGTAACTTGCTCAAAGTCACACAGCTCAGAAATGGCAGTTTCTTTTTTGGGGGGGGGTCTGAACTCTGGGCCTGGGCACTGTCCCTCAGCTCTCAGCTCAAGGCTAGCGCTCTACCACTTGAGCCACAGTGCCACTTCCAGCTTTTTTCTTTTTTGCTTATGTGGTGCTGAGGAATCGAACCCAGGGCCTCGTGCATGCAAGGCAAGCGCTCTATCACTGAGCCACCAGTTTCTTAATTCATCCACAGGCCCATACCATGAACCCTTTCACTAGGGAACCTTTTCTGCCCCTCCCAGAAATGTCAGATTTAGACAGGTCTCTTTAGCCAAGGGAGAGCCTGGGTTTCAGCCCTAGGACATAAGTTTCAAAGAGAGCCAGAGAAGTTCTGCTCGAAATACAATTTACAGCAGGTCCTTAGTCTTCCCAGGAGGCAGCAATGGCTACCAGTTCTCAGTTCTGCTGGCTCCAGGACACAGTGAGTTATGCCAAACCAGACTCCATCAGGGATGCCTGAGAGAGTCGCACTTGCTGTCTTGTCTGTCTGTCTGTCTGTCTTTCACTGTCTCTCTCATACACACATATGCACTCACCTACTATTGATGAGAATTTCCTGTATCACTCATCCTTTGCAATGAAATCCTGAATAGTGAAAAATTAGAAATTAAAAAGCAAGTATGTGTGGCTGTGTGGCTGGTATGTAGCTATCAAAGAGAGATGAGTTGGGCTGGGAAGGTGGCTCAGTGGTAGAGCGCTTGCCTTGCATGCTTGAGGCCTGGGTTCAATTCCTCAGCACCACATAAGCAAAAAAAGAAAAAAGCCAGAAGTGGCGCTGTGACTCAAGTGGTAGAGCACTAGCCTTGAGCTGAAGAGCTGAGGGACAGCACCCAGGCCCAGAGTTCAGGCCCCATGACTGGAAAAAAAAAGAGAGAGAGAGAGATTTGTTGGCAAATGTTGAGTAGAAGGCATAGTTGTGGGGTGCTGGCATCATGGAGAGCTGGTCCTTAATGAGATAGGTGTGTGTGTGTGTGTGTGTGTGTGTGTGTGTGTGTAGAGAAGGAAACATCCCAGTTGACATTCACAGTAGTAAGTAACACCTAAGGAAATGAATCTAGACATATCAAAGAAAAGAAATAGGGCACACTGATTAGGAAAACACAGAGTTGGTTCTGAAGTGCATGCAGAGATCATGTTGCCCTTTCATGTGGAGCCAAAAAGAACTTAAGCTTGTGTTGACTGTGCCTGAGAAACAGCCCCTCCACCCCAAGGGACACAGGTAAGTGTGATTGCACTGGCAGAAAATGCTGTACTGTTGGTCTCTGAGCCCTATCTACAAGCAGACAATACTCCTAAGACCTTGATTACAACCTACCTTGACTCAGGCACCTCCTGTGTCTCAGAAAGCCTGACCAGGCACACTGTGAAGCCCACTGAGAAAGGTTCTCCCAGGAGAATCAGGGAGGCCTTCCATTCCTGACCATCTACTGTGGCACAGAAACATTCATACTAGGAATGCTAGTGATTCAGAAAAAGAAACACACACTCACACTCACACACACACACACATACACACACACACACACACGATGTTAGTATGGAAAACACCTCCAAAAATGTGAATCTTGCAGGCTGTTTCTGAGCCAGGGTTCCAATCAGTCTGGTTTTAATGACTACAGTTAAAGTAGGAGACAGGCTGGGCATTCTAGGAATGGGGCATATGGATTATTCTCCAGGAGAGATGTCATGAGAATATTCCACCAGAAGTGTTTGAATCATCCCCCAAACCTTCTTTACTGCCCATTCCAAAAGCAAGGAAATCCTGAATCTTAGCCTCTAATATTCTGCCTGAGACTGTGATTAATTCTGTAATAGTCAGAATAAAAGGAAACTGGAAAAGAATGAGAAGCTGGTATGTTACCCTTGGATTCAATGGAGGGACTGAACAAAACAGTATATATGATGATGATATGATGATGATGATGATGATGATGATGATGATGATGATGATGATAGATGTTAGTGCTGAAGAAGGAAGAGGAGGAGGAAAACAAAGAAGATAAAGATAGGAGGAGGAGAAGAAAGACACCTCTGCCAGCAGAGGAGGAGGGAAGCAAGGGTTTAGTTTAGACCCAGCTGTCTGCATGTGTGACAACACACAGAGAAGTGATATTTGAAATTCATTTAGTATAAGTTTGGCAAGGTTTTTTTTTGAACGGGGGCATACAAATGTTTGTCTTGGTTTGTTTTTATTTGAAAAAAAGTCTTTAGTATGTATTTGTTACTCTTTAATTATTGCAAATATTGGGTTGGATGACCTGCGATGTGCCACAGGAAATTTTATTTGGGTTTCATATCCTGTAAAAATGGATGGCTTTGGACTGGACAAGGTGACTCAATGACTATAATCTTAGCTACTCAGGAGATATAGGTAGAAGGATCGAGGTCCAAGACCAGTCCAGGCAGAAAATAAACTAAAGCAAAAATGCCTCAGGCATGGTTCGAGTAGTTAGCTGTATGATTAGCAAGAACAAAGCTGCAGCACCTAGAAGCCTAAAGTACAAGCCATCTCATCTTGCTTTCACTCCTATAGCAATAAGGTTCACTTGTATTCTATATATTTGTTTCCTTTCTTATAACTCAATTGTGATTTGTTTCAGACAGTTCTCTGCTTAGACTCGGTCTAGCAACATGGTAGATATAAATGGCATTTTGACTTTGCTCCTGGCGAAGTGCCTGGCTTTGCCACCAATGCCACCAGCAGGAGCTGGATAGAAGGCCCCTGGGCTCTCCTTTCTGAAGTCTCAGATCCAGTAACTGTTACCAAACAAAATCCATGGGAGCTGCTTTCTTCTTTGCCCCTTATTAAGGGACAGACAAAACAAAACACAAAGGGCTATGACTTTCAGATTCAGGTAACCTCTACTGGGTGACTGCTTTTTTTTCCTCTATATTTGAGGAATGCATGTGCGGGACCATACCTGCTTCCCAACTGTTTCTAATTATCTTCAAACACTCAGAGCAAGTGATTCAGCACAGCTCAGGAATGAGATTTTCTAAAAAGGTGAGACTATTTTTAAAACACAACCACCATACACTAAACAACATTGCACCATTTAACACACCAATTATCAGTTCAAGTGCAACAACAAGAAGATAGCTTTCTTTGCACCAAAAATCTCTAAAATAAACAAGCAACTCAAACAAAATCTAAAACCTATTCATTTCATTTGAACCAGTGTAAATCAATGGGTTGAAATGATTCTGTGTAATTTATAACTTCATATTTGGCCAAGCAAAGAAGCCTGTCTGAGCCTCATCACTGGGGACTTCTCTCCTGGCCTTCTCTCTGTAGTACAGTATAGGCCAGTTGCATTCTCACCTCATGTCTGCTGCTGGGTACTGACATATACATGTAATTCTGATTCATCTATACCAAGCTTGCATTCCAGTGAAGGATGGAGAGCCATGGCATAGAAACAAAATAGAAATCCAATCACAGTGTGTTGATAGGTGCTGAGCTGTAACTGCAAAGTACAGGAAGTGACTTATTCAAAGGGGACCAGGCTGAGGGGTTGAGAAGGGCTGAAGGGTGAGGGACTTGTCCTGAGATCTCTGTGCCTGCCTTGAGGGCTGTATTCCGACTGGGTGGTAAGGGTTCCCTGCAGAGTGAGGCCAGAAAGGACAACATGAATTAAGACATAGACATAAAACACAGGATCCAACTGCAAGAAGGACAAGGAATTCAGTGTTGCTATAGCAACATTGGGCAGGTGATGGGCAGTCAAGGCTAGTGACAATGGAAAGGTATCTGAAAATAGATGGCAAAAGGCCTGTATTTTCCAGATGTAGTAGATTCAGAAAATAATTTTAGGATGCATGCATTTACTTTTCTTCTTTAGAAATTATAAAGGTAATACACTCTCATTATGAAAATTTTTAGAAAATTTTAAAAGGAGAAGGATTTACCCATACTATTATCACTTATAAGGAACACTCAGTATTTTCACTCATTCTTTTACACACACACACATACACATACATGTGCACGTGCACAAGCTCAGATATATAAGCAGTCTTGTTTACTAGCTTTTTCATGTAACTGCTTACTGTGAATGTTTTTTCCATCTCAGACAAAATATATAAGGCCTTACAGTAGCCCATCCCATACCTGCAGCAAGATTTATTTAAGCAATCTTCTTCTGGAGACATTAAGCCATTTGAATTGCTCCATGTTTTAATGAAGCTATAAAAGCATGCATGCCCAATTCTGTTTGCATAGCAGCTCACTTACTGCCATAATTTAAAACCTCAATTTCTTATTCAAAGAGAATACAAAGTTTAAGGTCTTTGATATATTATGCAAAATTGCTCTTGAGAAAGTCCACACCATTAAAATAACAACTTGGTGTATAAAAGCGACAATCTTTTCAGTTTCTTGCCATTACTAGGTATTGTAATTTTTGCCAATTTTATGACCAAAACTAATAAATTGCCAACATTTAACTGGCATCTGGTTACATATGTAAATTTTATGTGTATTAACTTTTTAATTCTCTAATCAAATATTGTCACTGTCCTAGTATCCTTTTTTACGCTTAGGATATTTTCCTTTTTCTGATTTGTAAAAGTCCTCATAAATGAATGACATAAATATTTTGTTTCTAATAAATACATTGTCTCCAACTTAGCAATTCTTTGTAATTTTGCTTCCAGTATTTTTAGACCCATACTGATTTTTAATTTCTACCCAGGAAAACTGTCAATCTTACTTCTACTTTTATATTTCAAAAAGCCATATTAAGATTTTAAAAATTGCTTCTATTTGAATATTAACATATTATAAATGTATTTGATGTGTGGGTGAGATAGGAATTAAATCTACCCTGGTAGTTGTAGAAGGTTGGATGAATAATAACTAGTCAAAGAGAGCAGGACCTAGCTGGGTGCTGGTGGCTCACATCTGTAATGTGAGCTAGCTACTCAAGAGGCTGACATCTGAGGATCGAGGTTGAAAGCCAGGCCAGGTAGAAAAGTCTTCATGATGGTCTTATCTCCAATTAATCACTCAAAAACTTGAAGTGGAGCTGTGACTCAAAGTGGTAGAGCACTAGTCTTGAATAAAAGGGCTTCAGGACAGTGCCTAAGCCCCAAGTTCAAGCCCTATGACTGACAAAAAAAAAAAAACAAGATAACAGCTCTTAATCCCAGAGCCTGTTAATATCACCACTTACATTAAGAAGATCCTGGATTATCTAGGTGGCACATAAAACTAGCCACACTGTCCTTAGGAGACAGAGACAGGGAAATCTGACACACACAGACAAGATGGTCACGTGAAGATTGAGGTGGAGACCCAAGTGATGCCACCACAAGCCAAGGAACACAGCCACCAGAAACCAGAAGCACAAGGTGAATTCTTATCTATAGCCTCCAGAGGGAGCTCAGCCCTATCACTAATTTTGGCTTAGGAAAGCTGTGGCCCAAAGCCTCCAAGTTGGTAATAATTTATTATAGCAGCCACAGCATCTACTAGATGGTAGAAGCTCATGTACTAATACAACAACCTACAAACATCCTACCAGATAGCTTTCCTGAAACATCTTTGTCTTACTTGTGTGAAATGTTATCTCTATCACATGGAAAATACTTCTATGTAAGTATCTACTTTGGATTTTTTTGAGATTTTTTAAATTTTTATTTTATTTTTTTATTGTGAGAATACTGCACAGAGGAGTTACAATTACATGGGCAAGATAGATTTTTTTTTCTCTGTAAGTTTATACTTATGTCAGTAAACATGAGGATTACTTTGTTGTTTTAATTTCATGTTTGGCAATATAAGTATTCTTTTATTAACTTAAATTTGCTGGATGGGAAGGGCAAACAAAGGAGGAGGCTACAATGCTTGATAAGAAATGTACTCATTATCTTGCCCATGTAATTTATAACCCCTCTGTGCAGTATTTTCACAATAAATAAATAAATAAATAAATTTGCTATCCTTAGTCTTATAGAAAATAGGATATTTAGGATAACATGTAAAAACTTCTCTAATTTCTTTATTTAGGGATAAATGCATTGATTTTGTGTGTGTGTGTGTGAATTAATTTTGAATAAAATTACTTTCTGGCAATACTTAGGTTTGAACTCTGGGCCTGTACTCAGGCAAACATTCTACCACATGAGTTACATAACCAACCTTTTTGTTTTAGTTACATTTTTGGTGCCAGTTCTGAGGCTTGAATCTGGGCCTGGATGCTATCCCTAAACTTTATTTGCTCAAGGTTAGCACTCTACCACTTGAGCCACAGTTCCACTTCTGGCCCTGCCTGGAATGGCTTTGAAACTAGATCCTCAGATCTCAGCCTCCTGAGTAGCTAGGCTTAAAGCTACTTTTGAGATAGGGTCTCACAGTTTTTGCCTGAGACCAGTGTTGAGCTGTGATCTCCTACCTATGTGCTCTCCTTCCCCAGCTGAGATCAAAGCAGGTACCGCCACACTCAGCTCATTAAAAATAAGGTCTCCTAAACTGTTTTGCCCATGATAGCCTTGAACCAAGATCCTCCTATTTCCACGTCCAATAATTTACCTTTTTAAAATCTTACTTCTGTTTAAAAAGTAGATCTCAGAAAAGGGGTGTAGTTGAGGAGTCAAGTGCTTGCCTATCAAACCCAAGTTTGATTCTCAGCACTGCAGAAATAAATAACTTTTAAAACTCAAATAAAAGGTAGATATGTAATATTCAAACTTGGATATCCCATCATAACTTGAAGTTCCCTGTTCTTCATATTTCT
The DNA here is from genome assembly GCF_000151885.1 of Dipodomys ordii. Taxonomy (NCBI): domain Eukaryota; kingdom Metazoa; phylum Chordata; class Mammalia; order Rodentia; family Heteromyidae; genus Dipodomys; species Dipodomys ordii. The sequence goes on from NW_012267299.1 coordinate 1,286,073, forward strand.
AAGTTTCTACCTGGTTGTCTAGGTTGACAAATGTTGTTCCCTTCCTTCTTGCCGTCTCCATCTACTTCTCCCTCCCTCTCTGCCTCCTTCTTCTCTTCCCTTTTCTTTTCTTCTGTTGTTGCTTATATAATGTTCTGGAGCAAAGGAATGACACATGATTTCTTCTTGGCAGCTAATTTTAATTTCTAACTTTGTTTTGTGATTTTCCTAAGCTAATACTGAAACTCATTTTTAGGCTCCAGCAGATGCTGTGTGGGTGGTGTGGCACGAGGGGGTGCAAGTTTATGGTGTGTGTGGAGGGGGGGACAGGGTAGGGAACAAGCCTGTCATTTTAATTAACACTCAATAATCAAGGGATCATTATTCGTACAGTTTAAATTTGGCTACACTAAGGCCTTGTGACTTTTTATAAAGAGACAAATAGGTCCCATAGAGACACAAATAGATGCTATCCTCTACACCATCCTGAATGCTAATCAATGGTCACTTGTCCTTCATCTTAGATGTGAAAAAGAAATCTTCTTGTGCATGCATGCAAGCTCACTGCTGCATAGGGAAGCTGTGGAAGGAGAGTTAGCTGAGGGTCAGCTCTGAAGAATCTTCTAGGCTGTCCACACAAAAGAAGGCAATGAAGACATAGGGGAGAAGGAAGCTGTGATCCTGGTTTTATCCATAGAGAAACAGCAGAAAAGAAGAAGGCCATCCTTCACTCAACCGTGTCTTGCTGAAGACTGTTGCATTTCCAGCCGTGGGAATAAATTTGAAGCAGATGTTTCAGTGGCACCTTGTGTTGAACATCATATTAATGATCACTAAAGACTAATGGATGATGGTGATAATGATGGCACTATCATTTTTATTAAGGTGAAAGAGCGATCTGTAAAAAGAAAATCATCTTCTCAGCTAAGCAGACCTTCTTTAACTACTCAACACTCTGCCAAGGGAAAGGGAACACTCTGCCAGAACTCAAAGTGAAAAAAAAAGTCTTCAGGCAAGTTTATATAAAACCCAAGAAAAGTGATACATAATAAATTAAACATACTGAAATAAGCAAAGCATGAATATTTGAGCACTTGGTTATTTTAATTTCAACCAAGCACTCAGTGAGACTCAGGCTTGCTCACAGAGGATGGCGGGGGGGGGGGGACAAAAAACTAAGCCCCATTGGCAGCCCCGGGGGCTGTCCCAAATCCTTCCTCCTCAGGACACTGACAAACATAGCCTGGCAGCATCCACCCATCGAGCTGTGGGCCAAGCTGACTGTGCCAAAGGCTGAGTGATGTCTCAGAATCTACGTGGCTGGGGCTCCAGGACAGAACACATAGCACATCAAGCATCTTGTACCCTTTGTAGCCCGAAGGCATCAAATGACAAAGCAGAAACATTTGGTTAGGGTCTTAGGATGGGACTAGGATTGTTGGAGACTAGCTCTCTTAGCTCCCCCACACAAGGAATCAACTATGAGTGGACCAAGAGGAGTAGGCCCATTCAAGACAGCTGAGGAAGGAGGCTGGGGAGGGACAATCGAGCCTGCCACCAGGCCTGGGAAGGTTGTTCTTTCTCTCTAGGCCTCAGTTCCTGTTTCCATTTCATTCCCTGCCCTTTGAGACTTAAGCCAAATTGATTCCACTTCTTCTGCCCTAGGCCATGTCCTGTGAGAAGTCTCAACTTTCCTCTCCATTATCTCTGTGCATAAAAGTTCTGCGTAACCAACGGAACAGAATAGAAGATCCAGAAATAAATCCACAGGCCTACAGCCAGCTGATATTCGACAAAGGAGCCAAAGATATACAATGGAAGAAACACAGCCTCTTCAACCGCTGGTGCTGGGAAAACTGGGCAGCCACATGCAGAAAACTAAAAGTGGACCCCAGCCTATCACCATGCACCAACATCAACTCAAAATGGATTAAAGACCTTAACATTAAACCTGAATCTCTGAAACTACTGCAGGACAGAGTAGGAAAGACACTTGAACTAATAGGCACAGGAAGGAACTTCCTGAACAGAGTCCCAGGGTCACAACAAGTTGGAGAGAGACTCGACAAATGGGACTACCTTAAAATAAAAAGCTTCTGCACAGATAAATCTGTCGCAACTAAGCTAGAAAGACAACCAACTAATTGGGAAAAAATATTTACCAGCAATATATCAGACAAGGGGTTAACATCCTGTATATACAGGGAACTCAAGAAACTAATCCCTCCCAAACCTAACAAACCAATTACTAAATGGGCAAGGGAACTAAAGAGGGACTTCTCAAATGAAGAAATAAAAATGGCAAAGAAACACATGAGGAAATGTTCATCATCCCTGGTGGTGAAGGAAATGCAAATAAAGACAACCCTGAGATACCACCTTACCCCAGTCAGAATGTCCCACATCCACAAATCAGCCAATGACAAATGCTGGAGGGGATGTGGAGAAAGAGGAACCCTATTACACTGCTGGTGGGAATGTACACTTATACAACCACTTTGGAAAGCAGTCTGGAGGGTCCTTAGAAAGCTAAAGATTGACCTCCCTTATGACCCAGTCATACCACTTCTAGGCATCTACCCTGAACAACAGGAACCAATATACAAGGACACGTGCACCTCCATGTTTATTGCAGCACTGTTCGCAATAGCTAGGATATGGAAACAACCTAGATGCCCCACCACAGATGAATGGATCCAAAAATTGTGGTATCTATACACAATGGAATATTATGCAGCCATTAGAAATGACAAAATAATGGCATTTGCAGGGAAATGGATGGAGCTAGAAGGAATCATGTTGAGCGAGGTAAGCCAAGAGCGAAGAGACAAACGGTACATGGTCTCCCTGATAAGTGGATGCTAAATCCAAAATGTTAAGTGATATGACAAAACTAACAGGACTTAAGAAACAAAGAACTCCCACTCATCTGGTTGAACCACTACTAAATATCCCCATGCTGCTGATCACATATATGGTATATAACATGTGAGCACCACTATATATTACAGACTGTGATAGACAATTTGCTCCAGGAAAGTTAGAATGAACTTGTGACTTTAAATGAGCATCATTATTCCACAATACTGTGAATTTCCGGAAATTATGTAATCACTTAATCACAATAAAAAAAAAAAAGAACCTCGGGGAAGGGAGGGAAGGACAATGGAGGGGGTAACAATGTTCAAGAGGAAGTGTACTCATTACCTCACTCATGTAACTGTAACCCTCTGTATAGTATGTTTACAATAAAAAAAAATGTAAAAAAAAAAAAGTTCTGCGTAGTTCTCTGCCCCATGGTGGGCAGTGGCTGGTGCAGAGGGAAAGAAATATAAGGAAGACTCAAGAAGGAGTTGTCTAACTGAGGCCGTGACCTGAGGGACCCTTTCAGAATGGCAGAAAAGATGAGTGGAGATGACATGACTAGCCACCACACAGGGGAGTGATGCCCTTTGTCACTTATGAGCTGTTCACTTCCTGCCCAGCTCAGAACTGAGAATCTAATCCTGTCCCTGACCCTACCCTTATTTATTTTATTCATAAGTGTCATGATCCCCATCCTAGAGATGAGAAAATGGATATGGATATTTCAGAGAAAGTGAAGAACGCTAGTTAGCACCAGAGCTGGTATCCAAACTCTAAGCTTCTGCTCCAAAGCCCAAGTTCCTTATTATCTCACTATACTGCTTTCTGAAGCAGGTGGAGGGCCAACAGCCCTGTGTTTACATATACAAATATATGGATCCAGGTAGATAGATAACCAGTAAGCAGGGCTGGAAGCACCCGTGTTCTTAAAGAGCCGTTAGTAGTTTACAGGCATCTCATTTAAAATGCAGACTTAAATGATTCTTGAAAAGCACCATTATGGTTTTCAGGCAGAGCTAGAAGATATCAGCTAAATCAACCACTTCTAATGGTATCAGCAAAAACTCCACTTTTCTCTTGCAGAGAATTGTGCTCTAGCAGAGTACCATTAAATGAAATTTTGTTTACAGTATCTTCCAAAACCTGATGTTTTTTATTCCCCATAACACTTCTTGCAAAATCCCGTATGTCTTCATTCTTTGAAACTGCCACATTGTCTCTTGGCGATGTACGATGAAATAAAAACATCTGGAAAAGTTTTTTTCTTTTCCCTCCAATGCTATCATTGGAGTATTCTCTCTATATGAGTTTCATATTCAAGGAAAATGAAGCAAGGAGAAATGGGCGGTCCCTGGACGTGCACCAGGGACAAAGGGACAGAAATAGGCAGGATTCTTATTATCCAACCTGCCTCTTCAGTGAGCTACAAGGTACCCTTTTTGCACTCAATAGGTAGAAGAACCCAAGTTTCCTCAGAAGAGATTTCCTATGCAAACAGATTCTTATCAGCCAACCCAAAATGCTTTTCACAGACAATAGTGGATGGAGCACTCTGGGGAAATTTATCTGGCAGACTTTTTCTTTGTGAGCTCTAAAAATGCAAAGGCAGGAGGATAAATTAGAAGGAAGCAAAGCTTTCTTATAGCATACTTACTGATGGAAAAAGCAATGATTTTGTCAGAGCTCTGTAAAAACAACTCAGGCTAAATCTAAAGTGAAATTTGAATAGAATCTCATACCCACTGGCCTTAAGAGAATGGATTTTCCCTACCTGTAGTTTTCATTTTAGCAATGCCCTTTGGTCTGCCCTTCAGAACCTTGTCGGACTATAAACAAGAATCTAGACCTGGTTCCCAAGTTTTACCCTTATGTCATCTTCCTTCTGTTCTAGCAAGGATGCATTTGATTAGGGGAAATATCAATAATACAATTAACTCAGATTCTAGATGTGTCTCGTAGCAGGGGCATTTATGATGTGCACAGTCTGCTTTTATGACTGTGTAGTTTCCTGACTTGTTTGTGGCCTTTTAAGTTCAGACAATAGATGGTTATTAAATTATTCAGATATTAAGGCTATTGTTGTGTGTACTCAGCCATATCTGGGTTGGGTTTATGAAAGATGAAACAGGAAAAATGATCTAGATATTTTTTCCAACCTTTAGAAAATAATTTAATAGTGAAAGAGATTTTTACTTAAATTCTATATGTATAATAATGTAATTAGATGTTATATTTATATTGTTCATCTTTAGTATATTGATTGGATTTTACAACTAGAAAATAAACATGTAGGATTTCATTTTTTTGGAGTTAGCCCAGGCTGACCTTGAACTGATCCTCCGGCCTCAACTTCCCAAGTGCTGAGACTATAGGTTCTGTCAAATCTGCCTTGCATATAGTCTTACTTAATTGTAAATGTTTTCTTAAAAAGATTGACTGTCAAATTGATGCTCAAAAATGTTTTAAATAATATCAATGTTAATTAACGTTACTAATGTTGAAGTATGCATAGGATACCCTGATTAAAAAGACTCTAATAAGCCAAGCACTAATGCTCATACCTGCAATCCTAGCTATTAAGGAGACTGAGATCTGAGGATCAAGGTTTAAAGTCACCTGGGGAAGAAAAGTGTAAAACTCTTATCTTCAATTAACCACCAAAAAAGCTGTAAGTGTAGCTGTGGCTCAAGTGATAGCCTTGAGCAAAAGAAGCTCAGGAACAGCATCCAGCCAGAGTTGAAGCCCCAGGACCAGCAAATGCATATGAAAAAAGACTCTAATACAGAATATCTGTAATTATACTTTGCTGAGGTACTTTCTGATGATACTTTCATGTATGACATTTTGTCTTTACTGGACATATAAATATCTATATATAAATATGCAAATATATGCAAATAGATGTATAGGCATATATACATGCACATATACACACATTTTAAGAGGCAAAGTACATTATTCCTTTAGTAATCACCATTGTTAATCCCCAATTTTTCTAATATAAACAGTACTAGAAATACTATTGCTGCCCATGCATTTCTGCCCATTTCTTCTGCTCCATCAAAAAGAGTACCTTTTCTAAGATCTTTTGATCCTATGTCTTGCTAGGCAAATGTTCTACTATTGAGGTACATTCCAAGCCCTACAATTCTTTTTAAACCTCACCAATTTGGTAGGCAAATGGCAACCCATTGTTTCTTCTTGATAGAAAAACATTAAAAATAGTGTATAACTACTTGCTTAAAAAAGAAATTATTGGAGAAATTTTTTTTATTTATTTTGGTATTTGTATTTCTTCTTCATATTCCCTTGACTTACCTATTGAATTCTTTATCTTTTCTAATTTAATTGTGAATTTTATTTATGTATCAAGAATATTAATTTTTTATTTTTCATAATGTTGCAAAAGTTTCCCCATCCTAATTTTTCTCATTTGCCTGATAGTATTTTGGGAAATTAGACCTAAGGTCTTGAGTACACTAGGAAAGTTCTGTATCTTTTGAGGCACATTCTTAGCCTTTTTGTTGATATTCTTGTTTTTGAGATAAGGTCTCCCTAACTTTGCTGAAGTTGATCTCAATCTCATGATCCTCTTGCCTCTGCTCTCAGAGTAGCTGGGATATGTGCCATTATAATTAACTTGGTTTATGACACTTTGACTGCTGAAATTTTATATTTGTCTTTAGTCAAAACTTGTTCTTTTATATTAATGGTTTCTACCACTGGCAGAAACTTTTGCCAAACGAGGATAAAAAGTATTTTTTAATGTTATATCTCCTCAATAGAATTTAAGTTGGTGCACATGTGACATTAGTTCAGAAGTCAAACTGAACCCTAAGAGTGCTGAGATGCACTGTAGAAAAATGAGATTTCTGCTAGAATTCTAACAAAGCTCCTGAGTACTAGGAACTCCAGGGTTACTCAAAGATACCATATACGTTTATGTTGAAGAAAAGCTTCCAAATGTAACTCCTATGTGTCACAGGAATGTGTTAGGAGACAGATGGTGTTTTCTGGAGAAAGCTTTGGGAACAGCTCCCCTCCTACAGGTTCCTACACTGTGATGTTGATTCGCCTCCCATGATGACATGGGGCCTCCCTTTAATCTGGGTACATGGAATAACACTGCTGCAACTGCATAGACCAGTCCTTCAAAAGGCAACACATCTTCCTCCCGTCCTCATGGGACGCTTGCCTTTGAAGCTGCAGTACTCCAGGTAAGAATCTGAGTGTTCTGAAGTGAGCATGAGTGAAAAAGTCCAAACCAGTTGATGGGAAGGCACCACACAGAGGTGAAATGACACTCCCTGAAGAGAGGTGCACAGCCAGCCCACAACTGTTTAGCCTGTACTTTCTCTATCCCTTGGCTCTTCTAACACCAGTTCCTTTCAAATCTGCTTCTGAAAAAAAAGATATGAAAAATGTCATTGCCAATGCCCCTTCTGGAACTTGGGGCCCTTCCCACATTACTACTGTCTACTGCAGGCACCTAGATTCAGACCTTTTTCATTCTACATGGCCACGTGGCAGGCGACAAGTGCCAAGCAATGCATTCCTTTCTCAGGAACCACTGATGTGGTATATAAATACCCCAGCCCCTCACCCCCTTGCTAGGGTAAACTCAACTGTATGGACTTCTAAACTGCTTCCCAGATCCCCCAGAGGGCCTACCTTCCTGTTATCCTCAGTGATAACTTCATCTGGCTGTGCCCTTCCTTAGAGGATTTTTTTTTCTCACTCTACAGGACACAATGCCCTTGTCTTTAGGACACTGGCTTAATACTGCATTTCTTGGGGAGCCTTATGTCCAATTTTCCTGTTTACCTCTTAGTGCCCAGTATAAAACACTGGTCATGGTTGGTGCTCACTATCCCTTGGTGTACTGACCCACCCATCTCCCTGTCTCTTCCTGTTTCTTCTGTCCACTGCTAAGAACTTCTTTATAGTCAATGTACATTATGAATCACAGCAACAACTGCCAAAGGGACAATCCCCCCCCCCCCCCCCCGCTGCTGCCAACCAGCTGGTCTAGCCTCATTCCATTAACATTGCTGAGTGGGAACTTCCTCATTACACAACCACTTTCATTATGTATGGACTCAGGCTCTGCCCCTTGACGAATCCTAAAGGTAGGAGTTTGGTAACCCATTCCAGTAGATGCCGGCCACCATTCTCCTGTTGTTCTCACCCAACTCCAGCAAGTCCTCATTCTCCTAACAATTTGCATCTTGTTTCCTTACCCTAAAAGATCTAGCTTTTTGCTATTAGCTCCTTCATATTGGAAGGTACATGGATCTTGGCCTTCAGAGTAAACATCAGAAGTTATCTAGTTTATGAGATGTCAGGAAACATGTATACCTAAGAAAGTATGCTTTAAAACAAAATGTCAGTTCAAGATACAGAACAATTACATACTTTTATAGCTTAAATAATAGAAAGCTTTAGACCAGAGTTGAACAAACTTATTCAAGAACCAGATAGTAAATACTTGAGGCTTTCTGGGCCATATGTTTTTGCTTCAACTATACCTTCATGATAAGAAAGCAGTAATAGGAAATAAGTTTTAAAAATGATCAGGGCTGTGTCCTACACCAATAAAACATAGGCAATGGGATCACAGACATTGCTGACTAACCTCTGATCCAGTCAAATTCTTTATACAAACAAAGACACAGGATCCAGACCAACTTGATCCTATGAAAGCACTAACACCTAGAGTGAAAGTGTTCCAGTTTACTCCAACAATTAACAACAATTCCAGGTTGTCTTGTGTTCTTCTACTGTTCTAGTCTATATTCATGTCCTTCTTGTCCTCTGCTTTTTTTTTAATCACCATCATCAGCCAGTGTGTATCACCCACATAGTTTGAAATTTCCCAGTATTCAGGAACTGAAGATAAATATCAAAAAGGTTATGGACTCTTTCCAACGCTTGCTGCAATTTATAATATGATCTATGTCTGTCTTTAAAATAATCACCATCAGTTCCAGTAGAACGTGTGTGTGTGTTTGTGTGTGTACATAAACACATAAAGAAACATTTCCTAAATGTAGTTAAAATATCTGAATTTTTAGGAGAAAGTCTTATAAAGTATGCCAATATGAAGAAATTGAAGACAAAAGACCAAGAAAACAGGACAGTAAAACCTAGCTGAGTAGTGTAGGACATTCCAAATTGCTTAGCCTTCTGCTACTGACTTTAAAAGGCAAGAGAGACAAGAACTAATTCCCACAAAGAAAATGGTTTGGTCTGGAATCTCAGCCAAAAAAGTCCTTGTGACTTGAGTGATATGCAAGGTTGTGAGAGAATTTATCTGTCCTCTTAAAAATAGATGCTTTGAAGCCTTTTCTTCAGAATGTAGAGAAAGAAAAAAGTAGGGAGAAACATTTTTTCTAATTCTCTTTCTATTAACATATATTAATTTTACAGAAGGTTTCATCAGGCACAAAATATACATTCATGAAATTCAACCCTTCTGTTACACTTTATTATTCCCTGTCCTCTATCTTACTGTTGTTTTTTGTTTTGTTTTACAATTTAGTGTGCTTCAGTATTCTATGTCTAACCACGCATAAAGTGTTTCAGTTGTGTTTAAACATATTTAAAGGTTTAAGTGAAGGTTTGCTGCCTCTGTTCTGACTGGGAACCATGATAGTCAGTACCTGGTTTGATAGGACAGCAATAAATAACAAAAAAAGGTTTTCTCATTCCTTCTAGTGCCAAAGGGTTGTTCTAAGTCTTGGACCCTTTCCAACCAGGAATAGGAACTACAGATACGGCACTGAAGGGGTAAGACATATGTGTACACAGTGTGTCACTTTTCTATTTCCGTTGGCATTTTAGCCATTCTTCCCGAGCATACTTTAATCAGTTTCAGTAGGTCAGCTTCAAAATAGCTCAACAGTTTCCAAAATAACTAATTAATAAATAAAATGATATTTATTCTAATGATAGCCTAAGAATTATACGAAATCATTATTGTGGTACTGAACTTTGCAGCTATTACAGTGAATATATGATAATCTCTTTCTTGACTCTGCTCCACTGTCTTTTAAAATTTGATTCTCAGACCCAGCAATTTCTCTCCAAGCAGGAAGTCCAATGACACTGAACACTGGCCAAAAGTAACAAGATTCATTCTTGAAAGTGACAGCTGTAAACTAATGTCCCCTCTCCAATTCAGGTAACCTGCCCAGATTTGTACTGTTATCTCTTAGACATTTAAATTTCATTTTTTATTTTTATATATAGTTAATAAAGAATAAAAGAAATTAACTGTTACTATTACAACATTACAAGAGATCCACATATTAACTTATCTTCTTGCATCAATTTCTCTCAAATGTTAAAACTTGATGGACAATCAGTATATATCTAGGGACTAGTAATTTTTTTAAATGAGCAGAAATAATACAGAAGAAAATTTAAAACACTCTGTTATGCATGAATTAAGAAACAGCTACCTATTTTCTGAAAGGATTCCTGAAAAATTTCTATGAAACAGAAAGAACTTTCCCCCATAATGTCCAGAAACTGTTGATTAAAACATTGATAGAATATAAGGAAGGACAGACACTTTCCTAAATGCCTACTATGCTTGTTTTAATTCTCATCACTTCCCAAGAAGACAAAATGAGAGCTTCCTTTCCTAGAGAAAGAATTGAACCTCAAAGAGGTTAAATGTTTAAAACAAGGTCCTGTCTCATTTCAAACTCCCTGAATTTACTGTAGCATGGCATTGCTTTTCTGCTGATGAAATAAAGGAACAATAAGATGAACACAAAACTGTGTCGACAGGGAAACACCAGAGAGCAAGCTCATGATTTAGAATACAAGTATTGATCTTCTTTCAAAGTTATAGATACCAAAAAGCAATATGATAAGGTTCAACTGGAAGTGACACCAGTAAAATCTCAAAACTATTTTTTCCAACTCATTTCCATTGTCCAATAGATCACACTGATTTAGACACTTAGGGAAGATGTGACATAAACAACAAATAGGCTATGTGAGATTAAACGTAAGATAGAAGTGAACCCAAGTGCTGCCATTTTTAACTGGTGTCTCAGATTGCAAACATGGTTAAAGCAACTATGAATATTAATGACATGCAAAATATTTACGGGAACATAGGCCCAACAGTATAGTTTTTATGAGTGGGAAAACCACAAATAATATTTGTATTAGTGGTGAGACATTTCTTTCTGTAATTTTTTAAATCCATGAAAAAATGACTTCAACACTTTGGAATGTTGGACATACAGATCTGCTTGTTTAACGTTGTGTGGGAGGGGAAAATGGCTCATAGTTATTGTTTTTAATGCATCTTACTGGAGCTCACACATTGAATTTTGTGTATAACTAACCACACATCTCTTTTTTTATTTTCATGATTTCATGCAATAGTGATTCCATGCACAGTGGAATGGAGCAAACATCTTGCCTTGTTTTGAATTAGGTGGTACAGAATGTATCCCCAAACAAACCTTGAATCAGAAATCCTCATGTTACAGTGCAGATATAGGGAAATGCTAATTTGTAAATATTGACAATAAGAGATAACCCTGGGCTATGAAGCAAAGACATCCAACACAGATTAAAAAACAAAACAAAACTAGTTCATCAGGCTGTTTGTACACGTAGGACTCCCAGATTGACTTGATTAGCAATTGGACACTGTTACATTTCCTGTTTTATGAAGATCGAAGAAATGAAGATACTCAAGGCATTTAGGTTTTCTCCATTTAATAATAATAATAATATATTCAGTGGGTGTTTTTTGCTTGGTTTGTTCTTGTTTATTAGGTTTGGTTTAGTTTGTTGGTTTTTATACCACTACTGAAGCTTGAACTTGAAGCCTTACACTCTTTTTTTATATTTTTATTGTAAAAATACTGTACAGAGGGGTTATAGTTACATGAGTAGGGTAATGAGTACATTTCCTATCAAGCATTGTTATCTCCTCCTTTGTTTTTCCCCTACCATCCCTTCCCTCTCCACATCCCCAACTCTTCCCTCCCCCTTCTCCCCGACATTGTAAAGTTCGTTTTCAACATAGTGTCCTGTACAGCTCATTGTCACAATGGGTCAAACTGCATCCCCATTTAAGCATTCTGCTATATCCCTTCCCCTCCCCAAATTACAAAGTGTATATATAAGATACAGAACACCGGAATCAAATACAATGAAAACAGGGGTTATACTGTGGGGGAAGAACATACAAAAGAAACAAAAGAATCACATAGTGCATTAAAAACAATAGCAAGAAAGAAAAAAAAAACACTTGTATCCCTGTCTTGGGGTACATTTGGCTTAACATCATCTTATATGGTCATATGTACATAGCCTTTGACCTTCTCTGCTTTTCCTAGACATGTACTAGTCATTGCAAACAAGGGAAACCATGGGACCTATGTTTCTTTGGGCTTGGCTTACTTTACTTAATATAATTTTTTCCAAGTCTTTCCATTTCCTAACAAATGGGGCAATATCATTCTTTCTGATGGAGGCATAGAATTCCATTGTGTATATACATTTTCTTGATCCATTCATCTACTGAGGGGCTTCAGGGTTGGTTCCATGTCTTAGCTATGGTGAATAATGCTGTGATAAACATGGTTGTGCTGGTAGCTTTGGTATGACCTCGGTTGTGATCCTTTGGGTAAATGCCCAAAAGTGGGATTGCTGGGTCATAGGGGAGCTCTATGTGGAGTCTTTTGAGGACCCTCCATACTGCTTTCCAAAGTGGTTGGACAAGTTTACATTCCCACCAACAATGCAGTAGGGTTCTCTTCTGTCCACATCCCCTCCAGCATCTGTTGTTACTAGATTTCTTGATTATAGCCATTCTAACTGGGATGAGGTGGAATCTCAATGTTGTCTTGACTTGCATTTCTTTTATGGCTAGAGAAGTTGAGCATTTCTTCATGTGTCTATTGCCATTCTTATTTCCTCTTCAGAGAAGTCTCTCTTTAAGTCTTTAGCCCACTTATTAACTTGGCTTTTTCATTCAAGGCTGAAGCTCTACCACTGGGACCATATCTCCATTTCTGGCTTTTTAGTGATTAATTGGAGACAAAATGCTCATGGACATTTCTGCTTGGGCTAGCTTTGAACCATAATCCTCAAATCTTAGACTTCAGTAGCTAGGATTGCAAGCATGAACCACCAAAGTTTTATAGTGAGGATTAATGGAGTAGATAGAAAATACTAGGGAGTTCTGGTAAGAAGCCACTACAATACTGTGATTGCTTTCACTATTACTAATTCCAGGAATATTGTATTGCCACTTCAGAGTTTTCATTCAGTCAATCAGTGCTGAGTCAGTCATACACGGTGAGCCAGGTATGTAGGAAAGACATCATAAGACATGACAGAATTCCCATGTGAGTCACTAGGAGAATCCACAGCCCAGAAAATGCCTCAAGATCAACAAACACTGCCCTTCTTCCTTTCTTACATTGACGAAGTCAAAAGATTTCCAGTTCCATTCTTGAGTTACCAGTCCCAGATAAACTGAGATAACAGTTGCTAAGCCTTAAGAGATAAGCTTTCGGAAGGGAGTGTTCTAAGAAACACAAACTGTTTGCTCAGACATTAATTGAATAACGAACTGTGGTTTAATTCATTCCCAAACAGTGGATCCATAATTCACATAAGGACCCCTGCTGTGGGGACCACTGAGGGACAGGCTACAAATAGGGCTACTCCAAAGACTTTACCCTTTTCAGCCTCCCCTCAGTAGTTTAGCACACAATACAGGTGGTTGGAAAAGCGGGCTTTGGGCCAGTTGGCTCATCAGAGAGCTGCTGGCATTGGGTTGGGATGGAGGCACAACTTTGATTCTTATTCACAGTGGTCTGAAGTAAATGTCGCCTTTGCTTTTTTCTGTTTGCGCTCAAGCTTTTTCCCTATCTGCATCTCTTAAAAGAGATTTTCCAAGATCCTTTCACCTTAGAAATTCTTCCTCTAGGGGCTGGGAAGGTGGCTCAGTGGTAGAGCATTTGCCTTGCATGCATGAGGCCTTGGGTTCGATTCCTCAGCACCACATAAGCAAAAAGAAAAAAGCCGGAAGTGGCACTGTGGCTCAAGTGATAGAGTGCTAGCCTTGAGCTGAAGAGCTGAGGGACAGCGCCCAGGCCCAGAGCTCAGGCCCCACGACCGGACCCAAAAAGAAAAAAAAAAAAAGAAAGAAATTCTTCCTCTACACTCTCATCTTTTTAGCACCTGTCTTTAATCCTGTGCACAGTCTTAGACCAAAGGTAGAAACTTGATCAAAGTCAGTCAGACTTATTCTTCAAGGTCTTGGACTTTGGACCAAGGTATTGGTCCAAGGCTTAGGGACAGCTATTCTTTTCTCCGAACCTAAAAGCTGCCCAGCTAAAATATCTTTTGGCCACTCTGGCATTTTGTTTTGAACTCATTTTTTCCCTGCCCTGTCTCCCTGGACAATCTCCCAGAGGCCACTATCACCATGTGCCTTTAGAGCACTCCTAACCAACAGAAACTCTGTTGATTGCTGGTGAGAACCAGGAAGGAAACAAGACACAGAAACTCTTGAGATGTAAACAGTGAGTAACACTAAAGAGATCAAAGCCAACCCTACCCTAAACAAGAAGGTGGGGCCCTATTCCTGACTTTAAAACACACACTGGTTGTCTTTTCTCATTCACCTTCCATACGTCTTTGGTTACTTCAATAATACTTGGAAGAAAACTAAAGGAGTCTCCTGTAGTCCAGACCTACTCTTTTATTTCAAGAAGAAGACTGATACAAAGTCAGCCAAACATTCATACGTACCCATGCACACATAGACATACAATTTTATCTGCTTTGATAGATAACAACTCTCTATGTACATAATCAATAAGAAGGTCTCCCTGAATTGGAAATGCAATCACCCATGAATAAGCAACGTTCCAAAAGAACATTAGGTACCAAAGAAAAGAAAATTGAGTGATTTCAAAAGGGGGAAAGATTGTTTGTGAGGTTTTAAGAACTCTACAGAATATGGATAGTCAACCTAATAAGGACTGCAGTTTATTGGAAAGATCCTTGAACTTGGAATCAAAGAGCTTATTATTGACAAGACATATGAGACATATTTAAATAAGTAGAATCATTCAGGGGCAAATGCTGCGAGGAATAAGAGGTATGGGACTGTGAAAGGAGAAGCTATTACTTCCATGTGGAAAAAATAAGAAGGGCTACACAGTTCAGAGAAGAATTGGAAGAACAATTTTGAGCCAACTAGCAGGATCGTGGGATAGGCAACTGGTAGACAACTGTAAAGCTTCCACGGGAGTATTTGTATCACAGTGCCTCAAATGACTACTGTCAGAGAAGCTAGACTTTCTCATGCACATGTATTCTGGGAACCCAGAGTCAAATATCTAAATATAGGTATTAATACTTCTAGGGAAAAGGTTAGTATATTTGAAAAAGAGAGTTGAGGGAGCTTTGTTAGTAGCTGGCTATGACCATTTTCTTTGAGAGAGAATATTATAGGGCAAAAGAAGAGGAATAGGAAGTTGTGCTCAGAGCCCTGAGACATAGAAGTTAAAAACAAGTAGATACCAAACATTCCAGTGAATCTTGAAGTCTTATTCCCAATGCTCTTGCAGGTTCAAGATTGCAAGGAGATGCTCTCTTATTAGAAGTAAAACTAGTAAGAATATTTACCAATGCCGTCAGGATAAGATTTTAAGTTGGTCCCTGGGTTCATACATTGCAAGTTCGCAAGTTGTATGCAATAGAAGAATTCATTCTTTCGTCCTATCATCTTCCCAAGAATTGGGAGTCAGCTTTCTCAGTTAATTCCATTTCTATCCTTTGTCAAGTGCAAGGAGCCCAAATCTGTCCTATTCTAAGGAGGGGTGGACATATATCTTCCCTACATTCATGACATGACAATGTTTTTGACTCCCAGTTTTTTCCTGCTACCTAATTCTAGCTGTCTTTGTCTCATGAGAGCAGATCACTTTTACCTCCACACTGATCTTAGGACTTTTTCCTTGAGCCACATATCTGCTGTGTGTTACCATGGTCCATGCGACCTCTCATCTCCTTTACCACTACAGCTTTCTCTTTTACCCCTAGCTACTGACACCGTTTTATGTATTAAGACTTGAAAAAAGGTTTCTCATGGAAGTTCAATCTATGATCTTGGCTGAAAGTCCCTTCCCTGCCAATAAATGACAGAGCTGGATTTCAAATTTGGAATCTAAAACCAGGGGTAATTTATTTTAGTGTAGCATTTTTCTTCCAAGAGATCTCTATAAAACTAAAAGACTTATCCAAAGTGAATCTTGACTAAAGAAGAATAAAAGTAAACACTCACAGAATTACTCTCCACCTCCCTCCCTTCCTCAAAAAGGTATTCCAGCCTAAAATTAAGACACTAGAGAAGATTTTAGAAAATTTACAAGAAACAAAGCTCTGTGCTGCATTAGGATATTCTAGAGACTGTCCCAGACCTTCTGAACTTGACACTGGATGCAACTAGTCCCTCACAAGGATCCCCTGTGTATATGAGGGCCTGATCCCACCTGCTAACTCCCATACTGTTTTTTGGCTCTTGCAGGAAGGACTCATTCCTAGAAGATGCTGTTTTCATATCTGGGTCATCCCAACTCATTACTCACACATCCACTTGCCCATACACATTCATTCATATGTACACTCCCAGTGTGAAGCCTCCAAACAGATGTGAAGGGACTGGACTTGGCTCTAGGAAAGAAGAACTGAGGCATGCAGCACAGTAGATGTTTGGGAAACTGGCTGAAGAAATACAGGAACCATAATGCTCCTAGAAAAAGATAGCTTTTGCTTCCAGCTGTTACCAGCTGAAGTGAGATGCCTTATTTTTTATAGGAATTTTCTGTGTACCAGAGAGTGAAGGCTACCACAAACAATTCTATATTGATTATCCAAAGCCTCCATTTCCACCAATGCTATCTCTCCTATTATGTGAGTAATTAGGTATTGACTAAGTATTGACTATACTGTAACAATTCTGTTAACTGGCTTGCCAAGGAAATAGAGCTCTTAGTTAAGTGAGTTTCTTGTTTCTAAATAATTTAAGATGTGAAAACCCACTTCTGGATGTCTCCTTAATGTGTGTATAGATACATTGATTGACTTAAATTAATGAATATTTTTTCAAGTACAAAATATGAATGTTCTTAGCTTTTGGGTTTTATATTTTGTACTTATATTTTGGGCTTGGGCATGGCTTGGGTTTCCATCAACGGCTCTCTATATAATTTGCTGCATGATCTTGGGAAAGTTAGACAACTCCTGAGCTTTAACTTCCTCAGCTGTAGGTTGGGGATACTAAAGCCCACTTCCTTGGATGTTGTAAGGGTTATATGAGATCATGTTCGAAGAATGCTTGGCCTAGTTCCTAATGTTAAATTCACAAGTAACACTTACGATTGCTCTTATTGTTATTATGAAACTGAAACTGTCTCGTGGCAAGGGAGGCTGTCATTCCTGACACATCCAGGATGGGCTCAGAACAACCCACAACTAAAGTCATTTGGAAAAAGTGGGGCTGGAAAATGAAGGCAATGATTGGCCTACAGATTTGTACTGAGAACGTGAGATAGATGAAGACTATATCCTGCATACTGGCTGCTGCTGAGTTTCTTTCTACTGCTTGAGTCAGTGCCCTGAAGTTATGTGGCTAGTTGTTGACAGAGAATTCCTTATCCCTATCAGATGCAAGTAAGTCTTCAAGAAGTTCAGTTTGATAGTCCTCCTTTTTTTTGGACTGGCTGCTATAATCCAGTAGTTAGAGCCAAGATTGTTTCTCTGGGTGATTACAGCCTGGTAGGAAGAATCATGGCCTGGAATTGAGCTAAGGAGATTTGGACCCTTACCATTTAGGGCATTCCAGCTAATGAACCTTCATATAGAGGGAATGATTTTAAACAGCGCAGTAGAACATTTGCTCTTTACAAAAGCTATCCTCTCTTTGGCCTCTCCATTCTATCCTTCAGAGACCCTTTCTGTTTTCCCACACAGGGCATTTCTTCCTCTGGGCACTGCACCCCAGGAGGCTGTGGGAGGACAGGGGAAGAGATTGGTCTTCCAAGGTTACAGAACTTATCTCTTTTTCCCTTACTATGCAAACAACTGGTGAAGGCCACCCAGATTTGGCAATTAAAGAAGAGCTTGCAGGGAAGAATATGGCCAAGGTCGTTTCATATTCTGCCAAGCTGAAGCTCAAGTTGCCTCTGTGGGAAAACTCCAGAACCATTGCTAACTAAGCAGCCTGACCGGCCAGGCACTGGGAAGCTGGAGTCTTAGCTGCTTTTCTTGCATCTGGGCAACATTTTGAGTTCAGATAGGGTCTGCTTGCAGACCACAAGTTGAAAGGAATTTAGCATTAGGAACCCAGACTCACACAAGGAAATGCTGACCTATAGCAATGGTTCTCACGGTAGGCAGCAACAGTACCTGGAAAATGGTTAGAAGCACAAATTCTTGGACCTCACCCCATTCCTACCTATTGATTCAGAAACTCTGGGTTAAGGCCAATAGGTGTTTAAAAAAATCTGATGTAAGCCAAAGTTAAGAACTACTGGTCCATGGTAGAAATGAAAAAAAAAAACCCATTGCTGAGAGAAATTAAAACCAGCAAGGCTCAACAGATTATTTCCTGTTCCCATTTCTCACTAAGCCCCAAGCCCCAATAATGATCTAATAAAGAGCGCACACAGAAGTTGATGGGGAGATGGACAGTAAATATTCACAAGGAACACACATGAGCAAGCCTGCGTGGTGTTCAACATGTTTTAATTTGCTCAGTTATTATTTTTTTCTACATCATATTAACTTTTATGTTTGTCCTCCAAAAGTAGCCAATAAAGAATTATGTATAGGATCCTTCACCTGGCAGGATGAAGAGATGGTCAGGATGACAGGAGACACTGAGGAAACAAGTTGTACCATGAAAATCAGAACCTCAGTAGGTCTCTAGGAGGTCCTAGGTTAGAGGAGAAAAGAAGACTGGCTGAAAAGCGTTGAGAGCCATAAAAGGTAAAATCAGTTGGGAAGTAAACATGGGCAAACTCACCCAACATTTTCAGGGCCTGTGCCCAAAAGACAAATGGAGACCTGGATCTTTGCTAATAAAATGAAAGTGTAAAGTTGGTAAATACAGAATTCTTAGATTCCCCAGAACTCTAGATTGCAGTAGTGTAGGAAATCATCTATCCCAGCCAATGATCTGTTGCTGTCCTCTTTCAATCAGAACTCAGTCTGCACAACACGAGAAGCTCCATTCACATGTATGGATATATCAGCCCAGAATCTTAGTTTTATCCATAGCCCTGGAAACAGCCTCTCTTGTTTCTCATTCAGACCTAGGGGGAGCTCTTTTGCACCAGAGGCCAGACCCAGGAAAGATGGGTCTGGTAATAGCCTCAATGTCTTTGGGGCAGATAATTCTGGGGTCCTTATTTCTTGAAGCATGATCTTGAAGGAAAGATGAAGCTAGGTGGTCACAAGCCCTTGGCCTGTGGGTTCTTTAACCCATAGAGAAAGTAATTCACAGGGTCCTCTGAAGTAGATGCAGGACAGAGGCCATTTTGCCCAGATCCAAGAGTAGTATCAACTAGAAAAAAGAAGGAAAGGTCAAGAAAGTAGGAGTGAATGGAGAAATAATGGGTGATAAAAAGATCTTAAAAGATCTTAGAAGAAATTCTTCTAAGTAGCTTTTACTATTGCCTTTACCAGGAGGTACTTGCTATTCTCCAGGCATCTGGCTCCTGATTCTTCCTTTAAAATAGTCTCCCCACCTCACAGTGAGAGAAGTGAATGTCCAGGCCTTGGGCTCCTGTTTTATTTGTTCATACACATGCAGGGCAGAGACAAGTGATGTCTAATATTCCTATTATAAACAGGAAAAGAAGCAAGAAAAAAAAAGAAAAGGAAGAAAAGTGAAAGAGAAAAGGAAGGAGGGGTATATGGAAGGAGGGAGAAAGAAGGGAGAGAGGGAGAGAGGGAGGGACTCAATAATCACAGCCCAGCAGTTTCTTTGGAATGAAACAAAGGGATATTTCATCAGAAAAACAATTGAGAAGTGAGTTTACATGGAAAATGGGTAACATGATGCAGCTCTTGGGCTTTATACCGTGAGCTGGTTGTTTCCTTGACTTAGCTTCTGAAATTGCACACAAAAAAAATTTCACTTGTGAAAGTTTCTATGGCCAACTGTTTTGATATAGATTTGAGTTTTGTTGTTTGCTGTTTAGCAGCCATGAAATCTGATGCTTGTTTGCTGGGAATGTTTTCTTCCTTGGCTAGCAATGCAGAGGGGTTAGGTAGACTACTCAGTGCTGAGCCATATGTTCATGGAATGAAAGTATAAGCAATCCACATCAGAGCATTGCAGCCTTCCAAGTCATTCTTACAAGTATTGTTTCCTGGGAGAGAATTCGTTTTCTATGGATAAAAGCAATAGGAGGCATCACAATGAGAATATTCATAGAAAAACAACATGAAAGAAAAACGTGTAAAATATGAAAAGCATGAATAAAAGAGCAAACAGAGATATGTTACAAGTGTGGCAAAAGCAATAATTAATATGTAACAAGATCATCAGCATTCTTAAAGTGTACAAAAGAACAATGACAGATCATTCACCAAAGTAAATGCATGTTGAGTAAAATAATTTTGAATATTCAAAAGAATGTAAGATAAAAATCTGATCCAGTTGTAAGTGGAGGTATGGCTCAAGTGATAGAGCCAGCTTTGTGCAAAAAAGCTAAGTGATAGCGCAAGGCTGAGTTCAAGTCCCATATCATCACAAAAATTACTCAACAGAAAAATGAGATTGTGTTAATATAAAATTTCCCAATCTTCCTATATAGATAGATAAATAGGCAGAAATAGACAGACAGACAGACAGACAGATAGATAGATACATAGATAGATAGATATGCTTAGTCTCTCCCAATTGTTTAGCTGCTCTTTCTCCCCACATCTAATCCAGCTCCCTCTTTACTCCTCAGTTCCCCATACAAGGAAACTCAAGAGTTAGCTCCACATAATCCCCTCATTCCCTCACCTCCCACTCACTGACCAATCCTCTTCACAATATCAGAGGTTTCCTCTCTCTTGCCCAGTCAAGGAGCACCTACTCTTCTATCCTTTTACTTTCAATGCTATTGCTCCCTTCTATTTCTTTCCTTAGATTCCACGACCCCACACTCCTGCTTGTTTGTTCTCCGACATCAGTGATCATCATTCTACTTCGTTGAATCTGCTGTGTCGAATCTTCCTTTTCTACCTAGCTTTTAAAGAGAACTCAGGTGGTCAGTTTTTTTCCCCTTCATGATCCCATCCAATACCATAGCTCTGATGCCTCCTACACTAATAACTTACATTGATACCTCTGGCTCAAACTATTTCCTGAAGCCCAGACTCCTGTAGCCTACTCCATATTGGCATTTGTGAGTCTCAGGCATCTCAAACATTACCTATCCAAAAGGAGACCCCACCAGATTGCCCCCCTATCTTCCTGTCTCTTTAAATGGAACCCATCAACTGCTTTGTGAATAGAATGAGATCTATGCAATCCTCCTTGGTTCTTACCATTTCTCAACCTCTGTGTAAAAACAACCAACAAAATTTATGAGTGCCACTCCCAAAATATAACCTAACTTTGACCTTCGTTTCTTCCAAAGTGCTACTGCACTACCTAGGACCAAGTTAACACTTCTTCCTGCCTTCATAAACAGTGTCCCAAATTATCTACCTCTGTGTTTGTCCTCATGCCCACAAGCCTTTCTCTAAGCAGCACCAAGATTTTAAAAGTGCAAATCACATCATGGTTAACAATTTCCCTTAGAGTCATTTCTGGATCCTCACAATGGTTCTGCCAGGCTGTGTGTGCTCTTGCCTAGTGGTCTGGGTTTACCTCTCCTAGCAACAACCTGATGCCCACTCTTAACTCTGTCCACTCTTCTCTCCTCACTCCTGCTTTCCAAGTCATGTATCTCTGCACCTGGGCCCACATAATGGAGTTCTCAAGGAAGTCAACTGTAAGAGATTGAATATAAGCTCTAAAGGCTAAACAATCCTTTATTTCTAAATACATTTGACTAGTTTATTGCCATACACATTACATTTGGCAACTGAACTCCCATTTTCCATTAATTAGAGATTATTATGGGCTAAAATAATAATGAAAAAAATAATATAAGAGCATTATCCTCTTATATAATATGAAGGGATAAGGTTCGGTATCCAAGCCTCACACGTGCCTATGTACCATCCTCCATATCTTGTATATTTTCTGTATTTTCTCTCAGTCTTATATGGAGTTTCTTAACACAAGGTCATCTCCTGGTCTCAGGGTGATTATCTGGATCTTCACATTTCAGAAGAGAAGAAAATTCCATTTAAACTACTGATCTAAGGTCTTTCGAAAAGGGAAATATGAACTTAACCATGTTCTCATAATTTCTCATGAACAATTTCTTGGAAAGAATGAGAAGGAAAATTAGATTTACAATAAAAGAAATACATTCCCTTCTACCACCAAAGACAAAAGAATCAAGACTTTTTTATTGTATTATTATTATTTTTTATTGTGAAAATACCATACAGAGGGGTTACAATCACATGGGCAAGATAATGAGTACATTTCTTATCAAGCATTGCTGCCTCCTCTTTTGTTTCCCCTTCTGATCCCTTCCTGTCTCCCAGCCCCCCCTACCACCAAAGTTGTAATTTTTGTATTTTTTGACATAACAACTTGTACGTCTCATGGTTACAATGGGTCCACCTGCATCTCTATTTGAACAATTTGTTTTTTCCCTTCCCCTCCACAAATCATACCAACATCAAATACAGTGAAAGCAGGGGTTATACCGTGGGGTAGGGAAATATAAAGCAACAAAGAAATCATCTTATAAATATGTTAGAAACAATTGCATGAAAGAAAAACATTTGAATACTTATTTTGGGGTTAATTTCACCTAAACATCAACTTATCTGACCTTTTCTGCTTGTCTCAGACATAAACTAGTTACTGCAAATAAGGGAAACCATGGGACCTATGTTTCTTTGGGCCTGGCTTACTTCACTTAATATAATTTTTTTCCAAGTCTTTCCATTTCCTGACAAATGGGGCAATGTCATTCTTTCTGATAGAGGTATGGAATTCTAAAACTTTTCTTTTTTTTTAAGTAGGTCATGGAATTTGAACTCTGGGCCTGTATGCTGCCCCTGAGCTCTTCAGCTAAAGGCAAGTGCTCTACCACTTGAGCCACAGTGCCACTTCCAGTTTTCTGGTAGTTAATTGGAGATAAGAATCTCAAGGACTTTTCTGCTGGGGCTGACTTTAAACCTTGATCCTCAGATCCTTCTGAGTAGGTAAGATTATAGGTGTGAGCCACTGGCACCCAGCTTAGAATCAAGACTTTTTACCATCTCTATTTATGTACTAGACACTTTAACTACAATATCTCAAAATTTCCTAGAAGAACAGGCATGTGCTCAGAGCAGAATTATATTCCCCTAAACTGTAAGCCCTACCCCCTGTATTTTAGAGTGTGGCTGGACTTGGAGAAGGATCTTCACAGGAGTTAAATTAAAATTAGGATGAGACCTAATCCAAGATGACCAGGATCTTTACAAGAAGAGGAGATGAGGACACAGATGCATGGAGGAAAGACCAGGTAAAATGGAAAGATGGTCATCTGTAGCCAAGGAGATAGGCCTCAGAAGAGATCAATGCTGCCAATGACTCGATCACAGACTCCCAGCCTTCAGAATAGTGAGATGAGGACTTTCTACTGTTCAAGCCACTCCATCTAGTACTTTGCCATGGCAGTCATAGTGTACTAATACATGATCAAGCTTACAGGCCAAGAAGGTAACATACTCAAGATCACCAGTAAGTGACAGAGCCAAAATTCAGTCCTAAGACCAGCCCTAAAGTTTTCCCTTTCCCTTTTCCTTCCTCTTAACTAGTGAGCCAGTACTTCCTCCAAGACTCTACAGCTTATGTAGATAGTCTCATTAAAAGGGGAACACAGCGGGGGAGCGGAATGGGGGGGGGGAAAGTACTGATTTGGATGAAGAAAAAACTATTTCATGCTCAACTTCTGAAAACAAACCAAGACAAGGATGGCAATGAAAATTATTCAAAAACATGGCAGCATGTTCAAGAATATTTTAAACATTTAAAAATCATTTGTCAACCCAGATGGAAGATGAGAGATGGTGCAGTCCCCATTTAACAAAACTGTCATATTGTTTTTTTAGCAATTTCAATCTTTTTGGTCCTGAAATTCTGTCTACAGATGCTGCCCATTTGGAAATGGTAATTCCACATGAAATTAAGAGGGCATTGCTATTTTTGCCTAGCCTCAGATAACACTCTTGTTATAGTTTGAATATGAAGTATCCCCCTCCCCCCCCAGAAAGCCCATATATTGAAAGTGTGGATCAATGAGGGTACTTACTTAATCAATGAGTTAATCCATTGATGAGTTTATACTAAGTGGGCTATTAAAACATGAGACTGGGTAGGTCACTGGGGATATGCCTTTGTCCCAGGTCTCTCCTCTCCTCTTCCCTCCTTTCGTGTTCTCAGAAGAAGAGAAGGAAGAAGGAGAGAGGGGGGAGGAGGAAGGGAGGGAGGGAAAATGGAAAGAAAAGAAATGAAGGGAGCCCCTCTGTACAGTATTTTCACAATTAAAAAAAGAAAAAAAGAAATGCTATAAACTTAGAGCTACCACCCCCCAAAAAAATAAAATCTTAAAAAAAAAAAGAAATGAAGGGAGGAAGGAAGGAAGGAAAGAAAGAATGAGAAAAAGAGAGAAAGAAAGAAAAGAGAAAGGAAGAAGAGAGAGAAAGAAAAAAGAGAGAGAGAAAGAAAGAAAGAAAGAAAGAAAGAAAAGAACAACAATGTTTTAAAACCTTATGTAGTCTTTCAAGATCTTAGAAGACATGATCTGAGAATATTAAAAATTATTTTCAGATTTTGAAATTCTAGCAAGTAAAAAATGTATTGGAGATAATAGAAGTAAAATATATGCTAGACACTATGCTGAAAAGTGAAAACTGTATGACAAGCTATTTGTTTACTATTCACTCGAAAAGAAAGAGAAAATTGCACAATGAGCCAACTTACAAGAGGCAAAAAAAAAAAAAAATCCAGTTTTCTCATCTAGGAGAGAATAGTAGTATTATCCCTAAAGAAAGACTTGAGACTTTTTAAGTTTTTTTAATTAGCATGCATTAATTGCACAGACTTGAGACCTTTCCATGAAGATTAAAGAAATTATTTGGAGGGGAAAATCCACATATTGGCATACTCTGGTGTACTTATAAAAATTCAAATTAAACTTTGAATTTAAAGACTGTGGAAGCCTGCACTTACTTCAGTATATAAAATTACATTCAAAATGGAAATAAATTGGATTATCACAGTTTCCTGAAATACTAAATCACCAACTTTAAGTGTGTCAACTCCTGACAAATAATTAGAACAAATAAGGTAACTTGATAATGTGGCTGGTTAGAAAATAAATAATCAAGAATAGAAAAACTTTTCCTGTTCTGAATACATGGCAAAGTAAACGCAATTCTGACAAAATGTCAATAATGATTCTTTCAACATTATGAGGCTAGTGTATAACCAAGGACCTAGTAATGAGCATGCAGCTTTGTTCAACAGAATGAAGAAAGAGATTTAGATAAATGTGTGAGGCAAGTTGTGTGGCCAGCAGATCCCTGCTGCTCACACTGTGCTGCTTGGCGAGCAAAAACTTCCAACTGGAATGGCTCAGTGCCTTCCTGAATTAACACACCCCACACACACCTGTTCAGTTTCACTCCCCTCACATCCTGCTCTAAATCTTGCTGAAGGCTGAGCCATCCCTCCCCAGGAATGTGTCTGTCAAGGCCATTGCATCAAGCTGTGCTTCCTTAGCAGTTTTTCCTGGCTGTCTCCCTCCTTCCCTTTAGAGGAAGACTGAGGACGGTGGATGTGTTTGATCTAGACTAAGAAGCATAACGAGGACCATCTTCTCCCCTAGCATTTATCCATGGCCATTTCTGTCTATAAAAGTAGGAAGAATAAAAGCCCCCCAAGTCTCTACTGCAAGGTCTCCAAGACAATTTGTGCTAGCCAAATCTAGTGCCATTGTGAAGATTTGGATCCCTGCTAAAACATTCTGATGGCTCAGAAAATGGCTAGAGTAGCCAACTGTGAGCAGCTCAAGTCTGTGATTCTATGTACTCAGGAGGCTGAAATCTGAGGATCACAGTTTGAAGCCAGTGAGGCTCTTTGAA
Source organism: Dipodomys ordii (assembly GCF_000151885.1). Classification (NCBI taxonomy): domain Eukaryota; kingdom Metazoa; phylum Chordata; class Mammalia; order Rodentia; family Heteromyidae; genus Dipodomys; species Dipodomys ordii. Next base: position 1,312,233 of record NW_012267299.1, read on the forward strand.
GTCTGTGAGACTCTTATCTCCAATTAATCACAAGAAGCTAACAGTGGGGAGAGGTGATTCAAGTGGTAGAGTGCTTGCCTTGAGCATGAAAACTCAGCTCAGGGATAACACCTAGGCCCCAAGTTTAAGCCAAGAAGAAGAGGAGGAGGAGGAGGAGGAGGAGGAGATGGAGGAGATGGAGGAGGAGGAGAGGAAAGAAAAGAAAGGAGACCTTGAGCTTAAGCCAGAATCAATCTGATGAGTGAGTTTCCCTTAAAACTATTCTAGGAAAGGCAGGAGTAGAGGGAGGGTGTTCTAAGAATCAGCACAGTATTAAGTTGATGTTTCCTTTCAGATTTCTTTCTTGAAATTATCATTAAGAAGATAGACTTTAGAAACACTGAGAACCCCAAATCATGCTTCAGTTTCCACCTCAATTGGCAAGGATTCCCAGGATCCATGTTTGGAATGATGATGTTTCCTCCTAGAATTCATTGCCTATGATAGAACTGAACTCTGAGTCTGGCAGTGCTGGAAGCTGAGACACAGCAGAAGTGAATACAAAATCCCTAAACTTCCTTCCTTGGTTCTGCTTTCCCTTGGGCCTTGGGCCAAGCTCATCTGGGAGGCATAGGGCTTGCCAAGTGGCAAGAATGTTTCCGGGGTGAGAACCTCCAGGCTTTGAGCTTGCTTCCCTATCCTCTGCTTCTGTTTCAGGACATGTCTTCCCAGTTCCCTCTGGTTCTGCTGATTCTATCTCTCCTGTCCCATTTTACTGCCAAAATAAATTCTCCCCATCCCTCATTCCTGTGGGCTAACAGTTTTCATGGGTTGCATTTTTGTTTGGGGACAATAGGAAGGGTGCACTCCTAGGCTCTTGGAAACCCTCCTTCCTACTCCCTTCACCCCCAATCAAACTGCAGAGGGAAAGACACTGATGCACAGCAAGTCAAAATATTCTGTCCTTCCATGACAGACCAAGCAAGCTCCTAGACAGTCTTACGTGAATGATGTAAGGACTTTTCTGGGGCTCTGAAAATATTTTGCTTTATTCAGTGGGTCTTCAGTGGGACCTGAGTATATTTAAGTCCTTTTGGTGATTCTGTTCATCAGACCTATCTCCATAGGATCAAAAGGACACCCAGCTTTCTGGCACTGCTGGCCACTCCAGGACTAGAGCAGGACCAGGTGTGTGGCTGAGGCCTGCAGCCTCCTGTAGTGGACTCAGCCTCATGAAGTAGATGCAGTAGCAAGGAACATTCCTTTAGTCACTGGCCACCAGGGCTGGGGACAGGACCTGCCTTCTTAGGAATGGAGGTAGGTGGGGGAGGGGAAAGAATAGGTGGGAGAAGGCAGAGAATTCCTTTGGTGGCCGGGCTGACCTAGCCATTCTCAAACTCCTGAGTGACCTCAAGCCTCTTGGGGATGCCCATAAATCAGTTCTCATAAGCCAGCTTGTGTGTTGTAAATTGCCGCAAATTTTTTATAGTCAAAAGCTCTGGTTTTGTTTTTTTTATTTGGAGTCACAGGACCCTAACTCTTCTAGCAGATTTCAGGGGAGACAGTGACTGCTGGGGACTAAGCTCTGTGCCTTGGACTCCTCACAGCATGAACCTGCAGCTGGGCCTTTGTGAGCCTAGGAGGTGGCTTTTGCCCTGGGGATAGCCATGGGGCTCTGAGTCCCAGCAGGTGTGCCAGCAAGACAGCAGGAATCTAAAAAAGATGTGAGCTTTGTATGGGGCCTCTTTTGGGGCCTAGACACAGCTCCAAGCTACATTATTATGAAAAGTTATTAACTGATATTCAGTTACAGGATCCTGAGCTAAACAAAGAATGAGGCCCAGTGCAGCCAAAAACCATATGGGCTTGGAGGCTGCCCACACCTGCAAGAGAACAGGCAGGCCTGGTTAGAAGCCGTCATCAATTCTAGAAAAGCCATAAAATTTGGACTTGCTTCATGGCACTTTCTAATTAACTGTGTGGTGAGTTTTCTCCACTTCCTTATAAAGGCCTATGTCCCCTCCTCCACCCTTCTCTCCCACAGCCCAAGACATCTGTGGAGAAGGAGCCTACAAAGACTCCCAGAATTCAGACCAGTGAGACAATATAAGCAAGAAAAGGGCATTTACCTTTATGTCCAAAAGGAGTGGAGAACCTCTTGCTTATCCTAAGAAAATAATATAAAGGGGGGAAAATAGGATTCTTAATACAATAAAAAGCTAATTGCAAGCATTGATTAAAGGCAGGAAAATGATTTAATGCACATTTTGTGTGGTAATAGGTGAAAGGACTTACTTACAAGATTCAGATTTTTTAAAAGTGGGTGCAGAGATGGATATTTGTGCCATTTGGCTTGTGAAAGTGAGATTGTCAGCTCATTATGCTGGTGGTACTGTGGGGCTTTGTTTCTCTAGCCTTTTGCTTAGAATTTTGTTAACGTGTATGTGTTTGCATAGTATACATATACAAATAAAAGAACTACAGAAATAAAATTGAGGATCGTTATTTTTAAGTAGCAAAGTAGAGTAAAAGAGAAAAACAGATAAGTGAGCGGGGCCAAGCCTTACTCTAAAGTTTTCCAGAACACAGCCACACAAACTGACTGCCATGAAGAAGAATTCATTTTTCATCAAGGATCGTCCACATAAGAAAGTGTCTTGGAAGGGAACAGAGGTTTCTGGGCAAAAGCATTGATTCTACCATTAGATTCTGAAGTCACTAGTTGGCAGTTACCAAGCTGAGGCTGTTTCTGTGGTTTCTGCATTTATCCTATGTGAGGTGAGTTGGTCAGGATGATAAATGACCATCAAGCATAAAATAAGAGCCCAGTGCCTTAGTGGATGGATGTACCCAAACAGCTGTCCAGCACGTGGCAGAAAAGATGTATGTGGAATTCTCAGAAGCAGCCTGTTGCACAGAGGTCCTGCTCTCTGCTGCAGCTTCCCCACGTTTAACTGGAACACTTAGCCACTTGCTCCTGGCTACCATCATGGATAGCAAAGCTGCCTATGTCTGGTGCACTTGGCCCCATGGTGCTTTGCTAAAGAATTAACTCAGAAAAACTCAGAATTTTGCTCTAAGTCAATCCACAGATGCATTTCTACTAACTTAGAATTGGTGTAAACCCAGAGTCAGGAGCTACTCCCTTCTATGAACATTATGTGTCTACATTTAAAATTTAAGGGAGGCCTCAAAGGAAGACTGCTCAGTGGAGGACAAGGCTTTCATTCTTTGTCACTTTGGGTGTGAGAGGAAGACTCAGGAGAAGGGCTGTATATTCAAAAGAGAAGGGCAGAGTGTGGGAAGGGTCAAGAGAAAGCCTCACCCCAACCCACCCCTTCCCATGTGCTTTGAAAGGATGATACAAGTTTACAAAATATCTTATATTCCAGCCCTAGAAGGGAGGTGGCTGCACTGTGTAATATTTCCAGGGGAAGGGAAGCACATAAATGTTGGAGAAACAGCCTGGAACAATCAGGGTCATAATTCCGGGCTGCAGCAAAAGGAAGGGCAGGAGCGAAAGGAGCCACACAAAAGTAATTAGGCAATTGGTGACCGTGGCACTGAACCTGCTATCACTGAGAAACACAACATAAATTTTTTTAAGGGTCACGCCGCACAGAGCATAACTTTGATATCTGAGAAGCAGTCAGACTTTGCCCTTATGAGGAATGGACTCATAAGCTTGTAAAATACACCGGCAATTGTAGCTTGATTTTTCCCCCCTAGGAGAATGTGCTTGCTGCCCCCTCCTCGCCCAGCCCTGTTTGAACCTGCTATTTGCATATCTCTTTATGAGGAACTGGTCTCTGGGTGCACAGACAGATACTTTAGAAACAGGGAAAATCGTTTTCGCCAGTCACTCTGGTGATATTAAATCCGGTCCCGTTAACACTCCCTGGAGAAATGTATCTGGGAGATAAAAGTCTTTCTTAAGCCCTACAAGATTCTCTGCTTTCAAGCATCATGGATGGTTTCAAATCCTCCCCTTTGCTCTCCATGCCATTTAACTTTGTGTTTTAGTAGACACAAAGAAGATATGATCTTAGTGGGGATTTCCAATAAGCAGGTCCAAAGGGAGAAGGCCACATTCCCAGAATATATCACTCTTTCCTGCCCTCTGGTCAAATCTTCCCAGACTCTTGCATCTTGAAACTGAGCATCTGGAAAGAAGGGAGAGAGAGCGAGAGATGGAAGAAAGCAGCAAACAAGAGGGAAGGGAAAAGAAGAAAATGGGAGGCATGGGAGGAAAGGGGGTGGGGTGGCAGGAAGGCAGGAGGACAAAACAAAAGGAGGAAAAAAAGTCTAGGAAACCCAAATATAAATGTTCTCTTTATTAGTTATTCTTTTACAAATGGATGGTAAGCCCAATACTCCGTCACAATAAACTATGTAGAAGTATCAGACAATCTACTTCAAGGTCTCAGAACCACTACAGATGGGTTAGCCTTGAGAAAATGCTCCTAGTCTCTGGCTCACATGCCCTACTCCTATTTCCAAACACACAGTGCCTACAAATTTTCTCTTATCTTCTCAGTCCTGCAGGTAAGACTGACCTCACATTGTTCTGATTAAGGGCACAGACTTGGCAGCTGGGTAACTGTTTGGACTCTCCACACCTGTCTTCTCACTTACAAAATAACAATACACACTAGATATTATAAGTAGATCTTTATAGTTCTTCTAAGTAATGTCACTGCATGGGAAGCACCTACCAGAGTGCTAAGTATATGGTAATCAGTAAACAATTATTAACTGCTATTCTTTTTTATTTCTTAAATAGTATCTTGATCCTAACTCCTGGCATACCCATTTTTGTGAGATGTTTCTTTTTGTTTCTTTTGGGTTATTGTTTATGTGTGGGTGTTTTTTGAGTTTTGGTTTGTTTGTTGGTGGAGTTTTTTTAAATCATTTTTGTTTTTGCCTTGGATTCTTCTAATTCAAAACTCTATCTTATCTTCTATCCTTTAATTAAAGATTTTAAGGCACTCCCCTTCCTCCCTCCCTCCCTTCCTTCCTTCCTCCCTCCCTTCTTTCCTTCCTTCCTTCCTTCATTCCCTCTCTTCCTTCTTCCTTTCTTTTTTTTTGGGGGGGTCTGGTTGTGGGACCTGAACTCTGGGCCTGGGTACTGTCCCTCAGCTCTTCAGCTCAAGGCTAGTGCTCTATCCCTTGAGCCACAGCACCACTTCTGGCTTTTTTCTTTTTGCTTATGTGGTGCTGAGGAATCGAACCCGGGACCTCATGCATGCAAGGCAAGCGCTCTACCACTGAGCCACCTTCTCAGCCCCCCTTCTTCCTTTCTGTATCTGTCTCTGTCATTCTCCTCCCATCCTTCTTCTCCTCCCCTCTCTCCCCTTTCCTCTTCTCCCTTTTTCTCCCCTTCTCTTCCCTCCTCTTCTCCTTCTCTTGTCTTGTCTTCTCGTCTCTTCTCTTTCTCATTACCTAATAGTAAAGCAAACTAATTACTAGTGCACAAATAATCAAAGATGTAAAAATGAGAGCAAATAAAATGATGTGTGGCTTGGGATGTAACTCAGTAGTAGAGCACATGCATAGCAGTGTGAGGCCCTGGATTAAATCTCTAACAAGAGTGGGTACATATAGCAAGATACATAGTCTCTCTGATATAGAAAATGGTCAGAGAGGAATTGAATTTTGAGACGTGTGAAAACAAAAAAAGGGAATGAAATAAAGAAGGGGAAAAGATTCTCATGTAAGGAAATGACATGGAAAGGTGATGTATCACCAGTGCACGCAAGCACATGATACTGGATTGGGACCATAATGGAAAACTTTTTCAATGACTCTCATTCTGGAGAGTATTGTGATTTGAAACAATAAAAGAATCTTTCTGTGGCATGCAAATAGCCATGTCCTCTGTTTTTTCACTGGCTGCTTTCCCTGCCACTCCTTCCAAAGCAGATCTGCTTTGCTAAAGACAGAGAACAAACCCATGGGCCCCTCCTCTGCCTTCTCACACCCTCTCAGGAACACCTGCTGTCCTCCTTAGTCTTCTCTGTGTCCCTTCCACTTCCCTCTAGGAGCCCCTTCCTGCATCTGAGCCCTGTCTAACCTACACACCCATCAGTAGCATGACTTCCTATGGCCCCTTTGTGACATTTTCTCCCATGCCAGCAGGGCCAGCCCCAGCACTCTGCCTGGGGCTTGTTGTCTGCTTCTATCTAGTAAGGGAACTTCCCTGTACTGACCCTCATGAAAGTAAGATCTAAATACATCAACCAGGGTGAACACCTTCATCTGCCAGCCCTATGGTGATGCCCAGAATCTCAGACCAAGTGAAGATCACTGGGATGAATTCCTTATTTTAAGAATGTGAAAAAGGAGGTACAAGACACAGATCCTGTCCAGTGTAGCACAGTGAGTTGGCGCTACATTAGGGCCACCATCTAGACTTTTCTTATTACTTCATCCTGTTGGAAATATCTCTTCTAAATTCAGATACTTCTGTTTACTTTTCTCTGGTCATATCACCCATATTGAAATTTCTGGGTTTTAACAAACACTGTATCAAAAGCATTTAAAACTGTACTTTTAACTACAACCCACAGAAAGAAAGAAATTTTGAGTCTGCTTTGATACATAACATGCTATGGTATATAACTGAATGAAATTTTGATGATACAGGATTGAAACTCACTCACTAATTGCAGTGTATGTTGAGATTTTTCTATTATTTGAAATTGGTTAGGTCCACTAGGTTGAATTTCTAAGGGTTTGGAAAACAGTGACTGTATTTATGAACCATGCAAATATGAGTGCTGAGACACAGACTATATACAGGTAACTACTCCATAGATGAGATCAGAAAACCCTGAAGGGATAAGGAGAGTGAGTGTGAGGAGGCAAAAAAGAATAGGTTACTTATATGGGCAAATGGGAGCTCAATCTCATGAGAACCCTTCAAGGACCATTTAGAACAAAACCTAGATTTCTGCCACCAGGCTGAGAGAACCAGAACTCTTGACTCATGAATTCCATGGCTTTGGATGATTTCCAGAAGTCTCATCAAACCTGAAAAGCTTGTACATTACTCTGGGCCTTCTTAAGGGTTCCTTTATCTTGGGGCCAAAAAAAATAAGCCCTCAAGACAGGGGAGCAGAGGATCTAGGTGCCTGAGGTGGGCAGCCAGCAGTAACAGGAACCATCCACTGGTGAAACCCAGGATGGACAGTGGGGATGCAGAAGTATGAATAGCTTCTGCCCCAGGAATTTCACCTTTTTGGATGTAGATATGTCCTTCCAATGATACTGAAAATAAAGGGTTCACACAATGACATATGCTGTTAAATTCAGTTTACTTAGGAAAAAAGAAAACCAAACATTTCCATCTGCATTTCACTTCATTGTAATATAAGTGACTGCAAGAAAAAGTGAGGTGAATATTAACTGCAATCTACAGTCAAATTGTGTAGAATATTTTGGCTTGAAATGTTATGATCCAAAAATGCCTGTGAAATAATTCCTGATGTGACTAATATAAAGATTTTGACTAGAGCTGGGTGCCAGTGGTTCACGCCTGTAATCTTAGCTACTCAGAAAGCTGAGATCGGAAGGCTGCAGTGTTAAAGATAGCCCAGGCAGAAAAGTGTGTGAGACGCTTATTAACGGGCATATAGCTGGAGTGCAGGTATAGCTCCAGGCTGGTGTGGCTCATCAGCCTTGACTGAAAAAGCCAAGTAGGAATGTGAGGCCCAGAATTCAAGCACAGTACACACATACACACACACACACACACACACACACACACACACATTTTTTGCTAGAGGTTTTTCTTCCACAAATTTGGATTTTCTGCCTACCCTTAAGCAATAGCTATCCAATAGTTTTAGCATCAGCTTGTGCAGTGGGTGTCTACACTCCCATGATGCATGGCCCTGTAGAATGCATAATCTAGGAAGCTACACAGAAGGCCATAGCAGATTTCTCATGTAAAAGAAAGTTGAAAATTTTTTTTGAGGTTGAAAAACTCCATGTAATTACAAATTGTCATCATAGTGCAACTATGCCTGGGTAGGCAAGTCCAAGGGGAAAGTGAATTTTCACCAACAACCAAGCCCTTGAGTTCTTTGATCAAACACACATTTCAATTTTCCCAAGCCTGGCCTGTTCACACCCCGGCATGTGCTGGCCATCTGGAACACATGGTCATTGTAGAGAGGCAGGCCATGGGGCTGCTGGCCCGAGAGACCTAGATGCTCGCTGCACTATGACACAGCTGTGGGATTTTGGACAACTTGCTCAAGTTCTCTGAACTTGTTTTCTCAAGACTGTAAAAAGTACTTTGAAAAGCACAAACAAAAGCACAAAAGGGCTGTGTTACAGCCCTGGCTAAGGGAGCAAACAGAGCATTAAGTCTCCATTGCATAACTTGGGGTTCTCCATGTTAGTCACTGCCCTGAACCTTCTGGACCAACTTCAGATGTATAAACTGTGTACAAGTGAAACCAGACAATGGAAAAACACCAGAGTTTATTCAAGGGGAATTCTCTGTCCTTCTTCATAGCTTGCCTTATGCTGAGTGCCAGATCTGAACGTGTGGATACGCTCTCTTTATCTTTAATTCTAAGGTCATTGTCAGCATTTGCTACCAGAGCAGCACATTTGTTGAATTGCTATTATTACAAAGTCTTGTGTTAAGTCATTGGTGAGTATACAGGAGCTTTTAGCCACTGTTCGCAAGTGGTTTCTATGGAAAGATAAAAATCATTTGTATAAGAAAAGTATAACAACACAAGGCAATGTGTGGTAGGGATCAGAGGAGCAGTAGAACAGTTGCTGCAATCAAGGTTAAAATTCCCTTCCCATATATAAGACTGAGCTTTGAGCCAATTTACTTCTGCCTTCTTAGGAACTGTCTACCACCAACCATCCTTTATCTTAAGGATATGTTCAACCATTTCCTCTCTATGGGACCCTTCTGATCAGATCTTGAAAACACTTGAAAAGTATTTTCCATTTAAAACAAGTCCTCAGGGGACGCTTTCTTTCCCCCATGGGTGGGACCATTCTTAGGTAATATATCAAAAGAGTCATCTACATACTCACCTTCTTTATTTCCTCCCTCTCTATGCCTTCATTTGCCAACCTATAAAATGAGCATAATAATAGTACACAGTGGATGAAGTGCCATGTTTAGAATTTACAGAAGCAACAGGTAGCAAAGAACACACTTGGGTATTGGAAGCAGGTGACAGTCTCCCCTAGTAGGGCGAGCTTCAGGAAGGGTTTGTTGTTCTTACAAGTGAATTAAGAAACACTGGTATGGGATCTTCAAATAGGGAGCAAAGTTAGAAACTCTTTGGAAATGGTCTTAGTAAATATAGCCTCTCTAATGTCATCTTGGTCACTTCTGAAAATGTCATAATAAGAATATCTTTTTCTACTAGCCAAGGGAAAGCCACTGGTGGGGATGTGACATAGTGGGGATAAGTCAGAGTCTGAGTATGTGACCGCGGAGAAGAGACCAGGACTTGTCAATCCAAACAACCATCACAAAGAAATCTATGAATAATCCACATTTGTATGTCATAAATATCCTAATCAGATTTGCTTTATGATGCTGCATTACAAAACAAATATTGATGGCCACAGTAAACAAGACAAGGGGTAAGAGGAAGGAGGTAGAGACAAGAGGGAGCTTTTAGAAGAGGAGAATTTCCTAAGCTACTTGAACAGAGTTCATAGGGCTTGAAGATTTAAGGCAGGAGCTGATATGAGTTCACTGATGGCATTCTGGAAAACCTATCTGGTTCAGGACTAAAAATGTCAAAGATAAACTTTGTGAGAGAAATATATTTATCTGTGTTGGACGTGTAAAATGTAGAGTGCATGTAGAATGGGAAGAAATCTCTTGGGACTTATGATCTACAGAAGCATGGGCTCAACCCCCTTAACTACTTCCTGACTCCTTCTGTCTGGGGCTAATAAGAAAGATCACACCTTGCTATGATCAATTTTTCCCAAGCCCAGTGGGGTCAGAGCCTTGCCTTGCCTTCCTAGGATGGGGGATATGGTTATTTTGGTGTCAGGATCATCTTGTCTAGTGGGTGAGGTAACCAGGGTCCAGGAGGCACAATGACAACATGTCTTGTAACAATTCCTCGGGGAGCCAGTGAGTCTGCTCCAAGTGACCCTAACATAAAGCGACAGTGGAGCGAGCTTTGTTTTAACTGCCTACAGCTCCTTTGCTCTGGTCCTAAAGTGGTTCTCAGAGACTTGACTGCTTTGGACATGAGTCCTGCACTGAGAAAAATTACACTTCTCACATTCCTTGTGGCTTTCCCTGGAGAAAAAGATAAGGTTAAAAGGGCAGCCCCAGACTTTGATCCTTGATGGTTTATTCCCCCAAGGGTACAACATTTATTAAAGGAAAGGAAAAAAATGTGTTATCCATCTCGAAGTATGTGGGAATACTGAATTGTAATCAATGAGGAGTATGGCTTTAATGAGTAGAACACCTTTCTCCTCATGGATTATTCTGTTTCTGGAAATCAGTCATACCATTACACAGGTCCCAAATCTGTATTCTGTAATGCTTGGAGTGGTTTTCTCAATGGAGTCCTTCAGACCTACAATTAAATCTTCCCTATAGACCACCTCCCATATTGACTTCACACCAAAACCCAACATTGCTTTGTTTAACATACAACAGACTTGCTTCATTTTCACTCTCATTTCAAGTGAGAAGTCACAAGGGTACAGTCTGACCTCTGAAAGTAAGTATAAGTTAGAATTGTATTTCTTTACATGATGCTTTTGATTATGTTTTGATTTGATGGATTGCATACCCCCTACTGCATATACCAGAATCCCTTTGACTAAACTGAACACACAGATTTCTTTAACTTTCCCAGACCCACCTTTTATGAAGTTTCCCCCAGTGTTCCATGACAGACTCATGCTAACATCCCTCCTCAAAGCCACAAAACAACATAGTAATACATATTCTCCAGAGGTCTTGAGATGCTTCTCTTGGAACAATGCCTGTAGAAGGCCCCTGAAGTGTCCATCTTGATTAAAGCAACCATTTGCATGATTTAAATACTAAGACTTATGCGTTTTCCTGGATGACTTTTTTTCCTTTAACTAACTTGGTAAACACTGAATCATTTAAGCTTGTATAGGGTTGACTTTGCCCTTCCTGGCACAGTATCAGAGTATAGCAACCACTTCTTCCTCACATTGCAACAGATAAAAATCACAGTTTTTATGACCGTAAAATGACATGTGAGGAGATTCATGAAGGTCTCCAAACTGCCACTCAATATTCATTACTGTTAAGCAGAGATTACTAAGAAATACTCAATAACATAAATAATGATAACTATTAGCCTTAGCATTCATTTGCCATTCTAACTATGAGCAAAGTTACCAGAAAAGTGTGGTAGTTACTGTGACTTCTTGCCCAGGGTTCTGTAAGCAGAACATAATGAGAAGTTCTGGTAGGAGCTCAGAAGACTAAATTGTTCATAATGATGAGCACAGTAAAAACCATATCTGTAAGGTTTCAGGAGGATATGAGAACTTATAAGATTTGAATAGAGGCCATCTGGTCAAGAATTTATCTACATTTTGTCCATGTCCTAAGACTTTGAGTGGGACTGATTTAAAAGTAATAGACTAATAAAGATGGCAGATGAAATTTCAAGACAGAATAGCATGCAGGCTGTGGCACTGATATTGCTGGTAACTTTTAGCCAGGTTTAAGTAAAAACTGGGAGCAAAAACAGAGAGAAAAGGTTTGAAAAACCAGAAGTTTTGTTAAAAAGATCAATGTTTGAAGTTGTAGATAAGGCGAGCATGGTTATTTAACTAATAATTAGAACCATTAAAAAATAAGCCATCACTTTGCATCAAGACAATAGGAAGGATGCCTTAAGGATGTCTCAGGAATTGGTTATCACAGCCTCAAGGGTGTGAAAGACAAACTCACTTGAAAGACTTTCCCTAAAGAAAAGAGTGCCTGGGGTGAGGTTGGGGTGAGGACTATGAAGTTGTTCCGTCAAGACTCATTTCATCATGTTCACCCCTCCAGCACTTAGAGACCACTGCATGATCCAAGTGAGCCTGGCTATCACTCAAGCTAGCAGCAGACTGTGGCATCATCTACATGGTGCTGGCTTCAGAGGCATGCAGGATACAATAGATATGGGGTCTAGAGGTGTCCATCCAGTTTTCAAAGGGAAGCTTGGGGGGAGCCAGGCAACATGTGACAGGGTCAGAGTCACATAGTGGTCAAGAAGGTGATACATGGAACTGTGAGAGTAAAGTTGAAGCTATAGTGGAGACCCAGGTATGTTAGAAATGCCAGGAACACAAAACCGATACTAAGGAAAGCCATAGGCAATAAGGAGTCAGCTCAAGAGAGAGGTCATGTGGGCTGTAAATGACAAGTCAAAGAGGCAAGACTGCTCATGTGCCCCAGATACTACACATGGAGCTATAGAATTTAGTAGTTGTGTTGTTGGGTTTCAGTCTTACTTGGTTCCATTCCTCCTTTTGGAAGGGGCCATGTATTCTGTGCCATTGTATCTTGGAAGTAGGTAACTTCCTTTTAGGGATTTTTCAAGGGTCTCAATGAAGAGATTGCTTGAGTCTCTAAAGTGACTTTAGACTGAGACTTTGAACAACATGGGGAGTGTTTAGACTTTGGGGACTTCACTGGGGACTCTTGAAGATGTGCTAAAGTCATTTCTTCCTATGGAATGGTCATGAGACTTGTGGGCTAAGGACAGAATGTGGTGATTTGAATATGAAATGTCCTCTACAGGTTCATGTTTTTTTTTAATGTTTTTCCCTCAGCTGGTGGCACATTTTTGGGAGGCTGTGGAAACCTTGGGAGGAAGAGGATTATTTGGGTATAATTTTGGAGGATATATCTGGTCCCACATCCCTTCTCTGTCAACTTCCTGGCTTCAATGAGGTAAGAAGCTCTTCTGCTATACATTCCTACCAGTAAACATGAATAAAATCACCTGAAACTGTGAGCAAAATAAATAATTCCCTCCCTTAAGTCGTTCAGCCAAGTATTTGGTACTGAGGCAAGAAAACTGACTTACAGATATTTACAGGAAACAAGGAAGCAAAAAAAACAACAAACACCTCTCCCCCAAAAGCCCCCTCAATCTTTATCTCATTGTTTATAAAAAATAATTTGAAATGGGTCATATAAGAGGAAAATATAATGAAAATCGTTGTAACTAAGACTTTGAAAAGAGTTCTTAGAGACAACAAAAAGAGAATAGATCATAAAAAACAGGGTAATGGGTAAATTACACTCCATTCAAATTAAGAATTTTTCTCTACAATGCTCTTACAGAAAAACAATGCAAGCTACTGATAATAGAAGATATTTATAAAACATATGTTTTATGACTCTTAGAACTCAATGACAAAGAAGTCATTCAAATAATGAGCAAAAAGTAAATAATGAGCTGGAGGCTGTCCCTAAGAAAATTTAGGGACAACAAATAAAATCGTGCAAAGATGCTCAATGTCATTTATCATTATAATGATGTAAATGAAAGCTATGGTAAGCTACCATTACCCATCCACTAAGACCAGCTGAAATTAAAGACTGGCAATGTGAAGAGTTATTATGAATGCAGAACAACTATCATTGTCAAATGTGATCATTGGGAATGCAAAATGACAGTACCACTTTGGAACAGTTTACAGTTTCTTATGAAGTGAAATAGACATAACATACAACCCAGAAGTTTCATTCCTCATTATTAACTCAACATATTTGAAAATGTGTCCACAGAAAAATGTGTAACAATCACTTTAAGATCACTATAAGAAGGATTTCATTCAAGCATTTGTCTTGCTATTCTTTTTAAAGCTAACATTTGTCAATAATATTTTGAATGACTCTTGCAACTATTTGGTTCTTTCCTTTATATCTTTCCTGAAATTTATAAAACACAAAATAGAAGTCTTCAATCAATATTAACATAGGCTGGGAAAGGGTGTTACAATACTAGATGTGTCTAGAGAAAAGACTTCACACCCCAATCAATACATATTATTACATGTGTGCATCCTGCCCCAAGGCCTCTGAGAAGTTTCTAGACTTTTAGATTTTGTGTGTGTGCTGTGTCACTTCTAAATCTTAATGAGGTAATTTTGATTCTCACTTCCTTTGATATTTTTCTTTCAGATTCATCTGTCTTTACATGTCTAAATATTTAGCCAACATGAATGAAGTTCTCTCCAGAGTTTTGGGGTTTCTTTTAAACTGAGGGTAGCTATAGCTCTTGACCCCTGACATCACCATACATAGAAAACAATGGTCAAATCAGAAGTCATTACTCTTAGTTGAAGAGGAGGTCAGCCAGGACAATGAGCTGACCATCAAGGTAACAAAAGAATTGAGGGCTGTCAGTGGGTCTTCTTTACAAGTGAGTGAACTTGAGTCTTGCTTATTGGGATGTGAGGAATCTGGAGCTGTTTAAGGAATGTCAGCAATGTTTTCCTAAAGTAACTTTGATCTTCTTGCCCCTCCCCAGGCTTGGTTATTAACCAGAACATGGAGACCAGCTCTGTGGCTGTCTCTTATCAGAGAGAGAGAGAGAGAGAGAGAGCCACTGCATACTGCTTAAATAAATATCTCATTGTTCTCTTTTCCTGGAAGAAAACTACCAGTCCTCCCATCCACCCTGCAAAGAGTTTCAACTTCTCATTTCAAAACTATTCATTCCAACCAATGCCCTCTCCAAAAGGAATGCCTTTGAAACTGGTAGACAAAGACTAGAGAGGGAACATGAGGGTTGTTTGACCATGACTTCCTTGGGTCTTTCTAGTCTTCCCAGTCCATCATCAAATTCCATCAGAGATGGAATTTTCATTGGCTTTAGGAAATTTCTGGAAAGGAGAGGGGATTTAATTCTACTGTATCTAGTCATAATAAAAATAATTTTGTTCTCTACTTTTTTTTCCCTTTTAATGTTTCAGCTATTTATGGTAGCTACTGATATAAGTTAGATGGTGACACTTTATGACTTTTTTTTCTTCTGGAAATAGCTAGTTTGTTCACAGTTCTACCTGCTCACCTCCTAAAGAAGCCTATGGGAATTCCTCATACCTTTGGGAATTCTCCAATCTTTGCTTTTCCACACAAACATATAAATAAGGATCAAGGTAACAATTCCATTGTATCCTTTTTGAATTCTACTTCTGGAGCTCTAGGCTATATAAAGCCATCTCTCATTCAAATTCAGCCTCCTCCCATATTTCTGAGAATCAAGATCTGTCATCTATAGATATTTGCATGCATTTTAGAGCATTTTTTTTCAATTAAGAGGAAAAATTCCCTCAAAGCAATTAGTGAGATGTGTGAGAGAATCTTACCTTAGGAAATCACAGACATACTTGTTCAAATAAAGCCTGTGCCAGTTTTCTCTAGTTCATAATCATATAAAAATGTTTTACTTAACACCGGGGGATTCAGAACATGTTTATGAACATTTTCCAAATGTTTTGAAGTCCAGAGTTGAGAGTCCAATAATTGTCAGCTGATGAATTGGGGAGCCATCAGAACACCCTGCCAGCTTTCTCTTCTCTTCTAACCACAGGACCCCATCACTCACAGACACTCAGTGACCTTGGCGTGCTTGGCTAGTAGTAGAAACCAGCATTGATTTACAAAGCTCTCACAGGGCAATGTTTTAAAATGGCTGTTTGCCTGGCCAGCAGCCTAATGGTTTCTAGAGTGTCTCACTGCTTGCTAGTGCCTTAATTCCTGCAATCACAAAAGAGACCAAAGTCTTGGGAGAGCCAGGATGCACTAGTAAGTTCAATCTTCTAGTTAATAGAAATGCATTGCATACAATGTCTAGCCAATGAAAAAAACCAACGTAACGAGTACTTCCTAATTGTTCAAAGTTAGTAAAACATCCTTAAAATTTAAGAATGATGAGCAAGCATTATTTATCTTTTGATGATTCAAACATTATATCACATCGGGCCCCAGTGGCTCACAACTGTAACCCTAGTTACTCAGAAGGCTGAGATTTTAGGATTAGAGTTCAAAGCCAGCCTGGGCAAGAAAGTCTTTGAGACTATTATCTCCACTATCAGCATAAAGTTGAAAGTAGAGATATGACTCAATAGTAGAGCACTAGATTTGACCAAAGAAGCCAAGGGACATTGCCCAGACCCTGAGTTCTGCTGTGTGTGTGTGTGTGTGCGCGCGCGCGCGCACGCATGCATGCACACACGAGCACACACACACACATACATATTATCATCAACAGCAGCAGCAGTTTCAAAATTCTTTAGCCTTTCAGTCTTTTTGTTGAAAGTCTATCACTCCTGTTCTTGGCATAGATTGTACATAGAAGCACTCAGTGCTAGGTTAAGTTCATTGCTACCCACATTATGCAACACGGGAAGCAGGATTTCAGTAGATATCCAGCTCATGCACTTTCCTTAGACCTCCAGCTAGTGCACTTGCTAAACACATAGTTACTTGTGGAAGTGAGTTGTGGCTCAAGCGGTAGAGCCCCACTTTTGAGAGAAATAGGCAACCAAGAGTATAATGCCTTGCTTTCAAGCCTTAGTACTAGTACAGAAAGAGAAAGAGAGAAGAAAAAAGGGAGAAAGGGAGGGAGGGAGAGAGGGAGGGAGGGAGAGAGGGA
>NW_012267299.1:1328942-1345290 GCF_000151885.1 Dipodomys ordii
GAGGAGAAAGAAAGAAGAGATACTAGAATTCCTTCACACAATTTCCAATTTCACCTCTGGTTTTATGAACACATTTATGGTACATGCAGAGTCCCCATTGCCTCTCTCCAGCAAAACTGAACCTGTGTGCACACACGCATGTGTGCACACATGCACGCACACAGGCACACACACACATCTGTACACAAAAACTTCTTCCAAGCAGTAATGTCATTAGAATAAAATAAAGAAGAATATAATTGCTCTTCAGTGCTCACTCTGTCTTCTTTCCAGGATCAAAATATGCTAGATAAAGTCTTTTGGTTTGGGTACAGGGGTTTGAATTTAGGACTTGTGCTTTCTGCTTTCTAGTACGCAGGCATTCTACCATTTGAGCCCAGCCCTTTGTGTTTTATTTTTTAAATGGGATTTCATATTTATACCTGATCCACCTGGACCATGATCTTCCTGTGCATGCTTCTCATATAACGGGATGACAGATATATGCCACTGTATCCTGATTTTTGTATTTGAGATGAGCTCAGCCTTGCCTTGAGCAGTAAGCCTCCTGGTTTTTGTCACCCAAGTGGCAAGGATTACAGGTATGAGTTACTATGTTCAGTTTTGTTTCCAAAAAAATTAAAAAATAAAAGTAAATTTGAAATCTCAATATTTCCTTCAGCTTTATCTCAAATCTCTGAGTTTTATTCTTGACTTATATTTACGGACTCCTAAAAGCCTATCCTACATGCTTGCCATCCCTTTTTAAAGATGTACCTCAAATTGAAATAAATTGCATTCTAGTCTGCTCAGTGCTGAGCTTTGTTGAAGATTTCATTTTCTAAAACTTTAGCACTTTCCTTTAGTTAGAAAAAAAAATCTTTTCTTTTTCTTTCTAAACATGAGTGCTAGAGGAGCCATTTATTTGAAGTCATGAGTCGAAGTTTAAAATTTTCATCATTACAACTATTGTTAAAGCATGTCTTATTTTTAAAGTATTTAGTAAACTGACTTCTTAGAGGTTTAATTGGTCTCTTCTTTGAGGTGGAAATACTTGTCAAAATTTTGGTCTGCTGTCCAATAAGTCAAGATGTGGAGCCTCTTGTAATAAAAATAGTTGCTTTGAAGTATGACCTTAAATGTCTAACTTCCTACTAGTAATAATGAGGCTTTATCCAGCTATTGTGGGAGGGGCTGGGAGGGGGGAAATGGGTTTCCTTTATTCCTGTCCTTTGTTTTTCTAATGTGTGGGCTGTCTAATGACAGGATTCTGAATTCCAGATGTTTTGGTGAGAGAAAGCAGTAAGCAACGGCACACATCTCAGACCTTGTACCACCCAAGTGGCTGTGATGTCACTGGCTGGGTGAGCCTCTCCAGACAACCTCTGCCCTCCCCTTTTCTTAATGGGTAACTACTCAGTAACACGAAACAACAGAAATTCTTGTGCTCAGTTATTATTATACAGACATCCGAAGAGATGGAAAAGAATCTCAAACCACACAGAAGTTAAAAACCCATGTGGCTTTAATAAGAAGAAAAGAGAGAGATGGTTTAATTAAGTAATAAGACTAGACTCCCTAGTGGTTAATAAGGTAATTTGTTACATGATTAAAGGTATATGCAAGAAGAATTTCTATGGTAACACTCTCACTCAAATAGATGGTCTTTGGAAACTGGATGGGTAGTTAGATAAAACATGCTTTGAAACAAGAAAAGAGAAACATGAAAGTCACTTTTGGAATTCTTTCATCATCACTAAAATCTTTTTTTAAGAAAAGAAGGAAAAAAATGTTAAAGAGAGCTAGGCACCCACCAGTAGCATATGTCTATAATCCTAGCTATTCAGGAAGCTGAGAAGTGCAGAATTAAGGTTCAAAGCCAGCCCAGCAGAAAATCCTGGGAGACTCCATCTCTAATTAACCAGCAAAATGCCAGTGAGGATGTCTGGTCAAGTGGTAGAGCACCAGCCATGAACAAGAAAGCTGAGTGGGAGAGCGAAGTGCTGGTTTTAAGCTGTGATACCCCCTCTCCACACACACATACACACACACACATACACACTCACACACACTACAGGAATACACAGGACATCATGGAAGACCACAGCCCAGCAGCCAAGCAGGGAGAGTTCAGAGTCTTCCTTTGTGCTCTGCTAAGACTTTCGAGTCACCATGAGGCTCACAAGAACAGGGAGAAGGTCCCTGCAGTGGATGAGCAGATGCTGGAGCTTCTATGATACTTGCTCGTTTTCAAAAAATGCCTTAACGCATTTATTTACCACCCACTTCCTGCTTCCGTCTCTTTCCTGGGTGTCACATTGGCATGCTTCTTGAAGGCTCTCTCCTCCCTGGGGAACTCCTTTTCTTGACTTTTCTATATATTCTGAGGATAAGGCCGAATGCATTGCACCAGCAGCTCCTGCCACAGGGTAAACAGCAGTGGTTGCACAGCACCTGCAAATGACAGGGCATCTTGTTCTAGAATGTTCTGCACACACCTATAGACCGAGAAGCTGAACTTGTCCCACTAGATTTTAGACTCCTGTCTGCTGCTGTTTGTGTGAACCTAAGGATCCCCATTGCTTCCTGCTGTTGGATGGAGATAATGATGTCTGGTTCACTGCATTTAGCTTATAAGTGCAATGGTTCAAAATGTTTTATAAACTAAGATGCTATATATACACACATGTCAGATTACTGTTGTAACCTACTCCCAAGATCCCCCAGAAGGCCCTCTGGAAGGCCTAAGCTTAAGACAAGCAAGTCACTGCTCATTCTAATAGTCTACCATCCATCATTCACTCTTCAGTTCTTTCAACCAATGTCTTCTAAATTCAGGTTATTACTGTGAATTGGCAATCAAAACCCTTGCTCTTGTGAAGATGACCTTCTAGGGGAAAGGTAGACAATAAAGAAATATCATGATTAGAAAGTATAATAAATGCTATGAAGTTCCTTGTGTATGGAACACCCCAACTGCAAAACAGACCATCAGATCCAGTGGCACAAAAAGCAGCAAGTGGTCCATTCCAAGCCTGGAGGATGCCATGAGGTGTGAAGTCGCCTGGACAGTGAAGGAATACAAGAGTAGCCAAGTGTGCCTTTGAGCAGGGATCAGAGCAGTGGTCAAAACCTGTGTCAGGTGGGATCCTGAAGGCGATGGTAATAATCAGTGCAAGCATTATTTCAAATGCAAGGGGACCTACTGAGGTGGGAACAGTATGTGATGGGACCTGAAGTACATTATCAGAATATCACATGAGACAAGGAGAAGAAAGAAGACAAGAGTAGGCTGAAGCAACTCACTCAGGGGCAGAAAGATGGCAATGGATAAAGGAGAAGGAAGGCCAGGAATCGTGGCTGCTACCTATAATCCCAGCTACTCAGGAGGCAGAGATTAAGAAGTGGGAGTGGGAAGATAATGACTTCAAGGCCAGCCTACTGTGTCAATGCCTGCCTGTAGTAACAGATAGGTAGCAAGGATAGGAGGATCACAGTCCAGGCCACCCCAGGTAAAATTTCAAGACCCTATCCAAAAAATAACCAAAGCCAAAACAAATAGCTGAAGAGTGCGGCTGAACTTGTTTAATGCCCAGCAAGCAAGTGTAAGGAAATGTAAGCCTGGAGTTCCAACTTTAGTTCAGAGCGAGAAAGAGACAGAGAGACAAAGAGAAATAGATGCAAAGAATAACAGAGAGAAAGCAAAAAAAACAAGAAAATGGAACTGTAGTTTGGGGGAGGGGGAGGGCTATAGGAAGGGTCTGGGTTTCTGTCATAAACACATTACCAGGGAAGGTCAGATTATAGGCCCAGAAACTCAAAGCTGAATGGAGAGAATTCCAAGGAAGAGGCTTTCTATTTATGAGCCAATTCTCTCAAGGAAAACTGTTTTTGTAGCCTTCTGAACTAGTCTCATCGTCTTTTCATGCATAAGGAGAGGTTCTAAATAAACCATGTAAATCAATATATTGATTCGCTTGGAAAGTCATAGGAAACCAAGATGTGTTCCAGACACAGGATCATCTTGTTTCAGCTGACCCACAGATGCCTCAATTCAATTAGTGTGGACTCCACTAACCAGAACTAAACACAGACAAATTAAAATCACTGGGGCTTTACCTGGAGACTCCAAAGAAAAAGAACTAGAAAACAAGAATTGTGGCTAGCTCACCTCGACCCAACCCACTCACTCTCCTTATTCTCCCTTTCTGCTTTCTCTCCCTTTCTCTTCACCAACCCTTGGCACTTGTGATCTTTGGTCTCTCAGCTTTTCTCTTTCTCCCTTCTTTGTCTCTCCTGTTCTCTCTTACATTTTGAAGTAATTTCAGATTTACAGGAAAGTTACAGAGAGCTTCTGTGAAGACTTTACCCCATTCTCCCCAAATCATATCTTATATAACTGCAACTTAGAAACAAAAGAGGGAGATTGACCTGAGTATGAAGTGTGCACACTTCTATTTTCTCATGAGTTCAGATCCTGTCTATCACGATCTTGTTAGAAGCCACCACCACTGCCACCACCTAGATCTACTGGTATCAATGTTTTGTTAGTGTGAGTGAAGCCTAGAAGGTTCTTCTCTCTATAAGTCCCTGAGCGCCTTGTCCTATAGGCATTGTTCACAATATCACTGCCTTGGATAGTTTCTCTACACACCTTGAAGTCTGCTTCAGATGTGCTATACTTTTCACTTTGTCAAGAACATTTCAGCAGAAGGTTAGTCTATTGTGCTTACTCATGACCTTTTTCCTTATGTCGTTCTTTCTTCCTTTCCCCTGTCCATGATTACTTTTATCATCATTTCCTTCCCCCTTTGAAGAGCATCCGTTTGCTATTCTATTAGGGTAGGTAAAAATCTGCTGGCAAAATATTCTCTTCATTTGAGCATGGCTAAGGAGTAATTTTGCAGGAATAGAATTCAAAGTTATTTTCAGTTCCTAAAAAGTCATGCCACTTCTTTCTAGCCGCTATGGTTTCTTTCTCATTTTTAGTGACTGTGGATTTGAACTCAGAACCTCACACTTACTAAGCTGGAACACCTCTCCTGATTAAGGCTTGATTCTCAGAGTGGCACTGTTGAGCGTTGCTGAGGGCCTGTCTGAGGTAGGACCCAATAGTAGACCCTTAGGACACTGAGCCTGCCTCCCTGAAAAACATTTTTTATGGTTCCCTTCTCTTTAACCTGTTCATCAGGAGCCCAATGAAGGAAATTGGCTGAAAATCCAGGGAGAGGCCTCAGGTTGACTCAGTTTACCACTAAAGAAATTTCTTGCCAGACTCAGGGAGCTCTGTCAATGGCAGATGCTCTGCTGGGGGTTATGCTCACTCTATGCCCAGCTGGCCTTGGGGACTCACGGATTTTTATGTCCCATATGGAACTCAGCCATTTCTACTGAGCTCCAACTCCATCTAGATGTGGAATTCACAGCTCCAGTTCCACTTCTCTTGGAGTTCTCCTGCCACCTGTCATTCCTTAGCCTGACTCCTGAAGAGTGCCACTCTCCTCTGCCTTGAGCACCTCTTCTTCTGCAGTCCTTAGGAAAAGACATGTCCTTTGCCTCTTTGTTGTTGTTGTTATTTGTTTGTTTGTTTTTTGGAGAGTCAAACTGGGAGTCTTTATTAGAATTTCATTGCTTTTGTGCAGTAGATGGAATAGATGATTTACGAAAGCCAATGGTCCATCACCACCAGCGTTGGTTTATCTTTCTTAAGGAGAAGAAGGATGAGCCCTTACACAAGCTGCAATGACCTTCTACGTACACCCTGACCCAAGCCTCCCAGGACAGAAGAGCTTGCTCCTTCTAAGCAGCAGAAATAAATAACATAGCTCTATTTGCATATTTTATGATATTAATGTCTCAAAAAATGTACATAGAAAGTACCCATCTCAATATCTGGGAATAATGAGAACCATTAAGAACATGACTTGTATTGTTATTTATGTGATCTTTGCTTGTGCATCTGACTTTTCTCCAAAGTCATAAGGAACCACAGCAAAATACATGGTGGCATTTCCCTTGGGGAATCTAGTTTCTTAATCCACTTGTAGACTGATGAAAATTAACATCAAATACAGCCTGGGAGGCAAAACAAGCAATGGCAGTGCACCATAGGTCTGAAGGGCCAGAGCAAGAAGAGACAGGAAAAGCTGTCTTGTCCTTCTCACCTTGGAGTTCATGGGCTGCTCCAATGCTGAGCTTGTCTGCCAATGTTCCCACCACCTGGCAGCCTCCTCCTCCCACTGAGGATCAGAAACAGCTATACAGATGGAGAGAGAAAGAGGCTGCCCAGCAGAGCCCAGCGAAAGGCAGCCCAACAGGCTGGCTACTACACTGACCACCACCTGTCAAGGCCAATAACACAAACAAGGGCAAATACTTTACCAAATGTTCTGCCTTGTGTTTAACAAGGATCAGTACCATTAGGGACTAAATTAGAGCCAGGCTCTAGTCTTTTAAAAAACGTAAGTCTGATGTTTCACATCTACAAAGTCAGAACTAGACTAACAGACCTGAGCCTTAATTCTTCTTTACTTAGCAAAATGTAAAAGTGGAGTTAGTTCCAGTACTTGGGAGGCGGAGGCAGACGGATCAGAAGATCTAGAGCCTAGAGGTTCAAGACCAGCCCGGTCAGCATAGCAAAACTTCTTCTCAAAAACAAATAAATGAAGTTAGGTAGAGTGCTCATACCTGTAATCTTAACTCTTTGGGGGGGTGGAAATAAGGAAGAGAGTAGTTGGAAGCCAGATTGGGGGGGGAGTGTATGAGAGTCCATCTCAACAATAAAAATCTGAGCACGTGGTTCACGGCTCCCATCCCAGTTATACAGGAAGAATAACTAGAGGGATCATTCATTCAGGCATACCACATTTCCACATAGCTCTGTGGAATTTACTCCCTGCTTAGGTTCCTGTGTTCTATCCAGGGACCAATGGATACTACTTTGTTTTCTCCATACAGCTTTTCTCCGTCCTTTCTCTTTTCCTCATTCAAAAACTTTCACAGATAACCACTTCAGATCTCAGTCTTCTGAGTAGCTATGATTATAATGTGAGTCACAAGTGCCTGGCACTAATACTCTGTTTCTTATTGTCCCTTCTTCCTCTCCCATCCAGCTCTTCCTCTGTCCTATTCAGCTCTTCCTCATTCCCAGATTCTTTTTTTTTTTTTTTTGGAGGGGTCCGGTCGTGGGCCCTTAACTCTGGGCCTGGGCGCTGTCCTTCAGCTCTTCAGCTCAAGGCTAGCGCTCTACCACTTTAGCCACAAGGCCACTTCTGGCTTTTTTTTTCTGTTTATGTGGTACTGAGGAATCGAACCCAGGGTCTCATGCATGCAAGGCAAGTGCTCTACCACTGAGCCACTTCCCAGCCCCCCAGATTCTTTTTTTATGTTTTTTTTTATGTATTTTTTAATTGTGAAAATACTGTACAGAGGAGTTACAATTACATGGGCAAGATAATGAGTACATTTCTTATCAAGCATTGTAGCCTCCTCCTTTGTTTCTCCTTCCCATCCCTTCCCAGCCTCCTCCAACCTTCCCCCTCATCCTCCCTCCCTCACCAAAGTTATAAAGTTCGTTTTCGACATAACGACTTGTACATCTCATTGTTGCAATGGGTCCACCTGTATCCCTATTTAAACGATTTGTTTTTTCCCTTCCCCTCCACAAATTATACTGACATTGAATACAGTGAAAGCAGGGGTTATACCGTGGGAGAGGGCCCAGATTCTTACAAGCATTCTAGGCAGAGCAGTTTGCACATCTCTTTGTCAGTTCCTGTCCTTCACCAAACAGCTTCACCTTTACAAGTGTGCATCCTGATCTGGGCCAATTTTCTCTCTGGAAGGAATTATGTGACCAGATCCTAGAACAACTATTTTTTTTTCCCAGTTAGGAAATTTTATCCATGATTCTGAATATTTCTTCTTCTAGATCCTAGAGTTACTTGAAGAATAAAAACATCGAGCCTCTTGAAATACCATCATTTGTTCTCTCTTCATGGGGCCACATCGTCTGACCCTGAGGCCTTGTAGCTGAAAGACACCCTCTGCTCCCATATAATTCCAACACCAGCTCTATCTCATGATTGAAATCCACTCCATTCTGCTATAGTTATAGACCCAGATGTGAAAATACAAAAGTTGTCATTCCCTAGCTTAGAAAATAGACTATGTCATTAGAAGGCATGGACGTGTTAACTCAGAGCCTTCCCTAAATGAGTCCCAAGTGCAAGAAGTGTGGGATTCACTGTTGTTGGTGTGTAGTTAACAAACACGAAAAGCAGTGTGAATAAAGCCTGGCTATTGCCACTCATCACTGAAGCATCTTCACCCTACTGTGTTTACAGCAAGGCTCTGGGGCAGGGAATGGGAAGGTGGACGGGAGGGGGTTGATAAAGAGACAACAACTGCCCAAGTATCACCCTGTGTTGGGAAAGATGGAGGTTAGAGTGACACTGCCCATTACCCACAGCCCACTTACCTACTATACAATCCTTCCTTTTCTAAACAGATGCTGACTGGAGAATCTACAGGGTCAGGGCTGGGCATGGTGAGATACACGCCCAGGCACCTGTAATCTCAGCTACCCAAGAGGAAGACAAAGACTACCAATTTGGCTCAAATCACAAATTTGTACCTGAAAAACAAACAGAAAGCAAAATGACTGGCTCAAGTGGTATAGCACCTGACTACCAAGTACAAGACCCTGAGTTCAAATCCCAAAACAGAAACAAAAAATCTACTGGTTTCTTTCATATGAATTCCTAACTCCACTTTGGCTGGCTTTGATGATTCCCATACTGTATCAGGAGGCTGTACCAAGGATTCACACCACACAGAGCCGCTTGTTTCCCATGTGACTTCCCGGAAAGTCTAGGGTCTGGGGTGAGTCAGGCCTGTCTGGTCATAATGAACACTCGTGGTTCATCAAAAACAAATTGTGCAAAGGAGAGTGTACAAAAGGACAATTAATAAAATTTGAGGAATCAAAGTGGCATGAGGAGCTGCACATTTTATAGAGCCTGGTCATTAAGAGGAAAACAATGGCCTGTCTGATGGGAACCGCCCCCTGAAGGCTAGTCCCATGGGTCTTTCTGTGCCACTGTGTTTGCAATTCAAATGGATGCCACCTGTCTTGTTTCAGCCTGCAATGGGTGGTGTTTTCTGGCTTAGAAAGCAGGAAGAAAAAGACTCATGTGGGGCTTTCTACTTAGCCAGAAAAGCATCTGCTGCTGTCCACAACAACACACCACTAACTGAAGGAAGGACATATGCCAGGATTTTTTTTTCCACTGATGATTTCTGAAATTCCCAGAAAAGCGCTCTTTGATAGGCACCTTTGCCAAACAGCCTGTCTCTGGGCTGAAATCGGCCTGAGCAAGCCTGGTACTTACCTAGTCCTAGGCTATGGGGTTGGTGTCATCTACAGTTTAGGTAAAGTCTGGGGAATGTGAAATTTTTCAGAAGTGATTTCCCACCTGCAAAAAAGTGTGGCTGCCCAAAGACTTCTATGCGAACACCTCTTATTGTTTTCATTTAATCTGTGGGCTTATCGAATTTATAAAGAAAACTATATTAGGCCTTCAGTGGTTTAGTTGGTGTGCCATTGACTTAAGAAAATCTCAGCCTAATGACTTCAGAGTAAAACATTTCCTATCCCACAGGGTAGGTGAGCAGAAGTAAGATCAAAGTCATAGAAGATTCTGAAAATACATGGTATTAAAGGATCTCTGGTAGAAAACTTTTTGCTCCTCCCCCACTCCATCTCTTGTATCTTAGGATTATTCTTTTCCAAAGTTGGTAGCCAAGAATGGCATAAGAAAGACTTTACTCACTGAGCAGCAACTCTGCCAGTTCACCATAGCATCAGCCCCTCAGCCTTCCTTCCTATATTCCAGGAAGACAGTTGTTCTAGATGTCTTTTGATACATGTGGCAAAGTGGGCTTACTAACCTGGTCTTTTTTTTCTTAACATTTTGAGAGAGGGTCTCACTGTGTAGTGGAAATTGGTCTCAAACTCATGATCTTCCTGCCTCAGCCACAATGGCACAATTGCAGTCATGAGCCAGTATTCCCAGCTCAACATTGTCTTAAGAGGCAATAGCTTCTTCTTTTCTTTTCTTTTTTCTTTCTTTTTTTTTCTTTTTGGCCAGTCATAGGGCTTGAACTTGGGGCCTGGGCACTGTCCCTGAGCTTTTGTTTCCAATTGTCATTTTTGAGCTTCAACTCCACTTCTGGTTTTCTGGTAGTTAATTGGAGATGAGTCCCATGGACCTTCCTGCCCAGGCTGGCTTTGAACCAGGATCCTCAGATCTCAGCCTCTTGAGTCACTAGGATTACAGATATAAGCCACTAGCTTATATCTTGACTGTTCTCAGTAAAAGCAATAATAATAATAATAATAATAATAAACTCACCTAACACCAAGCTTCTCAGAGCCCTGATGGAGAAAGGCAAGATGGGAGAAGAAAATAACCAAATAACACCAACAAAAACAAAAAGACAACAATATTGTCGCAGACAGAACGCCTGTGATATGCCAGATGTGTTAGTGCCATTTCCACTTTCCATAAGAGAAAACCAATGCCTGATAATCTGCTCCCGGTCACAAAGTCAATTGCTGCAATAGTTTGAAGTGTGCTTTTGGTTAAAACCTGACTTCAGTTGAAACCCCACTTCAATCCTTTGGTAGTTAAGTGGAGGAACAACACTGAATCTCAATGTCTGTGAGTCTCCATTTGCTATCTTGTGATAAAAAAGCAACCCTGCGGGGCAGCGGCGACCCATACCTATAATCCTAGCCACAAGAAAAACAGAAGTGGCACTGTGGCTCAAGTGGAACAGCACCCACCTTGATCTGAAGAGCTGAGGGACAGGACCCAGGCCATGAGTTCAAGCCCCACGACTGACAAAAAAAAAAAAGAGCGACCCCACTTTCAGTATTTGTCCACTGAGTTACTAGAATTCACTCTTCCCCTCTGCCCCAAATCCTGACAAGCTGAGTAAGAAGTCTGGGCACCCCTCTTTTGATGCTGGATAGAATTTCTCTCTGTGTACGGTACCTCTCACCTGGGTCCACTGGCTAACATCTCAAGCCAACCTTCTACCCCTGCTCTCTCCAGTTCATCCAGCCCGCGTGAGGCTGCCCCGAGAGCCACATCATGTGAGCTAAACTATTTCATGCCCTTGTGTGGTACCCATTGGTACCATCAGTCTCAATAGCCACACTGGTCCATGGAAGAAACAAGTTCATTCTCATTCTCCTCATTGCCTGAGTCCTGCAAAGCTAATCTGCAGGCCTTGCCAGTCTCCCAACTAGTTCTCCCCAATATGATGCCCAGGTCTAGTTATTGCCACCTTCCTGCATGACATTGGCCCCCACCAGGCAGGCCCTACTCCACAGGGTTACCCTCTGGGCTACTCCTCTTGTCCCTCAGCCCCAAGGATAGTTTCTGGGGGCCCTGATATGCTTTGCTGGTTCCCTAATTCCTATCCTCCCTTTGTGAAGCATCCTTTCATTAAAATCTCCTTGATAGAGTCATCTCAATTCAGCGTTATTTCCTGCCAAGGTCATGACTGACACTCTGTCTCAGCTCCTCACTTGTAAACTAGAGATGAGTAACGAGACCTCATCATGACACATTAGATTGTTGCAATGGTTGCAATAATTCAGACAATCAGTTTGTATACTGCCTATATATATAAAGCCAGCCATACTATTGTTATTGTTGTTATAATAGCTATAACAACAATAATAATAATAACAATAATAATAATGAGCAGTAATACTAGAATTAAAACTCCAGATCTGTTTGTTTATAAAGTTCACAATTTTCCCACCAGCTTCCAGTTTCTTCTTTAGAGAAAAAAAAAAAACAAAGAGAAAGGAAACAAGGGAAAAAAAGGTCAGACATCTCCCAGCCCATCTTGGAAATATCATATTTAATGTGTCACATGAATTAAATCACTCATTCTTTCCCTAAACAAAGTTTCTCCCAGCTCCACAGATTTGTCAGTTAAGTGGGAACTTGCCCAGAGAACAAAGTGTTCTGTTTGCCTTTTACCATGCCAGGGAGGATTGGGTCGTTTACCCACCAGGGATTTCTGCAACCTCTTCTCACAAGGCAGCCAGTGAGGATTAACGATACATCATTGTAATTAGTATTCAAATGATAGGTGCTGTCACAAGTCCATTATTGGAAAGCAAATATTCATTAGACAATCGATGTGACCTTACAACTTCTAGCCCCTTGTGACCACCACTCACCCTGGGAGACTGCTTACTCGGATAAGAAGATGGTTCAGCACTCCAGAAGAGCCAGGAAATGTGTTTTCCAGACAGAAAGACTCCTGAGTCAGAGCGACATGAGTAATGTATTGTATGGGTATCAGATGGGGTTGAAAGAAGGAAGGAGGTAGAAAATTTGTAGGGAATTAAGGGGATTTGGGTGAGCCTAGAAGTGACTGGAGTTTAACAGATTACCTTTGCCCATCCACTCCCAATCCTCTCTACCCTCCTTCCTCAATGTATTTCTACTATTATCTCTTCCCCCACCTATAGGTCACAAACTAGTGAATTAAAGAGGCACTGAGAGTTATGTTTGATATTATTATCTACCGACTTAGAGGAAGGGTTCCATTGTTGAAACAATTGAACAAGATCATCACCCTAAGACATCATCTCTCAGTTAGGTGTACAAGGACTTGACACTAGATAATGTGGCAACAAGATTTAATGAAGAACATGTGAGCTTCCAAATAAGAAGGCCTGGGTTGAGATCTTGATTTTGATACTTACTAGCTGTGAGCCCTTGAGCAATTTAGTCAATCTCTCTGAGCCTCTTCTTTAATAAAATGAGGGCAATGATATTCTTTAGCAGGTTATCTTAAGCCAGTCATTGTTGGCTCACATCTGTAATCCTTAGGCTTTGGAGTTTGAATCCAGTCCAGGTAGAAAAGTCCATGAGTCTTTCTCTCTAATGAACCAGCAAAAATAACAGAAGTGGAGTTGCGGCTCAAGTGGTAGAATGCTAGACTTGAGTGAAAAAGCTAAGGGAAAGTGCAAGGTCTGCGTTCAAGCCCCAGTACCAGCACATGTGTGGGCTTGCATCTGCACATGCACACATGCACACACATACACACAGGAGTCTTGAATATCAGATTGAACCTCAGAAAATCAACTAGCATGGACATAGTCTATCTTTAATAAACAATAGCTATAAACTCAAACAGAGCTAACATATGAGTAAGCTCCATGGGAAATGAATCCTAAAATATCCAGAGCGCCAACATGAGAATCACAAGATCAATATGCTGGTCCAATACTGTCAATAACTTGTTGTATGATCTTGTCCAACTCACAGCTTTCTAGTTGTTAATGGGGGCCCTTGAGCTATTGGTAGTCCAGTGAAGAGAATCTAATTATTGGTGCTAAGGCTGCACAGGCCCCGGCTTTGTTGGAAGAGATTAGCTCATCCTCTCATGACACTCAGTTCATTTTATTGATCTGATGTTCGAATTGGCAACTACATATGACTTTAATTAACAAAATGCAGGAAAACCAATGAATGATCATTGAAAAAAATGAGGTCTTCGATAGGAAGATAGACACAAATGGGAAATATTTTTAATAACACAGATTCTTGTTGACAAAAAAAATCTAGAAAGTATCTCCTAAGGTACTTACTAGCTCTACTATATTATTTTCCTAGTGTTCTCCATAAAGACTTCAATGCTGCACAATTTTCTTCCACATTAGGAAATTAAAAAGTATTTCAATTTCTTTTCTCTTGCCTTTTTATGCCACATGTATTGTTTGTAGTCATCATGTGACACCAGCTACCGGTCACTAGTCCTTATTCTTGCAAACCATTGTTCTTCTATAATTGAAGAGGACATGAAACATCAGTCTGTTTTTCCCCCCAAATTTTCTAAGTACATGTTCTGGGCAAGGTACTGTTATAGACCTGAGGAAATACTATCCGCCCAACACGGTTAACATTCTGGTGGGACTCATCACATGCCACAGAGATACCTGATATAATGTGTAAGATACATGTTAGAATGCATCTGATGCATTATATAATGGGATAAGTGCTTTGAAGGAAAATAAGCCTTGCTGGGGTGACAGGGGTCTCATTAGCAGCAAGCTGGAGTCAGGGACACCAGTGATATTCAGAACCAAGCCATCTTGAAAACTTGGAACTGTGAGAGTCATAAAAATTTTAAAAAAAGCAAGGCAAGTCCGTTGCCTCTGTGCCCCTAGATTTGAATAGAATTTGTTCCTCACTGTCAACAGCAGAAGTCTGTACCATGCTTGAAAGAGAGCTGCTCTTTAATTATGGTAATAACTCAAAGTAATTAAATGTAAAGACACCACACACACACACACACACACACACACACACACACACACACACAGAGTTCTGGAATGGAACCCAGGACCTTACATAGGCTAAGCAAGCACTCTCTCAACAAAACATGCTCCCAGTCCCAAAGATCTGTTTTTAATATGAAGATTAAAATGACAGCAAAGAGTAATATAAATAAATGCAAAATCTCTGAATTTGTTGGTTTTTAAAAAACAATAGTGTCTATAACTTCTATTTTTATCTATTTATTAATTCAGGCATGTCTGGGTATGTCAGCATTTATGGGCTGAATGAAATAAACGTTTTTGCTTAGAAGTAAAGGGGAAGGAAGATGTAGTCATTTAAAAACTGAAACTTTCCCTCCCTCCCTGCCCTCCCTCCCCTCTCTTCCCCCCCTTCCTTCCTACTTTGCCCAAGAGTATAAGATTCTTTTCCCAATCTACAATAGCTATCCTTCACTTACTTGTAGAAGAATCCAATTATAAATTATCAACTCTCTACCTCTTGATTAAAGAAAATAAAAAGCTCACATAAAATAACTTATTAGAGATTTTTCAGAGTTTTACATCAAATATTATTCCTAGTAATTAGAAGAGAATAAACATATTTAACACAAGATAGGATGCTGGTCTAAAGTAACCTGCTAAGAAACATTTCTTTAATAAGATTCCATTATAAAAATATCTTTTTATGATTTCTTGTTAGGTACCATCCCTCAGAATATATCCATGTTTGTTTCATCACAAAGTACCAGTTCAAAGACTCAACCCTGTCTCCCTTACTTGAATGAGGTGAGCATTCTTACTTGCCTATGTCTATCAAGTGACTTTGGGTCCTGCCTGACATCAGAAGTTAGGGACCCGGGAAGAAAGATCAATCAATGAAGCCAATCACTCAGTCCTTCAAGTCAGCCACAAAGGCCTAGACAGCCAGACTATACCAACTGTTCTTTTTGAAAATCCTGCATACCAATGTGTCTTCAGATCATGTTCAATGTTCTTATTAAGAGCTGATATAGATATCTTTATATGCTTTAAATAATTTATAATTACTATAAAACTTATTGCTATTTGTTGCCATGCCCATCATATAAGAACTCACACTACAAACATCTCTTGGTGTTCAACATTTCTCTCCTTAAACACAGAATGCTTTTTAAAAACAGCTCATGAATCCAATGTGTTTATCTTCTTTTTTTTTTGACTGATAGGAAACTCAGAGCTGTTGCACATTCAACATCAGTAGCATCTTTAGTCTAACTTTCTGTTATCATTAGCTCTCTGATGAACCACTAGACCCTACTCTAGTAATCTGCTTTAGGGTTTAAATTTTAATGTCTTTGAGATATATTGATCCTGTATTTCTTAATGAAAACCATTTTTCAAAAGTTGGTGAAGTAGTCAATATAAACAATCCTTTGTGCTCTTGTGTAAAAGACAAAGCAAACAAACAAAGCAAATGCTGACCGAGCTCATCCTTGGTTCAAGACCTGGGTGAGGAACAATTGTAATACACTATGAGGTTTTTCCCAGATCCAATGCTTCTATTTTCTTTCCAAGAAAGAGATTGGGGGGGGGGATGGAAGAGGAAAGGAGGCAGGAAAAGAGAAGGAAGGAGGGAAAAGAGTGAAGAAGGGATGGATCAAGGGAGGGAGAGAGGGAGGGAGGGAGGTAAAAGACAGTAAGATGTGGGGAGGGAAGGGACGGTAAGGTCAAAACAAAGGAGGGAGTAACAATGCTCAATAGGAAATGTGCTCATTACCTTACTCATATAACTGTAACCCCTTGTACAGTATCTTTACAATAAAAACATATAGTAAAAAAAGACCATAAGATATATGAAAATAAAAGAAGGAAGCAACAGAGAAAGATGAAAGGAAGGAAGGAAGGAAGGAAGGAAGGAAGAAAGAAAGAAAGAAAGAAAGAAAGAAAGAAAGAAAGAAAGAAAGAAAGAAAGAAAGAAAGAAAGGAAGGAAGGAAGGAAGGAAGGAAGGAAAGAAG
>NW_012267299.1:1345340-1349165 GCF_000151885.1 Dipodomys ordii
AAAGAAAGAAAGAAAGAAAGAAAGAAAGAAAGAAAGAAAGAAAGAAAGAAAGAAAGAAAGGAAGGAAGGAAGGAAGGAAGGAAGGAAAGAAGGAAGAAAGAAAGAAAGAAAGAAAGAAAGAAAGAAAGAAAGAAAGAAAGAAAGATTTACTTTAAGCAGTGACATATATTCCCTAATCTCCTTGAGGAATCTTATTTTGACGCATGTGTTCCCAGGCACTCGAATTCCCCACTATGCCTCTCAGAGAAACCATGCCAAATTTTATTAGCTACATGACAAATTTTGCTGAAATTCATGGTATATCACTTGTCATCTTCAACTATATGTGTCCTTGAAAACTCCAGAGGTGCCTGGAGCCTGCCGATGCAGAGCAGGGTGGAGCCCTGGCATTGTAAGCTCAGGTGTTGGCTGCAGACTTGCCCGTCTGGATAAACAGTGGTCCAGGCTGCAACACCAGACCCAGCATTCCTTGAGCCAAGTTCTACAGCATTAATTTAGTTCTCAATACATAAGCAGCCAGCTCCAGATGCCTTTAAGGAGACAAATAGCTGTGAGCTACTGGCAGGCCCAAGGGAAAATCATAGCAGCCTTGATCCTCATTCCGTTTTGGATTTTCTGCAGTGCATGTGGCTTTGCAATATCTGTACAGACCTCCTTCTGCTATCCTCTGCTTCAATGTCCACTTTATACTAGATCCAAATACGCTAGCCAAGCCAAACTCTCCTGGCACCAGCAAAAAAAAAAATCTGCCATTCTCAGACTCTAAGCATTCAAACATAGCACAATGCTTGGGGTTGCCTTCAGGAACGTGTTGGGGGAGACTCACAGCTAGAACATTGGATCCTTATCTGTGACCTGTTTGTCCCTTCAGGTCCCTCAATGCTGCACTTGTCCTTGCCAGTGCCTAGGCTTTCCAAAGGCCCAGAATCCTCTATGATATTATGTGGATGATTAAAAAGCACTGTTATTAAATTACTATCTAATTAATTGACTCTGGGTGTTACCAAGCCAGAGTGCTAGAGGCCAAGTCCTTTTGTTGTATGATTTGCTCATTACCCAAGCCAACTTTGACAAATTATAAACATCTATAAAGACAATATGGAGAAGGCCAGACAGTAGCACTTAACCATTTCTAACGCAGTTCTACAGTTGTTCTTGCTTATGTCATAGACTAAAGGTAAGAGTAAATGTATACTTGAAAGGCAAGTTGGAAAACCTTTTGTTAAAGCCATCTCTGCAAGATTTATAATGTTCTACACATAGAAATCCCTCCATTTAAAAAACTGTCTTATTTGGAATATTTTCTTTGTTTTTTGTTTTTATGTCAGTCATGGGGCTTGAACTCTGGGCCTGAGCACTATCCCTCAGCTCTGCAGCTCAAGGCAAGCTCTCTACTTGAGCCACAATGCCTCTTCAGGTTTTCTGGTGGTTTATTGGAGATAAGAGTCGCGCGGACTTTCTTGCCCAGGCTGGCTTTGAACCATGATCCTCAGATGTCAGCCTCCTGAGTAGCTAGGATTACAGGTGTGAGCCACCAGCGCCCAGCGGGAATGTTTTCTTAATATGTATATTCAAATATGCCTTGGTTCTGGCCAATCCAATATTCATCCAGTCACTGTCCTTGGTTGTCCTGTAAGGCATAGCTTTTCCCTGGGTTTAAGACCAACTGAAGCCTTTCAAAAGAAAAAGGCCTCACTCTGCCTCTCCATCTCTGCCCAGGCTCTGCTCATTCAATAATATCCTCTCTCCTATCTTCCCCTCTGTTTTAAAATCTCCCTGTCCCAGTCTAAAAATAACTTTTCCTCAACTCTGCTTCCTCTTCCAGCCGTAGCTTTCTGTCCTTCTTCCCCTGATGACGAAGCCTGCCACCTCCTCTTCTCACTTCCCATTCTCTCCTCCCCACTCTGCCATCTGTCATCTGCCTCCGGTTCTCCAGGAAAACAGCTTTCACAAAGGCTGTGAGCAGCCTCCCTGCCACCCAGCCTGCACACAGACTTTTACTTTTGCTGTACTTGGCCTTGCTGGTGTGTCTCCAAGCCCACCACTGCATCTTGGCTTTTCTGTATCTCCCTAACCTTTCTCTGCCTCATCCCTACTCTTCGTCCTCTGCCTCCTCACCCAATCTTGGCTTTCTTCTCTTTTGATCCCACTTTTCCTGAAGTCAGTGCGGACCAGAGCTTAGGCATACGTCTTTGAAGTCAATTCCATATTCCCGTTCTACTACTTACGGACTATTAAATCTTAATAATTCACTCAACCTCTCAAAGCTTGGGCTTTCTTTTCTATAAAGTCAAGGTAAATGATAATAATTGCATCAATAAAAGTTGTTCTTTCATGGAGTTATTCCAAGCCAGCAAAGAATGTAATCCAGGGCTGGTTGACATAAAATTCAACACCTAGAAACTCTTTCTATTTTGTTATATTCTTTATCACCCTGACCCCCAGAGTGATCTTTTCGCCCCTAACTTCAGTTCTTGTACTTGGTTCTGGCATTCAGCTTTACTGCTCTAGTCTGGCCCTTTCCTAGGAGCTCCATCTCATGCTTCAAGCCATTTGCTAGACATCAAACTCCACATGTACCATTATGTGCTCAACTGTGCCCTCTCCCAATTGATATGTTAAGACATCATCTCAGAATGTAAGTATAACTGAGGATCCAGGCCTGAGAGAAGTACTTAAGTTAAACCAGGCCATTATAGTAGGTCCTAATTTAATCTGACTAGTGTCCTCATAAGAAGGGAAATGTGGATATAGAAACGCCTAAGGGAAAGACCATTTGAGAAGAAAGAAAAAAAAATCCCTATCTTCAAGCCAAGAAGAGAAGAGAGGCCTCAGGAAAAATTAGCCCCGCTGGACTCCTTGGTCTTCCGGTTAAGCCACCCAGCCACTGGTATTTTGTTATGGTAGCCTCGCTGAAATCACTGTGTTTTCCTCTAAACGTGTTCCCCCTTCCACATCCCTTCTTTTGGCAAGCCTATGTCTTTTCCTTGTCTTCCAAGACCCACAGCTGATCAGTCTTCCAAGACCTGATGATTTTTATTTCTGAAGAGCTGATGGTCTATGCATTAGCTCTCTTAACTTGACTGCATGATCTTTTCATCTGGTCTGTTCTAATCACTTCCCACTTAATTTGTCTCTCTCACTACGGCATTTCTCTCTTTCAATCCACCCAGTACAGCCATCTAATTAATCATCGTAAAGCACAATCTTGTTTGTGTGTGCCTTCAGCATAAAGGATAGGCACTCGTTCCCACTGTCCCAGCAAGGCTTCTTAGCAGGACACTGAAAGCGTCTACAATCTGGCTCCAGCTTACCCACCAATTTAAGCCAGCTGTACCCTTCCCAAGACCCGTACTCAGCCAAACAGGAAAGCTCACTGAGCCTTAAAGACAGCTCCACTCTGTTGCACCACTCCCTGAATGAGAACGCCTCCCTCTCCCTGGTTTCCAACCCACACCAGCAAGACTTCCTTCTTCCCCAATTCCTAAGCAAAAGGTCTTCACATTGAACTCAATCCCTTGACAGCTTCAGTACAGTCTGAAGCTCAGCTGTGGTCTTCCCATATTTTTATTTTTCAACAGCAAGCACACTGAAGGCAGTAGCTTCCTCTAATTCACCTTTCACCCCCTAGTGCCCAACACAGCTCATCACATATCTCTTCCCAAGAGTTGGCTGAGTCAATGAACCACAAAAGCAGCAAGGCCGTGAATGCCCACAGATTGTCCTAGTAAACCTCTCAGAAAAGAGCTGTGGTTCTTGATTTCATTCTAGTGAGTTAGGACCTCCTCCTCCTCCTCCTCCTCCTCCTCCTCCTCCTCCTCCTCC
>NW_012267299.1:1349325-1352501 GCF_000151885.1 Dipodomys ordii
CGTCCTCCTCGTCCTCCTCCTCGTCCTCCTCGTCCTCCTCGTCCTCCTCCTCGTCCTCCTCGTCCTCCTCCTCCTCGTCCTCCTCGTCCTCCTCCTCCTCTTCCTCCTCCTCCTCCTCCTCCTCCTCTTCCTCCTTTTCCTCCTCTTCTTCTTCCTCTTCTTCTTCTCCATTCTTTTGCATTAGGCAGGTACTTTTTGTTTGTTTTACTAATTGAGCCACACCTTCAGCCTATTTTTACTTTATTATTTTTAGATAGGGTCTTGTGTTTTTTTGCCTGGGCTAGCTTTGGACCATGATCCTCCTACCTAAACATGCCTTGTTTGTTTTTCTAAACAAAGTGAATCACTTGTCTGTATTACATTCTGGAATTTAAGCTGTAGAGATGAAGCAAATAATCACACTTCCAAAAAAGCAAAAATGTCAACAACAAAAAAAGAAACCTAGTTGTGAATTTCATTGATTCCATCATCCTGTCTTAACTTCCATCTCTCTAAGAACACTTTTTCACCCTGACTACTCACACCTAGAGAGTGGATCCTCACCCTCACCCCAAACTGTTAATCCTGGAGGAAGCACTTTCCATTTGGCTATCCTAGAAGTTCCCTCTGTCTTCCCAAGTTATCCCCTACCAGCAGGCCTGCTTTCCTGTTCCTTGTGAACATCCATGACATATCACAAGTGGCATGGGGTTGGGTCACCGATGGGCGCTGTGGGATCTGTTCCGACTGGTCACTCCTCCCGTGGGATCTGTTCTGACTGGTCACTCCTCCTGGCAATTCCCACTTGGGCTCACAGCAACATACAACCTGTCCTTTCTCAAAGGCATTCCTAAATGGCTGAATGGCTGATGCATCTGGATTCTCTTTCTGCTGATCAATAGAACATGTATTTGCAAGGGTTTGATTGGACGTGATTCTTTGGGTTTCTCACTATAGTTTGCAAATTGAGAAAGAACACATCCCATGTGTTGTGCCAGCAATCATCTCTACGTCACAAGTGTGCAGATCAGAGATAATCACCAGGTGGATGCTTTGCTGTGGCCCACAATAGTACATGTTATAACTTGCTACATCCATGCAAGGTAGGGAGATTCTGCCAAGCAATTATTAATATGCTTGTCTATTTTGTTAAATAAAGACATACTTTTACCTCTCTTAAAACAAGTAAACAAGCTCATCCCAATAAAGCCTTAAAATAAGTTGCAGAAGCACAAAGTCTCAACAAAGATAAGATCATATACTTAATGATTAGACATATTCCTCAGCCCTGCGAGACTTGGGTTTCCTTGTTTGCAAAGTGATGTAACAGCTACAGAAATCTTTGAGTCTAACTGATGAGTGGGTGATTTGAAAATTAGATGTTATTTACAGGAGTTTTCATATGCCACACTTACAAAAGTCTAATACTTAGTTTCTGCCACTATCACCAAATTCCTAGTTAGTAAAAATGAGAATGTGATCAGTAATATTTGTTCATTAGCAATATTTATTGGATTAGTAAGTAGTTAGTCCAACAAACTTTTTCTGGTGTGTTTGCGGTTACACAGTGTCCAGATTCATACTTCTTAGTTCTGTGGTCAAACCAGCAAGAGTTTAATACATTGTCATAAAATGTCACACATTCTGTGTGGCTTACATATAATTTCCTTGCTACCCTCTATGTCCTTGACCAAGGACATAGAGGGAGATGGGGAACACTAGAGGTAAGGGCTGAGATTACAAGAGATCCACAGGGGGTTGGACCTTGAGTGCAAAACTTTGATCAGAAGACCTCGCATGGATCTAAACTCTGGGACTTTTAAGTCTAGACTGACACTTTTGACCTAAGCCTCAATGTCTTCACATTCAAAATGCATAACAAAAAGGTTTGTTATGTAGCAAATACATTTATGCTCAAGATTCTAATTATTTTCACATCATAAATGATGTAAAGACACCATACCCCCCCCAAGTTAAAACATTGTTCTCTGCTCATGGGAGTATACCTATGACCCTAGTTTTTAAAGGGGAGGCTGTGTTCTAGTCCAGCTCATTTTCTGGGGACGGCTGCAGTTGGACACAGCCCTGAATGTGGCAGGTGCATTGTTCTTGGGGGGCATCCTCCCCTCCGTTCTGGATTCTGTATGTCATTTTCTGCTAATCCTTCTACCCCACATGTTCTGGGTTCTTTACACTGCTTTAGGACTTTGTCAAAGTTCTTCTGAGAACCAACCTTTAAAATGCTGAGTGACATGACACATATAACTGAAGGCGGAATGTATTCTGGAGAAAATAAAACTTTTCTAAAGAAGATTAGTGTCTCATCACACCATATGGCCATATGGATGATCAGATGCACTTATATGTGCTATTGATAGAAAAATGCAGTTTTCACATATACTTATAACTAAGAGGAATTACATCATTAAGGAATTTAGAAATAGAAGTTGTCTCTTATTTGGGTTGTAAAGAATATTGGAGAAAAATTAGATATTACCATATGGATAATCTTAATTCTAATTTGCATCTTAATGGTAACAAATGTCCGTCTTTGAAAGAGTAAGCCTTTTGTGAGTCCTAAACCTAATAACCTAGACAGAAGTTGCATATAACTTTTCTAAGAGTTCATATTATCTAAAATCATTTAAGGTGAAGATATTATGTAATGCTATGTTAAGCTACATTTATGGGAATCTTTAAACACTGGTGCCTAATACCTTTCTTTATAAAAAAATGTTTTCCCTAAGTTTAAAGGTCATCTATATTCTTTGAAAGATAAATATATAGAAATAGATTCTCTGAAAGGTCAGATAAGTTGATGCTAGGGAAATGAACCCTAAGATATATATTCAAATGTTTTTTTTTTCTTTCAGGTGATTGTTTCTAACACATAAGATTATTTCTTTGTTGCTTTGTATGTCCCTCCCCCACGGTATAACCCCTGCTTTCACTGTATTTGATGTCAGTATAATTTGTGGAGAGGAAGGGAAAAAACAAATCGTTTAAATAGGGATACAGGTGGATCCATTGCAACAATGAGATGTACAAGTCGTTATGTCAAAAAATGAACTTTACAACTTTTGTGGGGGGGGAGGAGGACTGGGTGGGGTGGGGGAGGATGGGAAGGGATGGGAAGGGGAAACAAAGGAGGAGGCTACAATGCTTGATAAGAAATGTACTCATTATCTTGCCCATGT
>NW_012267299.1:1352551-1431112 GCF_000151885.1 Dipodomys ordii
CATGTAATTGTAACCCCTCTGTACAGTATTTTCACAATAAAAATTTAAAAAAAGAAAAAAAAAGAAATAGATTCTCTGGAATCAAAAAGATTGTAGGATTAATGAATTAGAAAGTTTTTAAATGATTCAAAAAATTGAGTTTTGAAAGAGAAATAAAATTATAAATCACTAGCCTAGCTAAAAATAAGAGAAATAATAAAGTTATAATAAAATAAAATAAAATTCTAATAAAATCCAGGCCATCATGAGCATAGTTTGAAAACATATTTAAGCAATTTGGAAAACTAGGGAGAAACTGATACATTTCTAGATATAGATGACCTACCAAAATTGAACAAAGAAGATATAAACCACTAGATATATAACAAGTAATAAGATTAAAGTAGTAATTGTCTTCAAACCAAGGAAAGCCCAGGATCCAACATACTGACTGCCACATTCTACCAGATTTTTCAAGAAGAACTGACACCAACACTCCTCGAATTTTTCCACTACCAAACTTATTCTACAAAGCCAATGTTTCCTTCATTCCAAAATGAGACAAGGACACAACAATAAGAAAAGAGAATCATAGACCAATCTCAGAAATGTATATAGGTGCAAAAATATGGCTTAGTGGTAGAGTGCTTGCCACACATGCATGAAGCCCTGGGTTTGATTCCTTAGTACCACATAAACAGAAAAAGCTGGAAGTGGACTATGTCTGAAGTGGTAGAGTGCTAGCCTTGAGCAAAAGAAGCTCACAGACAGTGTCCAGACCTACAGTTCAAGCCCCAGGACTAGAAAAAACATTCTCAATAAAATACTTACAAAATATAACTCAAAAACACAGTAAAAAGGTCATATACTGTGGCCAAGTTGTTTTCATTTCAGTGATTCAAGTTTGGTTCATCAAATATATGTCAGTACATATAATACAAAGCATAAATAGAATCAGTGACAAAATTCACATAATTGTTTCAATTGTTGCAAGAAAAGCTTTTACAAACTTCAACATCATTTTATGCTAAAAGCTCTTACAAAACCAGGAATCAAAGGCATGTA
Organism: Dipodomys ordii; assembly: GCF_000151885.1. Taxonomy (NCBI): domain Eukaryota; kingdom Metazoa; phylum Chordata; class Mammalia; order Rodentia; family Heteromyidae; genus Dipodomys; species Dipodomys ordii. The sequence goes on from NW_012267299.1 coordinate 1,353,596, forward strand.
TCTCAACATAATAAGGGCTACATGTAATAAACTAATAGCCAACATAATAGTAAATGGGGAGAAATTGAAATCATTTTCACTAAAGTCAAGGTTATTCACTCTCCTTACTCTTTTTTTTTTTTTTTTGGTCCGGTCGTGGGGCCTGAACTCTGCGCCTGGGCACTGTCCCTCAGCTCTTCACCTCAAGGCTAGCGCTCTACCACTTGAGCCACAGTGCCACTTCCAGGTTTTTTCTTTTTTCTTATGTGGTGCTGAGGAATTGAACCCAGGGCCTCAGGCATACAAGGCAAGCGCTCTACCACTTAGCCACCTTCCCAGCCCCTCTCCTTATTCTTATTCAATATAATAATGGAATTTCTAGTTAGAGAAATAAGGCAAAAGAAAGAAATAAAAGGTATCCAAACTGGGAATCAAGTAAAATTATCCTCATTCACAAAGGATATGATTCTATACTTAAAGACCTTAAAGATTTCAGGGAAATACTTCCAGGTAATAGAGACTTTTGGCAATGTAGCAGGATATAAAAGAATAGTGCATACATAAATTAGTAGCTTCTTGTATTAACAATGAAGAGGTTAAAAAATAAAACAGGAAAACTATAAAATCGTGAAGAAATAAATTAAAGACACCAGAAGACAGTTTTTAATAATAATAGTAGTAGTAATTATATAAAAGATTACAAAAAAAGAATGAAGGAAAGAAGACAGAAGGGAAAGGAGGGAGGGATGATGAAAGGAAAGCAAGCAGGCAGACAAGCAATCCAGAAAAGACTGGGGAAAATGTCTGACAAAGTATATTAAATATGCAAAACACTCTTACCACACAATAAAATAAGACAATCTGATAGAACTAAATGGGCAAATGATTTGAAGAGACTTCATCAGAGATGTATAAGTAGCCTCTTAAAAGATGCTCAACATCATAGTCATCAAGGAAACAAAAAGTAAAAACTTCGGAAATGAAAAATTTTCTCACAAATGAAAGTTGTACAATCATACAATTTAACATTCCTACTCATTTCAAAGGAAATGAAAACATATGTCTGTGCAAAAATTTGTACCTGAACTCACACTACCTTTATGTGTAATGGCTAACAAAGTGGAAAAGCAGAAACAACACAAATGTCTATTGATTGGGGGATAAACACATTAGTAAGATAAAGTACTACTCAATAATAACAAGAAGTGAACTGTTCTCACATGCAAGACCATGCTGAATTTCAAAACAATTATGTTTAATGAAAACATCCAGACATATGATGATGTCTCATATGATTTTACTTAAATGAAATTCTAGAAAGGCAGAGTTATAAGGAGAGAAAACATATCAGCAGTTGAGAGAAAGTGGGGTGGGCTGTGGGTTAGGGACCAAATACAAAGAAACATGAAGGACTTCAATAGGGTGGAGGGAAATCTTCATATAGTGATCATGTATACATTTGACAGCTCATTGGATACCCCATAGTTAAAACCAGTAAGTTTTATTGTTTGTAAATTAAATTAAAAGATCCAGGAGGTACAAATTATAATGTTTGCAAGATACATGTTTACTCCATCCCTAATCTTCATCCCATCCATCATCTTGTAGAGATGTGTAATGCCTCCAATTTTGGTAGCTAAAAATTTTTTTTTGTTGATTCATCAAAATGTCTTCTACTCTAAGGCTATGACAAATTGATTACATGAAAGTGATTTGTTTCTTCTCAGCCTTGCCTAAGATGAGAATGTATTGGTAAAACATTTTAGCCTGGTAGACATTAAGAAAAAAAACTAAAAATTCAGTCAATACTCGATATTGAGGACAATTTAAGTAGTTGGCACTATATGGGCTGAACATTTTAACATTTTATATAGTTTTCACTTTTTTCAGAGTGTTCTGATGAAAATTGAAAATAAAATGTATGAGTAAATGTTCCAGCATCTGAAATGCATTGGACACCTATATGGCCTCAGCATATAAATTGAGAAGCACACATTTAAAGTGAGAAGATAAGACTGCAGCATGGAGACATTAGAAAGACTGTTGCTAAGATTTCTGGGCCTCAGGACTAGATGATGATGCAGAAGAAGAAGAAAAAGAAGGAGGAGGAGGAGGAACTTTGACAAGGATGATAGCAACAGCTGAAGCAGCTATTATTTTTGTGAATTTACTAAGCACAGGGCTCTGCCCTGAGCCATTTATATACATTATCTCATTTATTCTTTGCAATAACCCTGTGGTTGAGGTATTGTTTAACAGCCTTGCTTTAGAAGGAGAGAAATGAAATTTTCAGGAGTTCAAGAACCTCCTGATCTTTGCACAACTATGTACACAACTAGTGGTTATGGTATCTGTCCTAGGCAACAGCCCAGAGAGGAGCACAGAGTGCAAGGAATGATAAAGCACTAGGTGTGCTGAAGAAGAGAGGGTGGCAAGTTGGAACTGACACAGAAAAAAGCCTGAGGAGCGGAGGATGATGGGATGGGAAAGGGTTAAGGGGTGATCTGACACCCACAGGAATTAGAGGCCTTCGCAGATCCAACTGCTACACCCAAAAGAAATTTCAGCTGCCATTGTTCTGTGGTTAAGAGGACCGGGCTCTGTTTTAACCTAAAATAGCCACTGGGTAAAACAATGTAATTTTCCTTTATGAACTTTAAAGTGATGATTTTTTCCCCTCTGAATTTTAGTTAAAACCTCTTTTTGTCCTGGTGGGAGATGGAAGGGGGGAGTTGCACAGTATGACAACACACATTGTGTGCACCTGCTAGGGTCATAATGAAATTCATTTTTAAAATGTGCCGGTTAGTTAAAAGGGTCGAAATAAAAGAGTAATAGAGGAGGTAAAGAAGATCAAAATATTTGATGTGGCTATATGGGACTATCAAATGAAATCTCTTACTTTGTATAATTAATATATGCAAATGAAAATAATTTAACATCCTAATAAACCTCTTGGTCAGTTATGCTGACAAAAGTGTTGGGTCATTCTGTAAATCTAAAATGCCTATGTTTGTTTTCTGGGACAAATGTCTTCACAATACATCTGGTTACCACTGCCATATGTCATATAAAGGGCTTTGTCATGTGCAATGTCATGTGCACTGTTACATGTGAATTCCACCATGGTCTTCCCAGGAAGATACTCCTATTCTAACTCTAAAGACACAGAAACTGGATGTAAGGTCATTTTTTTAATTACTCGTCAGTGACCATCCATAAAACCCTGTTGTGGACAGATGAAGGGAGAAAAGAATAAATACTATCATTGTACTTAATGTACACAGGTGAAAATTTGATGGGATGGGTAGGAAAAGGTTAGGTTGGGGAACAGAGAATGCTAGAAGCTATATTATGTACATGAATTGACATGGAAACCCTCTTGTATACTATTTGAAGACAAATAAATAAATAAATCCTGTTCTTCATTTCTATACTTTCTTGACTTTCTCGTTGACCCCACGGTCAAGACTGGTGAGAGGCAGGTAGTTCAAAGACACCCAGGCTTCACAAAAGGTCACAAGCATGTTTGCATATAAGGCCTATCATTCTTAGAAGTCATCACACATCAGCTAGCCATGCCAAGACTACTGTTCCATTGTGTAGGGTCAATGATCATGAAAAGTTTAATACTTCTAGCATTTTCCAGTAGAGTGCTATAAAAATTGACTTCTCAGCCCTTGGTTCTAATGATCAACTCCAAGAAGTTTCCTTGGAGCTAGTCAGGAGTAGAAAGACAGTTGCTAAGGCTCACAGTGAACACAGGGATGTTGATGGTGCGGCTTTTTTTTTCTTTTGTTTTTTTTGCAGTGGGTGGAGGGAAGGATGGTACTGAACTCAGGGCCTCATGGTTACTCTGCTTGCTTGCTTGCTTGGATAAACTCATGCTTGATCCAGCCCTCCAGCCAGGCTTTCTGTTGGTTATTTTGAAGAGTCTTTCTGACTATTCATCCCTTTATCTCACTACCCATTCTTCCCTAGTAGACTTCCTCCAGGAACTGCCATAAAGTTGGCATCATTTGAGAAGCTACAGTGGCTTGGATGTGGCTGTGCCCACTTTGGATATGCACTTCTTGACACACTTGGTTTCCATTTTCCCTTCTTGGGGAAATAGTCTCCATTTTCAATTGGAAACCCCTTTGCCTCCTGTTTTCAGCTCTGTATTTCCAAGGGAGACAACTCACTGGACATGTGACTCAGGCTACTCAGGGCAATCAGTACATTTGTAACAATCAGCTTAAGAAGGAGAGGTGACTTGAGGGACTCTGGGTTTTTTTTGTGAGGTTTGCGAAGGAAAAAAATAGTCACTCTTCTTGTTTCCTGAGAGAAGCACTATTGTTCCTCTTGTTAGTGGCTGTTTCTTACTTGACACTAAGATCCATCTTGCCGTCATATGGAATTAAACATTTTCAGCGAATTACAAAAACAGCCTATATGAATGACCATGTCAAAACATTAAGATACCAACAGGTGAGATGCCAACAGAGCCTCCAAGCCTATGTGTCCTAAGCTCTGAATACCTCCCATCAACCACTTCCTTCTGATGCATCTGCACTGGATTTGTAGTCACTTATCACTGACACAGAGCCACCTAAATAAAGGCCCAGTTTGCTTCCTATCAACTGCAAAAATAATCATATCCTCTGGAGAGCATGAGAACGGTCTGTGTGGGTGGTATTTGTGCTGATGTTAGGAAAGCTCAGGCCCTGGCAAGAGAAAACATAGTAAAAAGCCCAAGTTTGGGGAAGCGACTGCTAGTTGAGTCTGCTTCCCCCCCCCCCTCAATTTCCTTGCTGGTTTCTATGAGCACTGACAATTGAGAACAGCCTTTATAAGCTTTTTAAGCTTTTTTTTATAAGCTTTATAAGCATTTTAACAGCTGTCCAGTTGGGTCAGTCAGGAAAGTGCGGTGGCTGAGACTCTTGTCAGATCAGTGTTAGGGGCAGTCTTCAAAGCTGGAAGAGAAGCCTTGTGCAGGAGGCAATGGGATCCCTCCTCATTCAAGAAGGTGCTTCTCAGGACAAAATGGTTCCCCATAATATCTACCTTTGCTGGATTTTTGCCATTCCCTTCTAATACTTGAGAATGTAGCTGTGGAGATGGGAGGGAAGGGATAGTAGGGGAAAAACAAAGGAGGAGGCAACAATGCTTGATAAGAAATGTACTCATTACCTTGCTCATGTGATTGTAACCCCTCTGTATGGTATTTTCACAATAAAAACTTATTTAAAAAAATCTGGTGAGGGGATGGGGAGTGTTACAGCTCAGGGGCAGAGAACACACTTGACATGCACCTGGCCCTGGGTTGCATCCCTATCATCTAAAAGAAAAAGAAAGAAAAGGAAGGAAGAATTTCCTAGAGGGCTATGCCCTTGGTTAGTAAGTATCTCTGACATTATTGACCTTGAGTAACTTGAAGAAACACTAGAGTACTGGAGTCTCTTCCTCTTATGTTGATATTTTTTCCTAACTAAAAATAGTAGTTTCCTGCTTCCCTAGGTCAGGCGCCTAACACATCAATCTTATTTCAGCTGCAGGAAAAATGAGTCTGTTATGTCTCCACAACGTTGCTGTTGGAGGCCAAATTTTCCTGGCACCTCCCACCAACCCCCCCACCCCCACCCCTGCCCCCAAAGCCTGCAGCAAAGAGTCACCAAGTATCTACCAAGGAATAATCAGCAAAATCAGCAAACATTTCCCCCTCTCTCTCCCTCTCCACCCCCCCCCTCTCTTTTTCTCTGAACATGCTTAAAAGGATAAGCAATGGGCCAATTCTGAATGGTCTTTGTTCTTCAGAACAAGTTCAAAGGTATCAAAAGTCTGCCTCTGTGGTTGGAGGGAAAATACTTTGTACTTGGCCGCCAAAAAGAGTTTAAAGTCTGAGAGCTTCATAGAAATTCAAAGGTGAGACCCAAGAAGGAAGTTGGAAGATTGTTCCCTGACATTAGGAGATAGAACTCTCTTTTTTTTCTTCCTTCTTCTTTTTCTAACACTGTGGTTCACACAGCTGTGCCTTTACACAATTAGACACACCTAGAAGATGGCAAGGGAATGCCAAGAAAATGTCCCCAGGAGAGAAACAGTGAACATTCTGACATCATATGCACTGATTGGCTTTTGAAATTCAGAGGTCTTTTCACACAGATTTTCCTCAGTTAAAAACACAAGCATCTGAGCCATATGCCTAAATGTGTTTTTTTTTTTTTCTCTCTGCTGAGGCTAGAGCAGCTGGCAACACAGATCTAGGGCTGATGAAGCTGCCCTGACAAATCACCTCAGTGGCGTCTGTAGGACAGGGTCTGAAAGATGTCTGAATTTTAAAAAGGTACTAATTGCTCAAAGGATGAAATAATTCCTCTGAAATCTAACCCAGCCCTGTAATAGGACCCAGAATGATATTGAGGGAATCTCAAATAGAAAAACTGCTTATTTATTTTCTAGCTCCTGCTAATAAAAGAGGAAACTCATGCCCACAAAGAGCAGGGTCACGTGAACAATGCTCTTAATGGAAACTTCCAAGTGGTGATGAATCCTTTAAGAACTGTATTCAGAACTTGACCCTAGCAACTAAGCAAGTAGCAAAGCAGCAAAAAAAAAAACCAAAAATCTATTACCAAAGAACAATTAGAACTGAACTATTGGTACTGGGGTGGTATATAGAGAAGCCATCAAGCAATCAGTACAAAGGCAAGGGAGGAGATATGGGAGACGCCATATAATATAACAATTACCCTCTGGCTGGAGAGTTTTGTTATTTTCTCTTATGACTTTCCTTTCATTTTCAAATAAAGTTACCCAATTTACCTTTAAAAATACAAAGGAAAGAAGACAAAAGATATAAGGCTATTCGTGTCTGTGCAAATTTCTGATGTCCTTAGTATGGCAGGAACTGTCAGTGCTCAGTGGGTGTGAAGGAATGGTGCATCCTTACATTCAGTACCACTAGCCCTCCATGGATGACTAGAACTCCACAATTCAGCCCTGGTCCATTTCTTTGATGCACACAATCAACAGCTAGCTAAGATGATCAGATACATCAAATCCTGTGTCTGTAGGCACTGAAGCCAAGTAGGTACTAAAATGACCAGGTGCCATTGGACCAAGTCAGTACATTTTATACAGTCACATTATTATCTCCATACTGAGAGATCTCAAAGAATCTGGGCTTTCCAGTGATCATTTCTTATCCCTATTTTAATCCAAAGAATTTGACTTTTGAAAATCAGCAGGTGTCTCGAACCTAACACCCCAAAATACAGAGTAGGATCCTTAGGTCTCTATTCCCATTGCCAGTGGCACTTGGGGCAAGGATGGATGAACTAAATCAAAGCAAAAGCAATAGTTTCAGGCTAGCTATTCCATGCCCCAAATGAGCAATTACTATACACACACACACACACACACACACACACACACACATATCACTCTGTCTACAAAAATATGACTTAAACAACAACACTGAAATCCACCCCAAGCTTATTCAGTATGCACATAACACACGAGTCTCTGGTAATATTTCCAGGAATTAATTGAGTATAAAGTATCATGCAGAAATGGAAGATGGCTATGTCATAATGCAAAAAGGTAATGGCTTTTTACAAAATACAGTGAGAAACCCAGCAGCCCCTTACCCTCCCCTCAGCTCTCTTCTTCTCTGCCTCTTTCTTCCATAGAGACGTCAATGCACGCAGCAAGGGAGTCGCCAAGATTTCTAAACAGAGAGTATGATTTACAGATGAATCACGGCTGCGTGGCCTACAGCTCGGCAGAGTTCATAAGGGAGTTGCTTGCATGGTAATGGCCTCATTACCGATGTTATGGAGGCCTCTGTGTGTCTTCTCTGAAAGATAAACCAGTATTACCCACACTTCATAGGACAAATTAAATTCCTTTGAGCTTATTTACCAACTTGAAGCTGCGGCTCTTGTCTGTGAACAGAAGTTTCGGAATGAGATCATGATAATCACTCATCCTTGTGGCTCATTAGTATTTCGGGAGAGAGATGTCTTGTCACATGGTGTATGCTTAGACAGCGTGCATCCCTATCCAAGGAGCATGCTGGCATTCCTTCTGCAGGCTTCCTTGGATGGATTTATTTTTTTAATGGCAGTCTTTGTTCTTGTGTGTGTGCATTGGGAGGGAGAGATTTTTTTTTTATCATTGTTTGGGCTACCTACTATGGAGACTTTGTAGCTTCTGGCTCTCTTACTATTTATTGAGCACTGTGCTTCATCTGTTTGTGTCCATTATCTCCCTAAAAGACATTAATCATCTCTTGAGATGGCTAGCATATCTCTTTAGTACAAAAAATTGATACTCCAAGGTACTAAGTTTCCTGTCCAAAGCCAAATGAAATAGTAAATGATTAGAAACTTGAGCCAGACATAGTAATGCATACCTGCAATCCCAGCACTCAGAAGCTGAAGCAGGAGGAGTTTGAGTTCAAGGCCAGCCTAGGCTATACAGTGAGACATAATTTTTCTTTAAAGGCAATGTGAGAGAGAAAGAGGGGGTAGGAAGGAGGATAGAAGGATGAGAAGCAGGAGGAGAAAGAGAGGAAGGAACAAGGAAGGAAGGAAAGAAGGAAGGAGGGAGGGAGGGTGGAAGGAAGGAAGGAAGGAAGGAAGGAAGGAAGGAAGGAAGGAAGGAAGGAAGGAAGGAAGGAAGGAGGAGAGATTAAAAGTTGGAATGTCAATATGTATGCATTGACTATGGAGCAACTTCCCCAGCACTAGCTTGCTCAACAGCATAAGAACCAAAAAGGAACTGCCACTTTGCCCAACAGCATCAGAACCACAAAGGACTTAGCCACATAAATATAACTGCCATGGTCCCAAGTGTACAAAACATGACTGTCAGCACTGGCTCAGCTTGTTGATAAAGTGCTAGCCACTTCTCCTAGTCAGTGGGAGCCAAGGATATCATAAGTTTTTCTTTCTTCCTCTGCATCATGAAAACCTACAACCAAAACCTCAGTTTATAGCCCATAGCCAAAGAAGAACGTTGGCATTCTGTGGCCATTGGTTCTATACCCACAGATTCAACCACAACTATTTAAAAATACATGAAAAAAAAAAAACTATGGTGAATGTGTGCTGACTTTTTTGTTTTTACTTTTGTTTTTGGTAGTGTTGGGTTTGAACTCAGAACCTTGTGCTTGGCAGATGCCCTACTACTTGAATCATGCTTCCGTCCCTTTAACATTTTTCTTGCGTTTCTCTAAACAAGGTAATATAGTAACTATTTACAAGGCATGTACATTGTACTAGGTATTATAAATAATCTAGAGGATGATTTAAAGTACAAGGGATGACACACATAGATTAGTTTAACTACTATGCCATTTTATATAAGCAACTTGAGCATTGGAGGATTTTGGCATCTACAGGGAGTCCTGGACCCAGACTCCAGGCTTACTGAAGGATGACTATATTTAAAGTTTATGAAAATAAAAGAAACATACAAATGCTATGTGGGTCACCCTGGTGGTACCAGCTCTCTGTACCCACTACCCTACTTTGCTACTTGCTACTTCTAATGAGATGCTAGAAAGTTCCAGTATGTGATAGCTAGGTCCAAAGAGAATAGAACCAATCGTGAAGACACATTGTTAGGTTACTTGTACTCGCATGGTCTGTGGTACTGTAGAGAATCCTGATATGGAGAGAACCATGCTGAAGAACTCTGGTTGACAAGGTGGAGACAAGCTGACCTCACCACTTCCATTGCCATCGGAATCTCTTTTATTGCAGCCAGTGGACATGGTTCACAGGGGTGGGAACAACTATGATGACCTAACTATATATCTGAAATTTCATCAAAGTGGAATCTGTTCAACTTTTCTCCAACTCCCAAGTTTGCTTGGCATGTGGTCTGTGAGAAATCACTGCTCATCCAAAAACAGCAATAGAGGTAGTCAAGGTTCAACAATTCACAAGGACATTTCTCTGACTCTCCCATCAAAATCCTCCAAGAGCAGAGAGAGTCTACACAGCACAAAAAGCTGTTAGTAGGAGAATGACAGAGGTTTCATGCTTTATCTTCAAGCTTATAAAGGGCCAGGCATAGTATTAATGTCTGTAACCCCAGCTACTCAGGAAGCAGAGATCCAGAGGACTGAAGTTTAAGACCACCTGGGCAAAAAAGGTACTAAGACTTCCATCTCAACCAACATGCCAAATGTGCTATTTTACACTTGCCTTCCAGCTCTGCAGGAATAGGTAGGAAGATCGCAGTCCACCACCATCTCTCAGCAAAACACTTGAGACCTTATCTAATTTCTTTTACTGTGTAAAAGGGAAAAAAGGGGGTGATTGGAGTATGACTCAAGAAATAGAGTGCCTGTCCAGTAGTGAAAATATTAGAATATATTCTCAATCCAAAAATAAATAAGTAAATAAATATTTCACTTTTGCCTATCAGGGCAATATTTTAATATAAAATATTTTAAATTACTTATTGGTTAGAGATGTATCCGAAAGATACCTCATAATAATCTGACACCTCCAGTCTGAGGATACCAATGTGGAATTTGACATCCTTGGCTCTTAGAAAACAAGGGCAAAAGGAGCAGGAGTGGAAAGAAATGAGAGAAAAAAAATCTTTCTGGCTAAGTGAGGGGCAGTGCCAAAGTATTTGTAAGGTAAGGACAACACCAGATTCGCCTTCCCTGTTTTAAGTAAGACTACAAGTATGTGTGCTTCTTGACTTCTTCATGTGGGCTACAGAGCCAGCATTTCACAGACAGGAGCACCTGCCACCGCCCTACTGACCAGCTTCTTTCCCTGACAGGCCTCTAGTCCATGCTGACTCAGCCTGGAAATCCCCAGGGAGCCTTCCTGGTCTCCCCATTCTTCCCCAGCAGGGAGCTGGGCAGGTGAGTGGCACCCTGTGGTTCTCAGCTGCCCTGGGCTTGGCAGAACCAGTCCCCATCCTGGTTAGGCTCCTCAGCTGGATGGAAGAAGTGGCCTCCCTGGTGAGGGCTGTGGTCAGTAGGCCTTATCTGGCCATCTGTGTATGTTTACAAGGACGGTTACCATGGCACCAGATCTGTGGGTAGTCAGTGGGGCATGCAGCGTTCCAACAGGACTGGGGCAAGACTGAAACACAGGTGCTGGAAGGCAAATCCACTAAGAACTTGAGTAACCCTGGAGAACAGGAGGTGAACAATGCAAGGGGGAACAAGGAAGCTTCAAGAACTTCTAATCCCTTCTGTCAGAGGTAGCATGGCTCCTAAAGCTCCCTCAGAAAGTACCCCAGTCTCCTGTTGGTGACCTCCTTTGGTGGCCATGGCTGCCTTTGGCCTTCAGCTGGAGTCTGGGCTTTCTTTTGTCCAGTGCTTCCCATGGGCCTTGGCATGGCACACATCTCCTGCACAGTCTTACCACCATACCATACCATTGCCTTTGCTTTCACAACATGCTCTGGGATGACTTCTCCACTGGTTTTGCATGATTCTCTGAGGATTCCTGAAAGGTTCACATAGCCCTTGTATCTACACAGGGTGCAATGTCAGTGTGAGTACAAATCTGATGCGTCCTGTAGGTAGAACAGCAAATCAGACCTAGAGAGGTAAACAGTCTAAAATATATTGTATTCACCAACTGCTTTGTTAAATGGCACCTCCTCTGTACAACTATTTAAAGGTAATAACAACTTTTTTAAAACGTAAGAGAAGAGGGCTGGGAAAGTGGCTTAGTAGTAGAGGACTTGCCTTGCATATATGAGGCCCTGGATTCAATTCCTTACACTACATAAGCAGAAAAAAGCCAAAAGTGGCACTATGGCTCAACTGGTAGAGCACTAGACTTGAGCTGAAGAGCTGAGGGACAGTACCCAGGCCCAGAGTTCAGGCCCCATAACTGACAAAAAAACAATTAAGAGAAGAAAAAAAAAAAGAACTAAAATCATTTCTACAATGTCCCAGTGGAAGGAAATACGCTCATGGGAGTAAGCCTCTGCTTCCTCCAGAGGACTGAGGGGCAGTGAAGACGGTGGCTATACCTGTTAGTGTATTTGTTTTTTTAAAAGGAAAGATTGAAAAAGGAGGACAGCTTTGAAGAGGGGAAAGAGAAGCCATGTCAGATTCATGGAGTTAGCGTTCAGTGTTGAGAGCAAATTACCTTCTGAATATGAAGCGATGCAGAGTGTGAGTTCAATGTAGATCAGAGGTGGGTTTGAAATCTTCCTCTGACCTGAGCTGGAAGAGGAAGTGGAACTCAGACCCAGGAGGACAGTAACATGCGGGCTATGTGCTGTGTTGTGTGCAGGGACTCTGCACACAGTGCTTCCATTCATGCAATGTTCATAGTAGCCTTCTCAGGGGTAGCATCGCTCTCCTTGTGTGCAGATGTGGAACTTGAGCCCAGAGAGGTAAAGTGTGTTACTCAAGGTCACATAGTCTACAAATGAAGGGCCAGAATTTAAACGCAGGAGCTCTAACTCAGAACCTGTCCTCTTAACCACTTCTCCGGGATCATAGAAACCTGAGACTGTGTTCAGTTCTGCTCTGCAACAGTTTTCCCAAATCAAAGTGGTAAATCAGGAGAAGAACAAATGGATGGAAAGAAACTTCTAGAAGGTTTCAGAAAAGCAATGTGAATAGGAGCCGAGTGGCCTGGCTCACCACACAGGAGAAAGAGCAGGGGTCTCCAGAGGGTCTCTGACTTTTCTGTGCTTTCTAGTGGCTTCTGGGCATTGGATAAGTAGAAGAAAGGTTTGCCTGGGCCATCATCATATTACAGCCCCCTCTCCCACTTTAAAACGCTCAACTTACAGTTTCCAAATATCTCTAGGTTGTTTTGTTTGTGACAGTATTAGGGGTTGAGCGCTGGGCCTTGTAATTGCTAGACAGCACTCTCGCACTGTAAGCCATGCTTCCATCCCTTTTTGCTTTAGTTATTTTTCAGCTAGGATCTTGTATTTACGCCCAGACAAGCCTGGACCACAACCCACCTATTTATGCCTCTTATGTAGCTGGAATCACAAGCTCACACCTCTCTCAACTTATTGACTTACTACCTTCATTGCTCAGGCTAGCCTCAAACCATGATCCTCCTGATTTCTAGTTTTCAAGTAGCTGTGATTACAGATAGTCACTGCATGTGACTCCCCTGGGTCTTTTTTTTTTTTTAAGACTGTTGCTGAAGAGAAAGAGAACAATACTTCTCCACTCTAACTACCTATAACTACTTATGGACTGTTGACAAAAATAAAACATTCAAGCAGGGCAATATTCAGAGTTGCGCAGACACAGGATATGCTGGGGGAGCCTCGGCCTTTGTCTCATCATCTCACTCTATCTTCCCTTCTTTCCCCTGACCTTGAAGAGAAAAAAGTTACCCGAGGTCCCCTGGCCAAAGACTTGTTTTTGCTATTCCACCATAGCTAAAGAGTAAAGCATGTATGCCCTCAGACTTCCATGGTTTCTAAAGAGCCTTTGTACACTTAGAATAATCCTCTTCAAATGGGAATGCCTTGCTGGGGAGAAGGGAAGAAGAACAAGTATATATATATATATATATATATATATATACACACACACACATACACATATACATACATATATAGAGACATATAAATAACTGTATAGTTGGAGCAAGTTCTTAAAGTGATACATGGACACCACTAATCATAACAGCACTGCATGCAGTAGCCAAAAGGTAAAAGTAACCGAAATATTTATTGATAGGCAAACAAAAATTGCTATTTACATAGAATATTATTCAGCCATAAAAAAGAAGGAAGTTCTGACATAGAATACACCATGAATGAACCTCCAGGACATAAGTGAAATAAGCCATTCACTAAAAGGGAAATACTGGATAAGATGAGTCAGATAAAATAGTGATAGGCCAGGCCACCTGGTTCACACCTGTCATCCTAGCTGCTCTGGAGGATAAGATCTGAGGATTGCTGTGCAAAGCCAGGCCTGGCAGGCAAGAAAGTCTGTGATACTCTTATCTCCAATTAATCACTGAAAAAACTGGAAGTGGCAAATGTGGCTCCAGGCGTAGAGTGCTAGCCTTGAGCAAAAAGGAGCTTGTAGGGTCCACTCCTGGAGGGCGAGCAGACTCCACCCTCCTAGCAGCAAAGTCTCCACCCAGTACCTGTGTTACCTAGGCAACTGGGACACCTGGAAGAGGTCACATCTGCATCGCTGAGGTCACATCTGAATTTGATGTGGCCACACCTTTCTCCGCCCATACTCTAGATAAGGCCTAGCCCAGACCCAGACACTCTTAGCTCTCTTTCCCAGCTCGCTCTCTTTCCCAGCTCTCTTTCCCAGCTCTCTTTCCCAGGCCTTTCCCAGCCACGTGGAGGGCCGACATGGCCTGGTGCCAGCCAGAACGATGAATAAACCTATCCCTTACCTGAATACCACAGGCACGGTGCTATTCTTACTCAGCTACCTCTTTTTAAAAACCTAACAGAGCTCAGGTATGGCACTCTAGTCCAAAGTTCAAACTCCAGGATGTGAACAAAAATAATGATAAAGAGAAAAAGTGGAGAAGTGGTGGATGGTGGTGGAAGGGAATGGGAAGGGCGGAGGGGGAGGGCAGTGTCATTTAATGACGACAGTTTCAGTTTTACAAGATGCATAGTTCTGGAGTCTGATCACACAGCCCCGTGAATGTATTTATCCCTATTGAACTCTGTGCTCAAGAACCATTAAGGTAGCAGATTTTTTGTTAAGTATATTTTACCACAATCAAAAAATAATAATTAAAAATAGAAGGAAAAAAAGAGGCCAAACATGGTGTTGTATATATGCAATCCCAGTCACTCAGGAGGCAGAGATGAGGAGGGTAGATGGTGGTCCAAGCTGCTAGGCATAAAGATAAGACCTTATCTTAAAAATAACTAAAGCAAAAAGGGTTAGAGACTTGGCTCAAGGGCAGAATGTTTGCCTAACAAACGCAAGGTCCTGAGTTCAAATCCAAGTGCTGCCAACAACATAAAGTCAGGTAAAAATGAAATAAAAAAATAGAAAAGATGTAGCTACATAATCAAAGTAATGTGTTACCTGTGACACATCAGATCATGGCCTCTGAGGAATACCCCCAACTCCAGGGCTCTAAGTAATGGAAAGTGGTAACATTGCTAAGACCACCTTCATTTCTGGTCATCCTCCCTGCATTTATCTTTCTTTGCCTTTTCTTTTGGGCCCTTGCTTTCTTTATCACCTTACACAATCTGCTTTCCCACACATCTCCTAACTCTTCTCCTAACTCTTCTCTTCTCTTCTGCAAATCATTCACATGCTACAACCATTCAAATATTTCTAAAAGATTTATTTTCCTAAGTCGCTGGCCTCTCTTCCTGTCCACCTTGGCTTGTGGGAGAAACGAAGTGCCATCATGGCATTGGTGAATGTGGATGTTCAAAAATGTGTGGGACCTATGAGATCTTTTTTTGTTCTCTACATTTAATCTTCTTGTCTTTCCAGAAGCTTTATGGGTACAGTGAGACTTAGTGTTCTCCATCTTTTTCAAAGGCAAGAGAGAAACCTCTAACCCACAAGCACTTCGGATAATATACTATGCCTGATTTCCTTCCTGAATTATGTTATATACTGAATGTTGCTGCTCCAACCACAAGAGAATCTCCTAGTTCTTTTGCTTTCAGCATATCACCAAGCATAAAAGTGATCCTCTTCAAGGCCATGATCTAGAAGCAGAGATCTGTGGTCACCCTTGGTGGCTGTGGAGGAAGGATTCCCAGAGTTGATCCTCCAAGAAAGACAGTCCATTCAAAGAGAAGCAGCCTATTCGAAGGAGGTACCTCCATTCTCCTTTTACTACCATCTTCTTCTTCCAAGGTTTCTCTTTTTATTGAAAAGGATTCACATGGGCTTAGGATAACCAGTCACTCCCAAGTTCTGTATCAGCCCTGAACCACAAGTAGGAAATTCCAAGAAACATACTTCTTTTCTTTTCCCCATTGTGTTTTCCTTATTCTCAAGGAACTAAACTCAGGTCTCCTACCAACCCAGGATCTCAGACTCTTTAGCCTCTAAAATTCCATCCCTTTGCAAACACAAAGTGTTATCTTGTTGCCTGGTTACTTACCCTGATGGACCAGATGAAATTGAGGATGCTGTGGAAGTCGAAGCTCTGGATAGCTATGACCATCCATGGAATTGGAGCCACATTTAGGCACCCCAGAAAAGGACTCCTGAGAAACTGGAGATAGTGCTCTAGCAGATCAAGAAGACTATATTTGTTTTATTTTATTTCATTTTATTTTTTGCCACTTCTGGGGCTTTAACTCGGAGCCTGGGCACTGTTCCTGAGCTTGTTTTTGCTCAGGGCTAGCACTTTAACACTTGAGCCACAGCACCGTTTCCGGCTTTTTTTTGTGTATATGGTACTGAGGAATCGAATCCAGGCCTTCATGCCTGCTAGGCAAGGCACTGTACCAGTAAGCCACCTTCCCAGCCCTCAAGCAGACTCTTGGTAAGTGTTGCCTTATGTCCTGAGAGAAGAGGATACCCAGTCAGAAATCTAATGACAGCCTGGCAGGGCTCTGCTCCCAATTTCTCAGGGGTCTTACTCAACAACCCGGGTTGTCTTCAATTGAAAACACAGAGGGGAATGAGAGATAATCAAAAAACACTCCTTCCAGCCCTGGCACAATAGCCTTTTGTTTTGTATATTCTCGATGCAAGAACATGGCAATTATTTTCTGAGCCAACTTGTTTGAGCAGTAAAGTGTCACATGGTGAAACGCAAAGATATAATTAGAATATCAAGGCCAACGAAACTAATCGTTTCAAATTAAGCCCATATACTACTGTGGCACCACAAAGCTGCTCTCTTAGGGGAACATTTCAGATGCATTCAGAAAAATTGGCTCTTTCTCCCCCCCTCACCCCCAAGAGTTCAAATGGTAAAATGCCTCATGCCTAGAACCTACTGCAATACCTCCTAAGGGAGCTGAACGAAGCTTTTACCCACTGACAAGAACCTTTCATGAGATGAGGTGGACATTTGTCCCCAATGGGAGGCAGGGACGTCTTGCTGACACCCTGCACACAAAGAGAATCAAAGCTCCTTCCCTTTCTGTGCTTTCCCTCATCCTACCACACTCTGCCCATTGTTATATGTGTTGCTAAGGAAACCATGGTAACATCAGTGATCTGGGAAGCCCCATTTCTTCTCAAAAGACAGGGGGGGAAATGTAGCTTCAGCCTATTGTCTAAGATAGAAAGTATGATTTGGGAAAATACTTCAAAATATTTGCTTGATTAAAGAAAATGGGAAATGGCTAGCATAATATGCTAGATCATAGCCATACATATTATTAATTACAATGCTAATCAAACAGAATTGTCAACAAGTCTCTTAACGTTGGGAGAAATACAGAGTCTAGCCAGACGGCAAAACTGAAAAGAATTTGATCAGTAAGATTTGGCAGCCATATTTGATTGCTGTGGGCTCCAGCAGAGCCTGATGAAGTCCCAGTTCTCTTCTAATAACCTTCATCACCCACCATCTTGTCCTCACTGGTGTTGAACCACCACGCACAGGCTGTCACACTCAGCTGTCTGTGGAAAAATTATACCAACCACATGCTTAGACAGAAGGAATACAATACATTGCTTATAACTACAAAGCTAAACGATGTGGGGGGGGCGGGGGACAGGCTTGCTCAGTCACTTTCAAGAGGACAAATGAAGACGCCTTAGAACAGCATTGGAACAAACATATCCACAGTCAGATAGCATTCAAAATAATAAGAATCTTAGACTTGGATGCTACCAGCTGAGCCACCTCAGCTGTTTGGGTTTGCCAAGCCAAACTCTTGCCTAACTCTTGATTAACCCCATCATTGATGAGCTTGCTTTCTTCATTTCTTTGTAATCGTGAACTCTCTTTTTTTTAGTAAGAATAAATTCCGTGGTGGGGATATTTCCCTTTTTTGTATCCCTTTTCCTACATAATACATACACTTGCCCTCTGTGGAACCTAATAAATATTTCTTGCAAGGAATGAAGGAAAGACATATCTGATGTATCATATGGCAGCTGAGAGAGGATGAGGGAAAGAATGTACAATCATCTTGAAAAGTGAATATAAACACAAGAATTCTTATTTGTGGTTCTTACCAACGATTCTTCTTATCAGTCATTGTTTTATCGATAAAATAACAATGACAAATTTCTCCAGAGAATGAACCATATATAAAGAAGACTTGTTTAGTCCACTCAATCAAATAATCACAAAATTAATTGAAATGTCAGCTTGGCCAGTCATTTGACAGAGTGCCTGGATACTGTAGTTGCCTACCTGACCACTTTGTGGTCAGTGCCCATAGTGGCTATAATGGGGATTCACATTTCTCTCAGGAACCCAAAGGAAAGGTAAAGCATAGAACTTCAGCTGCCCTGTTCTGTGGTCAAGCGCATATTGCCTGATGGCTAGTGGACCAGGTTTCTCTTCAGACCTGGGTGGGGACTTCCTGACCATTGTGATATGACTCTCCCCTCCCACTCCATTCAGCAGTGGGAAGCTAGTCAAAGAGAGACTAAACCATTGTTGAATGCCCCTAGGTCCACATTCAGTCTCCCACCCTATCTCTCTCCCTGGCCAGAGGGAGACAGGAAGACAAGAGGAAGAGGGCTTCTTAGTCTGCCACTGGTAGGGTCACCAACAGTCATACTGGGTCAACTGTGGGCTCCACTGACCCTGAGCTTTAGCTGTGTCTGTTCAGGTCTTACTATGATCAAAACATGACATCCTGAGTTCTAGTTCAAAGGAAACCACATAGAATCAGCCAAAGCTGGTGACAGTGGCAGTAACAATACTTCAGCATTTCTGCTGATAGATTTGTAGGTTCCAATCCAGGCTCTAACCCACTCCAGTCTCTGGGCAATACCTCCCTGCACTCCTCCAACATCACTAGGACCTTTTCTGTCTTGCAACATGCCACTAGTTGCTGGCGTCCCATCCAGATATTGTTAGACGGCTGTCCCTCCATAGTCCCACCTCTCCCAGGGCAGGCTCAGAGGGCTAAGTGAACCACAGCCACCTTCAACAAGAAAGGAAATGAGAAAAGAGACTAAAAAGAATGCCACCCCTTGCCACATGCAACTCCATTTTAAAACTTACACATTTGACGGGCCACCCTTAAGTCTGCAAGTCCATGATGATGTGCATTTCATGGTGACACTTACCACGGACAACCAAACCTCTCCCTCACCTCTTCCACTTAGGATTTAAGAAGTTATTACTCGCAACTCCTTTAAAAAATTACCTTCAACTGTTACCTCTCGTCAGGAATTGTTATGACTAAGAAAAATGTCTCACCAGAGGTCACCTTCTTCCAGAGGTAGCCTACACCTTCTAATGACTGGGGTGTGTATGTGGGGGGGGGTGGGAGGGTGTTGAAGGAGAAAGTAGAAGATATTGGAAAGCCCAAACCCCTATTCTATTACAAAGAGCTATCCACTGAGGCTTTTGATGAGCCCTCAGTGCTGCCAGCTCTCTCCTGCCCCTCCCCCCCATGCCTACCCCCACCCCCGTTTCCCACTCTACCCCTTTGCCCTTTTCTCCTCAGGAGTCTATTCCAAGAGCACCTCCTCCACTCTGATCTCTTCCTCTGAGTCTACTGCCAAAGAGGACTTTGTGATGGTTGATTATAAATGTCAACTTGCCTAGCCTAAGGGATATTCAGCGAGCTAGTCAAGCATTATTGATTCTCCATGCTTCAGCACAGAGCACATCCTTGTCTGCTGAAAGCAGCCCAGATGGTCTGGTGCTTGATGGGAGTCATGGGCTACACAGACCATACAGGGAGATTCCAGAGGAGATGTGTGTGAGCCACTTGACCAAGTAGAGAAGAGCGAGCCCTGGGGTGCATAATACCATCCATTTGGTTTGTGGCCCAGATGGAATACCAAGGCAAAGTCACCACCCTCTCCTGAAGCAGAGCTCGCCTTCTCCTCCTGCCATTGACTGTCAGAACTCAAGGTTCTCTAGTTTTTGATTCCAGGATATACACCAGTGGTTCTCTGAGTTCTTAAGTCTTTCTCCTTGAAATAAGAATTATGCTATCTGCCTTCTTGAGTGTAAGGCTTTGACGGACCATGCTGCCACTTAAGGATACAACATTGCTCCCCTCTAGAGAATATAGTCATACAGTTCCCTCTTAGAAGCAGAGAAAAGGCATCATCAGACAACAGAATCTGCAGGTAGATTGACCTTAAACTTCCCGGCCTCTGCAACTGGGAGAAACAAATTTTTGTACTTTATAAGGCACCAAGCCTTAGGTATTTTGTTATAGGAACACAAGCAAAGACATATCTATATTCATTTGCTAGACTCTGTGTAACAAAGAATAAGTAGCTTAAAAGCAGAAATACATTTTCCTCCCAGTTCTAGACGCTGAAAGTCCAAGATAGTAGTAGGGTTGATTACTTCTGAAAGACTGGCGGATAAAGGAAGAATCTGTCCAGAACACTGTCCCTCACATGAGGAGACCTGTCTTCATGCTCACAGATATTCTCCCTGTGTTGGATCTTTATTCCAGACATCACTCTTTAAAGGACACCCATCCTAATGACCTCAGGTGAATTTGCTTCCCTCTGAAAAGACCCTGTCTCCAGACAGTCAAATTGTAAGGCACTAAGAGTTAAGATACCAATATAGGAAGTGGAAAGTGGGAACCCAATTCAGCCCAGAACAGGACTCAACCTGCAATCACAGTCAATCATTTTGTCAACAGGATGCATGGACACAGAACTCACAATTTTCCGAGCCTTCCTGAGATTCAACTCAATCACCTCAAAGTTCTCCATTAAAGGATCTGCCCACTCCAAAAGGGAAAAGATCAAAAGATGCCAGAAAAGCTGCATATGAGACCCAACACAGCCTGGCAAGATTAAGTCAAGAAACTCAGTGTGGCTCCCAGCCTAGAGGAAAATTTGAAGTGGGGGAGGGATCCTATTGGAAAATAAGTGGATTTCACTCAAGGCTGGTGCTCTACCACTTGAACCACAGCTCCACTGCTAGCTTTTTGTTGACTAATTGTAGATAAAGTCTTACATACTTTTCTGTTGGGACTGGCTTCAAACCATGACCCTTAGATCTCAGCCTCTTGAGTACTAAGATTATAGGCATGATCCACCAGCTCTTAGACCCAAAACTGTTATTACAAATAGACAGCAGATAAAAACTGCAGCTGATACATAAATCTCTCTGCAAGGGAGTCTGGGAATCTAATATAATTAGCCTTTTGTGTTCTTCATTCCCAAAATTAATAACAATCCTGTTAATGAATAAAGATAGAAGGGAAGGATACCAAGTTTTACTTGAGAATAACTTTTGTCTCATTTACTGATAGAATTATAGGGGCAGTTTCCGTTTTAAGCTGAGTGACCTGTGAAGATGTGAGGATATAGAAAGCATGTTGTAGCAAAAGACCTTAATGTCAACATTTTGTTAGAGGAGACAGAACAGCAGAAAATGTGGCTGCATAGAAATTTATACATAAATACTAAAAAGCAACTCAAGTCAGGTGACGGTAGCTTACACCTGACTCAGGGAACTGAGATCTGAGGATTGAGGTTCAGAGACAGCTCAGGCAAGAAATTCTGAGATCCCTTTCCAATTAACTACCAAAAAGCCAGAAGCACAAATGGTAGAGCACCAGCCTTGAGCAAAAAAAGCTAAGGCCCTGAGTACCAACACACAGACACAGACACACACACACACACACACACTCACAAAGACAGCTAGCACTTGGGAACTCAAGTTGCTATTGCAGTGTGTATCTGGAGCCATCAAAACTACGTTGGGATTGGGGCAATTTGAGGGAGCACAAACAGGCAGGGTTACAATTTGGCCCTGGGCCCTCAGTCCTAAGAACATTGCCTTGAAAACATCAGAGCTGTAGAGGCCTGAGAATCAAGTGCAAATGTGCTCATGTGCCAAGAAAACCTAAGACGGCTATTTTCACAGCATATTGGGGCTTGGCCAAGTTCCAGAAACCATCAGCAAAGTAGCCTGCCCTGCTACTTCAAAGGAAGAACTCGCACTGATAAATCCTGTCCCACACTTTCTACAACACACACTTAATCTTAAGGTATATAATACCACAACAGTGAGTCACTGGGCTGGAGCCTCAGGCCTGTCCAAAGGATGGGAAGAAAGAAAAAAAAAGTCACCCACATCTGTTGTCTAAGGCAATTCCCCTCATTGCACAAAAGCAGGATAATAAAAATTGTCACAGCCCAAATGAGTTATGGCCTGGCTTACCTGTACAGAGATTCTCAGCAGAGCTCTGACAAGCTCAGCCCACCATTTTTCATTATCGGGTTTTAATCACCACTTGATAAAATTCACCTGATAGGAGCAACAAATTTGCTTTCTTCTTAGGATTGAGTTCATAGATCTCAGGAGGACTTTAAACCACAAGACAAGCTGAGAGGTTGTTCTGAAACCTCACTCACACCTTTCTCAGGAGATCTGAAACTTAGAAAGCCTGCTTCTTTCAAATTAGATTAAATAGAAATTAAAGATCAGCAAATATTTATCAGAATGGTTTAAATAGAGGCTGGAGTATAATTAATGGTAGAGCACTTGCCTAGCCTGCCAAAGGCCCAGGGTTCCATCCCATGCATCTTGAAAGAAAAAGAAAAAAAAAAGAATTTTTAAAGAATATCCAGCTTAGGTATCACGATAAAGGGATAGCCAAGGCCAAGATGGAGGCTACTGCGTCTTTGGAGGGAAGATGATGAAGGAATCCTTAAAAAATAATTCCTTTACTATAAATTCTGCTCTGTTTGCTTCTAACTCAGTCGGTAGGCTTTTGGGGCATCTGATTTTTCGGTACTGATCAATGGAAGGTGAGAGGAGAGAATCTCAAGTAAGACAAGCAAGACAACAAACTCAGCAACCTCATGGAAACTAAAGGCTGGCGGGCAGGAGATGCTACCATGTGGGTGTGTGTATGTGGTTGTTCATTCACCTGGACACACTCTTGTGCACACATGTGTCTCCCCCATGTGCCCCACCTCCACCCTCTCCTAAGGCTGTGCTGGTGAAGACCCTAATCCTAGGCTCCGGATGACTTTCCAGATGACTCACCCAAAGCCCTTTGTCAAAGACTCTGCCTGGTGCTATCTGGGCTCTGGCTTTCCTTTAACTTAGGTTTCCATTCGTGGGGTCCCAAATGTAGTCCCCATAGGCTTCAGCAGGCATCTGGGAGCAGGCTTCTTCACCATCTCTGTCAATAAAACAAGAAATAAGGAAACTTCCAGGTTGTCTACTTCTAGCTGTCAACAAAACCCTGCTTGGAACTTCAGTCTCTCTGTGTCAGAAGTGGTGGGGCACGGTATGGCCTTTCAGTGGCCAAGGACACCTTTTTCATTACCTAAAGAATAAAACCCATCAAGCTTTATGCAAGACCCTCCATAAATCTCAGTAAGCCTTACAGAGTAACCTCAGGCATGTTAGCCATGCCGACTTGAGGAACCTGAAATTTGAGCATATTATACTGATTTGCCAAGATAAGGAGCCTCCAGTCTAAACCACAGGCAGAAATGGAAGACATCATAGCTCCCGTCAAACACCTCATGAGCCTAAGTTTTGCCATCTGAGCAGAGGGGTGTTGAGCACTAAAACGGACCAGAGATACCCAGTAGAAGACAAGCATTGAGGCAGAGTCTGTATCAGGGTTTCTGAATGCTGGGTGAGAAGAGGTAAACCCAGGCAAACACCAACACCGGGGTCTCTACCACCCAGCCCTCTTAAAGAAGAGAAAAGTAGGAAGGAGGTTTCCAATACCAGGGCCTTCTCCAGAACATGCTGTGATGTGGCATAAAGATCATCTACTTGAACTCTCCAAGCGTTCTAACACTACTGCCTTCCAGAACTTGAGAAAATCACTTTGCTTCTCTGAGCTTCATATTTCATGGTTCTCTTTTTAAGCTTTTTGAAAAAATGTATTTTAAGTAGTTGTACAAAGGAGGTACCATTTAACAAAACAGTGTATGAATACAATGTATCTTGATCAGTGTTACCTCTTTCAACATTCTCATCCCCCCCTTCAACCCCCCCTTCCTTAATTTTGTGGTATATACAGTGAATTCTTGACTACAGCCTCAACCCCAGCTCCCATCTTCATTCATCTTACCCCTCTCCACCCCTCCTCTTGCAAATACCCATTTCCTGGTGCTTATTTTGTTGGGCTTTAACTTTGTGTTTCTAAAAAGTTACACTATTTGAGCTCTCCATAGAGTCTACCATGCTTCAGCTAACTTGAAAAAAGGGTACATAATATTATTTGGGGATTTATTAAATTTCTCAGTATTTGTTCATTTTCCCTTCCTATAATAAAATGCCAGGGCCTGGGAATGCACAAAGAAAGGAGGTTTATGTGGCTCATGGTTTTGAGGGTTCAAATAGAATGTCTTCTCTCCACCTCTGCCCTATGAATTAGGTGGGCTGTCCTCAATAGAGTGCCGTGTGTTTAAACCTTCACAACTGTGTGCTAAACCACTTTTCTTTATACGTTAGCCAGCATCTGGGATTTGTTATAGAAATGAAAATGAACTAATACATAGGAAACAATAAATCCCCAATTAATATTTATGCATCTTTTCAGTCATATAAATCTTGGTCCTTTTGCTGATCACTTTAGAATCATGAGAACTTTAAGCTACCACTATTTTATTCATTGGAAATATTTTTGACTGGTTGTTGGAGAAACATAAAGCTTATGAAAAGCGGCATAAGCAAGCAGTAGCATTTGGTTGTTATCTTTGCTTTATTTTTGTCTTCACAAACACATAGAAACCAAAGAGGCTCACGGTATTCACAAACGGCTTTGTTGAGTGGCAACTATTTAAAGATGAAAAATATTAAGCAAAAAGAAACCAAAGAGGCTGCTTAGTCTAGCCATTTGTTATCAACTCTAAGTAAATAGAAGGTGAGAATAGGAAACAGAAAAATAGCATGCAAATATGCAAGAGCTAAAGACAAACCTTGGAAAACACACCACCTCTCTACAGAAGAAGTAGGTTTCAGTTTTATAGGGGAAAGATTGATTTAAAAAAAATCCCAGCCAGAGACACCAAATGGAACAGATAATTACTCAACCAAAAAGGTTTCCATCTCCACAAGTGCCCCAGGGAAGCCTGCAGCAGAGTTTGCAGTTCTCTGATGGAAAATCTCCCTGCTGACCTGCTTCTTCTGCTCCACAATGAAAATGGAGGCAGCCTGGGCTGCTCTAGGCCCTGCCCCACACCACTGCCTTCTACTTCTCCCCATGAAGAGATTAGCCCTTGCAAAATGAACAGTGGGCTACTTTGAGGTTTCTTCCTTGTTCCAAAATTCTAAGAGTCTTAATTGTGTCAAGAAAACTACTTTTAACCTACTTTGGGTAAAATAACCAGAACCCAAAATAAAACTTTGTTCTTGCCAAGCATAATACCCTGACACTTGATAGCACACATTTGCTTTCATAGTGATTTTTAAAAGAAGTTATAAATCATTTCGAAATCACCACATTTTTCTTTTCTCCCTTTTTTTTTTTTTGCTTCCTCTTCTTTTCTTCTTTGTCATCCTTAGGTTCATTATCATTCTGAGAGTTGGTGTGTGTTTAATGGGATTATTTTTACCCAGAGACTAAAATGCAGCCCTGGACAGCCATAGCTACTATTAATCTAGTAAGGGAAAGTAAACTGGCAGCTCACTTCCAAGCAGCCACATGGATGGGTTGAATGGAGAGCACAGAGCACCCCATAACATTCCAAGAGGGTCCCCCAGACAGTCTCAAGCAAAAGAATTCTTGGAGCGTTGATTGTGACACAGGTGATCCAGCTAGAGAAGTCTGACCCGAGAGTAAACTGTGGCTGGGTTGACCTGACTTCATCCAGCAAAGACAATGGGGGTAAATAACACTACTCACATTATCTCTCTCAAAAATGTTAAACAAGAATCTTCCTGGATTGGAAGGTGTGAAGGGAGCAGAGGTTGAGAGAAGGCAAAGCCATGTCCGAAAGAAAGTACAGGTAGGTGGAAGCTAAGAGGAAGCCTGGAGTCCAGGAAAGCAGGAAATGCGTGACAAACAGAAGACAAAATGAAAGGTGTCTGCAGAACAGGACCTGGGGAAAACGGATCAGATGAAAAATCTTGCCTCTCTAGGACAAGATAATCAAGCTCCCACAACTGCTCTCAGTCCTCTCTAACCTCGCCGTTCCTGCCACAAATTCCATGGTGCTGAGGTGTAGTACTAACTTCTGCCTAATATCCATCAGTGACTTCTCCATTCCTTCATGGTAACCCAAGCCATGACAAGGCTAAACAGTGACATCTAACCTGGTCACAAATGCATTGAAATGTTTCTGTTACAGAAAATTCCAGGCTTCATCCATTTTTACTGAATTGACCACACTGCTCACACTCTTAGCCACTGAGCACTAAAAACACTGGTACTTACAACAGCCGTGGATTACTTAGACTAAGTTCTGAGAAATGCATCCTTGTGAGAACATCACAGTGTGCACAATTGTATTGCTATACTCTTCTTCCACTAGCCACACAGATTAATTTACACCAGCATTGCCACAAACATAACACAGTACATGGTTCTTCTGTATTACCAAGGGAATTTTCAGCTCTACTGTAGTCTATGGGGCCATCATCATACATGCAGCCAATTATTGACCAAAATGTTATTATGAGAGGTGTAACTACTGCATTTGAACTTTTCCAGTTTTACATATTACTTCTTCTGAACCACCCAATAACCTTAAGAGGCAGTAACAGTAATAATTTAAAAAATGCCCAATGTCTATACAGTACTGGATCATTTAAAGATCATTCTTACATCTATACATCTCATTTAATAACCTGTATGGAATCTTATTTGCCAGATGAAGAAACTGAAGTTCAGGAATGACCAAGAACCCATCTAACTTCACACAATAAAGAACACTTCCTACTGGGAATTTTTACCTCCATGGCAGTGCTAAAATGCTATGTGATTTTTTTTTCTACCAAGACCACCCAGGAGCTGCTGTTACATGTGTTCAGATGGCATTGGGGAGGGTCTTGTTTCATATCTCTACTCACCACATCTAATGTCTTTTAGATTTAATAAGCATTAGGCATGTAATTGTGCTTTGTCCACATGGCTTGGGGATGGCCACTTAACAAGGAAACTCCCTTTGTCTTCCTTCCATAGGTCACTATCTATTGGTGCCAACTAACTACATAGATATGCTCATCATTGGCCACTTACTTTAATTAATATGTGCCCAGAACCCACTACCTGAGCCAATGTATTGCTGCAAGAGTTGTTTTACACACATCACAAAATTGAAACTTGCAGAGTTACAAATCAAACCACAAAACTCATTAAACATTTCAGCCTATAAGAAAGAAGGTTGACATTTTAGTTTGAGAACGGGAGGAGGAAGACCAAATAGTGTTTCTTATTTTTATCAGAAACAAATGTGTTTGCTCTAATGCTAGGACATGAAACTGGTTGGTGTTATCATTCCTTAAATAAGACCTTGACATTCACTACGTCACCTTGCTGTGCTCTGAAAGCCAAGGGAGTTATATGTTGTTTGTCCCAGTAACTGCTCCATCCACGCTTACAGATGCCTGATGGAGTTTATAACAGCGACTCTGCTGATCAGAGTACCAATGCCCTTGTAAAAGTGTAAACAATATGCAAAACAGACCAAGAGAGTACTGGAGGGATTCTCCAGAGTATCTGAAAGACTACAGAGAGATAGTTAGATGAAGACAGACCTACGCCACCCAAGCCCACACTGTCAATTGAAAGCGTCTTGCTAATACCAGATACAGCCTCAGAATCCTCCAAACATAGTATTTCTGTCCCAACCTACCAATCAGATCCTTCAAGATGACACTTATTCACCATTTACAGTTTAGGAGATTCCTAATAAGCAAGATTGAATAGACAATTAGTCCCATGTCAATTGATTCCACCACATGGTCCAGTGGCAGCTGGACTCCATGCCAGTGCTGTGAAGTACCTATCAGTAACTCACAATTTGCCTGTCATCCTATACCATCAGTGCACCCTTGATCCATGCTCCACCATTCTCACTGGAAAATCCAGTTAGAATCATTTGAGTGCTACATTTCAGTAATATCAGACTGTAATTCTCCTGAGATGTCATATTTCTGTGACTTTGTATACACTTAATTTCTGTGCCTGGAGTGTTCTTGCTCATAAAAGTGACGAACAAATTCTCCTGATTCTTCAAGACTTAAGATTAAGTAGTACTAATAACCATAACCATAACCCTCCCTATGTTATCTACCGGCCCCACCCCCGCCACACACACATACAATCTTTGCCAAGCTAGGCAAAGTAGATCACTTTTTCCAGTACTAAGGAAGTACTGTACACATTCCTCTGTTGTTCATTTATTATATTGATATTCCTCCTCCTTCTCCCTTCCCTAGTCTTCCTATTCTTCCTTCTCTTTCTCCTTCCCCCTCCCTGTTATTCCTTTTCCTTCTCCTGTTCCTCGTCCTCCTTATCATCTTCCTCCTTCTCCTTATCGTCTTCCTCTTTGTCCTTCTGCCATTAGAAATACAGTATTTCTAACTCTACCCTTTTATATGACTATTCTCTATGCTAAGACACTTGGAGATTCCTGCATCATATTAGTTAAGAGTGTATTTGACTTCACTACCACAAAAAAGCTTGACCAGCCAGTACAAACAAAGGTTCATTTTATCACAATATAAGTCTAGAAAGAAGATGGCTACAGAATCTATTAGATACAACATTGTCAGAATATTGAATTATTTTCACCTCAAGTGGTTCTTAAAGTTCTGGGGATAATTCCAGCATTGAGGGGCTGGGAAGGGTTCCAACTTCATCTGCCTTCTCCCTAGACTTCTCTCACTCTCAAGCTAAGTCAATCAGTGCTATTCCTCATTGCTAGAGGCTGAGAAAGCCGGAAAAGATTATTCAAATGGATTTAGAGGCCACCAAATAGACATGTGGCTTCCCAAACCAACTCAGATTTTTGTGGGTAAGAAAAGAGAATGAGACATTCATTGGGCAGATAACTAAGGCATCTGCAGATTCAGAAAGAGGCTCGGGCTTTCCATATGAAGCATTACATCAGAATTAAAAAGAATCAATATCACCACTTACTACACATCTGGAGCTCGATGGACGTACCATCTGGTGCCTGCCTGCCTGACCCACTGCCAGAGCTTAGAAGGATGTCCATGACCCCTTGTGCATATAGCACAGACCTCTGACATGGCAAACCTACTGAGACATACTCAGATTCTGTTTTTATATTACCACAATGAACTCGCCTCTCCAAAAGAACACCCCTGGAACTGATAGGTATCCTGCTGACACCACCATTTTGAAAAGGAGTCTGGCATTACCAAGTTGTTCTAACATTATACCCAAAATATAATTTATCAAGACATGATTGAATGGCAGTGTAAAGAAGCTTCCAGCATTAAAGAAAGAAATAGGACATACCACTCCTTGAAAGTCCACAGAGAAACAGTAGGGTGGTAAGGAGGAGATAGAAGCAGGAGAACCTAAGGGTACAGCCCTTCCAAGTCTATATGGCACCCCAAATGCCAAGCATCAGAAATACAAGAAATAAGCAACCGTGCTCAATAACTGGCTCTGAATAAGTGGATGCTAAATAGATAAACATAGACTCTAAAAAGAAACATAAAACACTACTCATGAGGAAGATACACAATCCAGCCATTTAATCCCCAGATAAAAACCCTAGAGAAATGTGTGCAGTAGGAAATGTGCCCAAATGTTCATATTAGTGGGCAAATAAACACCCGGTGGAAGTGAGCAAATGAATTGTGGTATTCATACCCTGGGATCTGAACAGCAATGAAAACAAATAAACTAGAGATGCACTTAACATTAATGAAGCTTATAAACCACATAGAGCCAAAGAGGCAACGATACCAAGAAAAGTACATTGAATGAATCTGTCTATATAAGGTTTCAAAGCAGAAACTAACCAAACTAGACTGTTTGGGAATAAATAGATGGTCACACTATTATGCAAAGGAAAGGAACATCAGAAGATGGTTCCTGGGGCTGGCCACTAGGTATTCATTGCTGCTATCCTGTGCTTTTCTGTATTCAGGGTACAGTTGATGATTCTGGGGCTGGCCACTAGGTATTCATTGCTGCTATCCTGTGCTTTTCTGTATTCAGGGTACATGTGATGATTCTGGGGCTGGCCACTAGGTATTCATTGCTGCTATCCTGTGCTTTTCTGTATTCAGGGTACATGTGATGATTCTGAACAAGGCAAAAGAAAAAATGAGAGCAGAAATAGTCTGAACAGAAACTCACAGTTAACATACCATTGAGTGTAGGCATTCCCTTTCGGATTCCAGCGCCCATTTCAATGGACATAAAGATCTTTTTTTCAGGCAGGCATTAGACAGCTATCCCTGAATGCAAACCCTGCAGGTCTTGGGGAGAAGTAAATGGAAGACATTTCCTCTGGTAGACCATGACCACTGTAGCTCACAGTGCATGTTTATGGGAAAGATACTGACCTAGGAGTTTTAGGATAATTCTTCGCCTCGTCTACCTGAAGCCAGGCCTTCATAACTGTGCTTCCTCTGTCCGACCCACGTTCTCCCTCTTTGGGTCATCTCTTCTACAGAGGCAAATCTTAAATCTACTTCTGGAAGCTAACATTGGCTGGGATTATGACCATAGAACATTTTCTTTTAAGTAGAGAGGAATTATAAACTTCCTTGAACTTGGGAGGCAAAGAGACACATGGGGGTAATTACATCCTGTCTACTTCAGTGTCTCCTGCTGCTGCAATTGGACATGGTTCTCCTTCTCCATTTCCCATCCTAAACCAGTGTGCACTGTTGCTCTGTGTATTCAACAGCTGCTGGGGCCTGTGCAGGCAGCTGTTTCTGGAGGCTGTGTGAAATGAGTCTGATATCCCGACTCCTTAGCACCTCAGCTCTGGGATCTGGAATCTGCTTTAAGGTACAGGTAATTATTACATGCTTGTAGATTGAGAGTGGCTTTTGGCTGCTTCTTTGGGAAAGGTCTAAGAGGATATTATGGGAAGGTTTTAGTTCCCAAGGTGTTGGACTTGGGACACATCTAATCATCTTGAATTTTTTCCTATGCACCAAAGAATGAGAGAAGTAGCAGGGAAAATGGAAGCCAGTACAGAGACCACTCTGAAATTGATGGAAATTCTAACTGCATTACCAAATGCATTATTACAGCCAGAGTCTAAAGATGCCAAAATAGGGGGCTGGGGATTGCTAAAAGTAAGATTGAGGTAAAGGCTTTTATTTTGTTTGTTGTAATTTCTAGATGAATTTGCTTAATTTAAATTAAGAAAGGATGAGTTGAATTTTGTGGCAAAGTCCAATAATCCCAGTTATGAGGAAAGTGGAGGTAGAAGGATTGGTCCAGGTAAAAAAAAATCATGAGAGCCTACAGTCTCCCTACCCCTTAAAACAAACAAACAAAAAAAAAGGTTAGTGGCTCAAGTAGTAGGGTCTTTGCCTAACAAGTAAGAGGCCCTGAGTTCAAACCTCAGTCCCTCCAAAAAATAATTATAAGTAAATAATGAAGGAAGGAAAGAAGGAAAGAAGGAAGGAAGCAAGAAAGAAAGGAAGGAAGGAAGGGAGGGAGGAAGAAAGGAAGGAAGGAAGGGTGGGAGGGAGGGATTTGCAAGAGACAGATCTGCTAAGAAAGTAGAGGGATATGTAGAGAAATAGAGATTCATAAACGTATACAACATAGGAAATCAAGATGGAAAGAGACACTAAAAGACTGGAAGAGGCAGAGGATAGGAATTTTCCAGACTGTTGTACCTTTTTTTTCTAGGTTAGGAGGTCAAAAATAGACCTCTTTGCACTCTCCAAATTGATACTGTCCTTACCTCCATCTAATTACTGTGATGAATTGCATACTTACCACCAATGGCTTGTTCCCACTCGCCCTAACTACTAATGGGCTATAAATACAGCCTTTGAAAAATAGCCCAGGTTTGTTGTGTTTTTGTGTTCATCTATGTTAATGACATGCCAGGGAAACAGATTAGCTCCTGTCTGCCCATGTTATACTGCCTTGGACATTATCACTGATCTGGTCTGGCCTGGCCCAGCCCAGCATGACCAAGGACAATGCCATGATCAGGTTTTCATGATCAAAATTAACACCTCCAGCCCAGGTGGAGAGGAGGAGAAAAAGAACCTATGGTGTGGTAAGAAGCTGAGTCCGGGAGGACTGTCTCTGACTGGCAATGAGCAACT
The DNA here is from genome assembly GCF_000151885.1 of Dipodomys ordii. NCBI lineage: Eukaryota > Metazoa > Chordata > Mammalia > Rodentia > Heteromyidae > Dipodomys > Dipodomys ordii. The sequence continues at coordinate 1,385,872 of NW_012267299.1, forward strand.
GTGGTAGGAAATAACTAAACCGTTTTAAAGGGAAGGGGCTGGAGAAGGAGAACTAATAGGCTCTAGGCAGCAGAAGAGTTACAACATAATTAACTCCCGGATGGTCTCTATGGTGTAGCAGGGCTGCCCAACCCTCCCAGAGCTTCCTCTTCAGCTAGAATTAAAGTTTAATTCCATGTCAGAAGGGCATTAGAAAGAAAGCATTGCACAGGGCAGCAGGGAGAAATTAGTGAACTTTGTGGAGAAAGGATCATGACATGGCCACTGTGAAATACATTGCAGAGTGGGTAGATTTTAAAGGTGCAATTGCTGGATGTCTAAAGTAGACTGAAGGAAGTCTGAGTCTGGGCCATTTGGGAGAGAAAATGTTGGAAGTATCTGCCTGATGCCTGGAGAAGCTATTTGTTTTGACTACTGCTGCTGCTATTTCCCTTAAGGTTGGAGCTTACAGGACTGTGGAAAACCAGTGTCCTGAGCTGAAAAAAATGTTCTCTTCAAGCAACTGGGAGACCCTGTGCTTTGGCTGTTCATGTCTTCTCTGGGGCTTGTGCACATATGGGCTCAAGCAAGAAACCTGTTATCAGTGGCTATTTCTCACACTTAGCACCCAGAACAGATCGTTTTAGTGCCCCAACTCTAAATCAAATTATTTCCATCAATAACCTTGACATAACACTTTTAATATTATGTGATCACAAAAGACAGTGATTGTTTTTTCCTTTATTACACATCAGTATGTATAATTTTGTCAGAGAGGGCAGGAGAGAGAGAGAATGTGTTACATAACAAATTTATACACAAAACAAAGTGTTCAACCATTTCTTCGACTTTTTTATATCCACCTACAGTCTCAACTCTGATCTTTTCCCTTCAAATATTTTATATGAAGAATTATCTAGCAACCTCTAAGTAAATTTATAAAGCCAAAATGTCTATTAAAAAGTCCAAGACAGAAAAGTATTAAGTCACACTATTGTGTTCATCTATTTACTGGATTTATTCTGTAATTTTAAAATGAATGATTGTAATTTTTTTAAATGGGTACATTCAGTTTTGAAGATACTTTTCACATCAGTCAATAGTTCTTATTTGAACTAGTATGCTTAACCAAAAATATAGCATCTCATAGGTACATCTTATACGTAACAAAAATAAAATCCAATAAAAGCATTATTAATGATTTGAAAGTTGTTTTGAATTTCAAGCACTCAAATTGTTCACATAGGATGACAAAATTGAGGGGCTTCATGTTAAAGTTCCATATCTTTGTCTTTTGTGTTCATTGTTCATTTCAAAGCTACTCTTGAAGTGTGCAGAGATATGCAGTACAATTGATAATATAAGCTCAAAGTTTCCAAACCATTATGAAACTCTTCAAATAAGACTTATGTAACAAGGCAGTTTCTGGATTCACTTCTATATGAAAAATAATGTTTATTAAATGATAAAGAATAAAAATGCTAATTGGAAGCATCTAGCTCTCTGTATAGCTACCTCTGCACTACCAAAACTCAACAGTAATCACAGCTATTGTATAACGTTTGGATCATTAAAATTCTTTCAGAAGAAGAGTATTTTGTCATGACAGTATTCTGAATTGGAGGCATGTGGTGATAATAGGAAGCAGATCTTATTTCAGTTGATTTTTATCATAATCTTCAAATTCTTTACAGATGCACACCTCCCTTGCTGGCATCCTGTGGACCTCCTACTGACCTGCCCTTGCTACATGCCCATCCGTTGGTCTTGCCTGTGACCCCAGTCCCAGGAGAATCTCAGCAGGGGCCTCAGTGTCAAGTCTTCCACCAAGCATATGAACTCACAACAACTCTGCAGGAAAGGTGGTGAACCTCAGTGTGTGACCATGAGGAAAAATGGGCCTCAAGAACGACAGTGACTTGCCCAATGGTCGGTCTACTCTTTTTAACAGTGTTGCAGGCAGAATTAGCATGCAGTTGAAGCAGAAGGAAGTCTGAATTACTTTCTGAAGGAGCCACAGCAGAGTCTACGAAGCAGAAGGGACTGGCCTAGAGTCCCCTGATTGTGCCTCAGTGACAAAATGTGCTGGGAGCCTTTCCTAAATTCAAGTCAGTCACCCTTATACACCAGCCTACTCTCAACTCCTCTACCTTCCCTCCTCCCACCCTCCCCTGCTCTCCCTGTCTCTCTTTCCTGTCTTTGTTTCTCTATTCCTTTTATCTTTTATAACCTTCTCTTTCTTACTCTCAACTTCTCTTGCACTTTCTCTATCTTTCTCTCTCTCATTTCTTTTTCAGCTGACTTCCAAAGCAACATCTGTATTATAGGTGAAATCACTGGGGCCCTCCCATTAAGTTCCAGAGAAATTCTCAGTTGAGGCTTTGCATATTACACAGACCTCTAAAGAGCCCATGATTCCCTTTATGTCCCCTTTACTACAAGCTGGGGGAACATCATGTGTTTTTCTTTCTCCTCCCTGCTACATTAAAAAAATGATAATCTACTGCTCCATCTGGGCAGTTTGTCTCGGGTCATGCCTCCTGTTAGTATTGATTAGTTTTCCCTAATAACTGGTATCATGTTTTTCTTACTGCGTGCATATTATAATCTCCAGCATCAGACAACCAACTTTGGACCTCACAATAAGGGCAAGAATTGGAAAAAACAAAAACAAAAGTCTATAATAAAGCTTGTTCTCCGTTCTCTAGTTGTAAGGAGAGCTACTGTCTCTTCTTGTCTTTTCTTTACATATGAACAGGGACAGCAAACACAAAGCCACCAGAGGCATGGGTGGTATGATGGTAGCTAAGGAGGGCCAGGGCTGTGCCCAGGCTGGTGCACAGTTCAGCCTTTTCCAGGCTTCATCTCTGTTAGATGCATACCCTTGGCAGTCTTCATAACAATGAATCAGAACATGTGAGGGAGAAAGAGAGCACCCGAGTGCTTTCTCTCCTCCCATAGCTGGCAGAGCAACCGGTGTCATCATTTCACCTTTGCTCCTTTACCTTTCCAAAACACCAAGTATCTTTCCAATGGCCACTGATAATAACTGAAATCACTGATGACATTGTAGCTTATTTCTCCCCATATAAAAAAGTCTTAAGGGGGCAGTTCCAGTCATTGGGAAACCAGACATATTTTGTCTTTCTTTTCCAGCATCCTCAGCCCATGGCTTAAGTTAGCACATGATCCAAGATGGTATAGAAATGTCAGCCAACCATTTCTGCTTTCTAAGATGGATAAGGAAGATAGAGAAAGGCCAAAAAGGGGGGTGAGCAGCTGTTCCAGCTGAGGTAGCATTCTTTGAGAGTTTGGGAAATTCAACCAATAACTCCTACCTGTAGGAGGTTGGACAGTGTATCTCTTTAGATACAACATCAGCCAGAAGACAATCAGAACTCAATTATAAGGAAGAAGAGAATTGGTGCTGACTATATAGCAGTCTGCTACAATCTAGGTGCCAGCCATGAACTAAGAACTTCATATTCATTACTCTGGTTCTTCTTTCATATACCTTTGCTGGCCACATACCATCAAAGCTAGAAAAGATTTGAAATTGCTAACAACAACCCAATTTTATTCTGACTTTAGAATAGAGCTTTAGAATTTATAGAATTTCTCCCAATCTCATATGATTCTTAAAATACCTCCTCCCCTTGAGATCAATATTATTCTGCACTTGAGTTTACAGGGGAGGTAACTAAAGTCTAACATGGTTTATGTGATTGGTTCAGTTATATGGGACAAAGCCAGAATTAGCATTTAGATTTCCTGATGACTTTCCCAGGAGAGATAGACTGTCTTTCCTTCCTTCCTTCCTTCCTTCATCCATTTCTCCCTTCCTTCCTTCTTTCCTCCTTACCCCTTTCCTTCCTCCCTCCTTTCTTCCTTCCTTTCTTCTTTCCTTTCTTAAAAGAATATACAGATACAGAAAAGTTAGTGGAACTTTTTATATCATCCAACTTTTCAAATTTGCCAATTTGTTATATATAAAATGGCTTCTCCTTGTCTTTATTTGTAATTGCTAGTAAGGTGGGGAGTGTTTTATTTTTTTTAAGTATGTCATTTCAATTTACTTTTGCTTAACTTGCTTTTCTCTGTTCTTTGCTCATTTTTTATCTTGTATTGTTTTATTGCTTCCACTTCTACCTATTTACATTTTGGGCTGGTAATATTAATAATTTATCATCAAATTATCATTCAAGGTCTTAAGGATTTAACCGTGGAGGAAACCTGTCTGGCCTGTATACAGGTACCAAAAACAAGAAGCAAGTAAATTTATTGCAGGATCTGTGGTTGTAACATATCTAGCAAATTCTTCTTTTTTGTTGTCAAGGTGATGTATAGAAGGGTTACAGTTACATAAGTAAGGTAATAAGTACATTTCTTACCAAACTCATTACCCCCTCCCTCATTTTTCTCCCTCTTTCCTTCTCCTCCAATCCCCACCCCCCAAGTGTACAGATCATTTCCAACATATTGTGTTGTGAATATCGCTGTTGCATTGGTTCCCCCTTTGTCCTTTGTCTCACCATTCTGTTGTTCCCCTTCCCGTCCCTAATTCAGGTAAATGTATATACAATACCAGGGTTCCAAAATCAAATACAGTGACTTGAAAGAAAGCCTTCTCAGTCTGAGGTAGGAGAAATTCCAAGAGTTATCACTATTTTGTAGTTTTGTTTCTTACATTTCTTCTCACATGTAGTGTGAATGTAGGCCAAGACACATACGGCTTTCGAGCTGGAGAATCTTCTTGTGCTGTGGAGGATCTACCTGCTTTGATCTAGTGCTTGGATCTTCTGTAGTAAAAAGGAGAATAAATGTTGAAGATAGTGAGCTAGGAGGACTGAGTCTTGAGCTCTGCGCCCCCACAGACAATCCCACCACCAATATTCACTTTATGACATTCTCAATGACCACACATTTATTCATAATCATCTTATTAGTTGACCCAATATCTCAGTTTTTGGTCATGTAAGAAGAGTGGGCAGGGGGGCGGGGAATTGACCTCTGGAGCTTAGGGAATAAAGCAAAGATTAAAATCATACTGCTTTTGGTAAAATGTTGTATTCACATTACCTAATGATCTGTAGATTCTAATACTTTCCCAGGTTTGTGCTAGTCAGCTTTCTGTTGCTATAACAAAGTACCTGTGGTAAACAACCTACAGTGAGGAAAGATTTATTTTGGCTCATGGTTTCAGAGATCCATGGTCTGCTGGCTCCGTGGCTTCTGAAGCTGTGTCAAGGCAGAAGATCACAGCAGGAGCTCGAGGAAGAACAAAGCTGCTTACCTCACGGTTGCTGGAAATAATATAAGGAAGATGAAGGCCTGGGCTTTCAATATCCGAATATCAAGGGCATGTCCCCAGTGACCTAATTTCTCCCACCAGGCCCCACTTCCCAAAGGTTTACTCCCCAGTTGTTCCACAGGCTAGGGACACACTCTTCCAAATGTTGGCTTTGGAGGAACATTTAGCCTAAAATCAGGGCTGGGCTGTCTGTACATACTTATGGTCTACAGTTTGGCCCTGGGAAAGGTCCCCTCTAGCACAGTTACATACACTACAGGTAGAGAATGTGAGGATGGACTAATGTCTTGCATACATCATATCCTATATCTAACACACTAAAGTAAAGAAGAGAAACAGAAATAGATCCCTCACCTCGGTGCTGAGTTAACTGTAGCAGTTCTCTCTCCTCATAGGACCTGACTCAGCACATAGGACACAGGAACAGAGAGAATGGGGATAGTCCAGAAACTGTTATCCCATCGAGTGCAACTTTTGCCCACCAGTCAACCCAACCATCATGGCTAGAAATCTAAATCATTACTCTTAGGCAGTATTAAGAAGCCACTGACAGACTAGCATGACAGAATACTTTTAAATTCAAACTGCCAGCTTATTTTTCATATCTGAACATGTTAAGGTCTTTCAAAACACCCCTGCCTGGCTGCTTTGAGAATTATGCTGTGGGCCAATCAGAAAAATGATTTCCCCATTACAAGGTATTTTTCTACTATTGGACTTGCCCTGAGTGCGGGAGTAGAGAGAAAATTTCTAAAACATGTCAGCTCTTTAGTTCTGTTGGTGAGGTTTTACAAAATAGGACTCTCCTATACTAACTGCACTCGATCAGCATGAGGAAATCTCTATTGCTAGTTTTCTGTCCACTTGCACTCTCTCCTGCCTTTTCCCAAGTGACATTTTACACCCATAGAGATAATTTTTTATTCCCAGAAATTTGAACCTATTTCTGATGGGTAACTACTATTTTTCTCATTAAAATTTCATATAGCTTAGATCAAATTTGAATAAAATGTCCATCAACTATACAATCAAGGATGCATACCTTTTGAAATGTCTCAGCCAAGCCAGATGCCAGTGGCTCATGCCTATAATCCTAGCTACTCAGGAGATTGAGATCTGAGGGTTGTGGTTCAAAGCCAGCCCAGGCAGGAAAGTCCATGAGACTCTTATCTTCAATTAACTACCAGAAAACCAGAAGTGGCACTGTGGCTCAAGTGGTAGAGCACTTGCCTTGAGCTGAAGAGACTCAGGGATAACACCAAGGCCCAGAGTTCAAGCCCCACAACCGACAAAATAATAGTAGTAGTAATCATAATTATTATTATTATTATGTCTTAGTCAGGCACAGTGACTCAAGCCTATAATAGTATATAATCCTAGCTACTTAGGAGATGGACATTAAGAGGCACAGTGTGTGGTCTGCTTTGGCATAGAAGTTCACAAGATTCTTTCCCAAGTACAAGCTGGGCATGGTGGTTTTTGCCTATTATCCCAAGCTATAGGAGAAGTAAAAATGCTGAAATCAGTGGGGCAAACACAAATAGGAAGCCCAAGCATAAAGCAAGATCTTATCCTGAAAATGATCAACATAAAAAGAGACTGGGTCAAGTGGAAGAGTTACTTCTTAACAAATGTGATGTCTTAAGTTCAAACCCCAATACTAGGAGAAGGGGGGAGTATTTTTCCATTACAGTAAAGCTGACATGGTGATTTGGATATTTACCCATCAAAATGACTGGTTTGGGGGTTTTTGTTGTTTGTTCATTGTTTTGCCAGTAGCAGAGTTTGAACTTAGAGCCTCACACTTAGCTTTGCTGGTGCTATGACCTTTCCTAAATTCTGGATCATAAATACAGGATGATACTTGAGCCACACTTTGAGACTGGTGTTTTGTTGTTCATTTTGGAGACAGTCTCATGAACATTTCTGTCTGGGCTGGCTTCGAACAGCAATCCTCTAGATCTCAGCCTCCTAAACAGCTAGGAATTCAGGCAAGAGCCACCAGCACCCAGAAAACAATTGTGTGGAACATGCCTAAAATCCAAAGCACTTGAGTAGTGGAGGCAAAAGGATCACAAAATCAAGGTCAGCTCTGAGAAGTTCATAAACACTAGTTCAAAAATAAAAGGACTGAGAACATAGCTCAAAATTGGTGGAGGCCTGGGTTCAATCCCTAGTACCAAGAATATACATTCATTCCAAATAAGAAGTTGGGCTGAGAATGTAGCTTAGTGGTAGAGTGCTTGTCTAGCATGCATGAAGCCCAGGGAGGAGAAGGAGGAAGAGGAGGAGGAGGAGGAGAAGAAGAAGAAGAAGAGGAAATTATTGAACATGGAATGAAATTAGAACCTCTTCCTTACTTAAAACATGTTGGACTCCTCCCCATAAACTCATCCTCTGAGTCTGTGTGCAGGAATCACATTTTAGGTAAAGCTGCATTTGAACAGGATTCTCCCTCCCACTTCAGCCAATAACAAACCACATTGGACAAGGTCCAAGATGAAAATGCCTGCATTATATCATACATAATAGCAGATCATGTTTATGCAAGGCCCCAGCACAATTACTCATAAAGTTTTATTCCTTTTATTCTCGTTCTTAACATGCAGACTTGACTGGCATGTCTGTAGTGATTGCTCAGGTTCTTGTGCTTTGTTGTGGTTATATGTTTTAATGAAAACTCTTCCTCCTGAAAGATAGCCATCTATGGATCTATGGAATCTCTAGATTTTCTTCCTAAAATACAAAACAAGCTTGGATGCAATTGGCCAACAAATACATTTACTAAATGAGTCTTTCTGCAAATGTCATTCACTCATTCAACAAGTCTTTAGAGTACTTCCTCAGCTGCAGGCCGCGTGCTTGTCTGTGGATACAATAGTGAATGGAACAGATGTATGGACCACTGCCGATGGGGAAGTTGCAATCCAATGGGAAAGAGCAACAAGCAGATATCCATTCGACCCCGTGCTGGGTGGACAGAGGACTCTCTCCTAGAGGATAAAGCAGTGGAAAAGGCTGCTACATAGCAGACTAGGAACACTCCATGGAGGAAGGCCAGAGTCTAAAGGATGAGGAGGACCCAACCATTCAAAGGGAAGAAGGAAGCCTGGCAGGAGGCAGAACTGCAAAGCAGGTGGAGAGATCCTGGAAAAGCCTTAGGACATATTTGGGGGGGGGGCTGGTCAAGGAGGTGGCACTGATGCTGGGCCTGGGTGCTGAGATACTAGCACCAGGCTTAGAACATCTTTTTCCCCCATCTGTGAAGATCAGCTCTGACAAAGTTAGTGAGACCTAGCTCAAAAACCTCATGAGCCTACATACAGCAGCGCCATCCTGCTCCCCTAAGAAGCCTTCTTCACTCTTCTACAACCTTCCGCAGCACTTGATCAGACCCCCATGACTTACCACTTAGCCATATGCTGGGTTGCACTGTCCTCAGATGGTTCCTGTGGTTAAACTTGTCTGGCCAACAAGTTTCATTAAACCCACTGAGGATGCAGGATGCATACCCCTTTTGTGCCCTGTAGCATTGGAGCGGAACTGACGTGGGCAGCTTTGAAATGAACTGAAAATGGGCATCAGGCCTGAGCAGGGCAGGTGAATGGCCCATGCTAAGCTGCTTTTAGAGCTGCATCTGCTCGCATTAGAAGAAATGCAAATAGATAGGCCTCGTCTCTTCTCTGTTTTAGTTAGCATTTATACGACACCTTTCAGCACACCGCACTGAGTAAGTGGAACCAGAAGTGGCTGTTCTATGCGCTCATCCCCTCGCTCGGCTGAGCCTGCGGCCAGGCATCTGGTCCCCACCTGCCCCCCACCCCCCTCCTCCCGCAGGAGTGGCTTCCATGCGCTCGGTCTGGTCTTTCTGCACAGTTCTTCCCACAAAGCAGGGCGCTGTTGAAAGAATGTATTGTCCCACTAAAGGGAGAACGTGGGTAGCACGTTACAAATCTAAGCCGTTAAGTGATAAATGAGCAATGAAAAGCACCCTGACATCATTAAGGTGTTCCTGAACATGCTGTCTGCTTCAGCCTCACCCGCCTGTGGCTCCTGGGAGACAAAAGTACTTGCAGGGTGACCAAAGCCCAGCCTAGGATGTTGGAGCCCTGTGGGGGTTTTCTAGACTGTCCTTAGGGAGACAAATGTTTTGTAGACATGACTACACTCACCTCTCTACCAATGTTCTTCTTGATTTTCTTTTTTCTTTTTTGGTCAGTTGTGGGGCTTGATCTCTGGGCCTGGCGCTGTCCCTCAGCTCTTCAGCTCAAGGCAAGCGCTCTACCTCTTGAGCCACAGCGCCACTCCCAGTTTTCTGGTGGTTAATTGGAGATAACAATCTCACAGACTTTTCTGCCCGGGCTGGCTTTGAACCTCGATCCTCAGATCTCAGCCTCCTGAGTAGCTAGGATTACAGGCGTGAGCCATCGGCACCCAGCTTGACTTTCTTTTTTACTTCCTCTCTGTTTGTTGTTTGTTTTTTGGTAGTACTACTGATGAACTTAGGGCTCAATATTTAGGCACATACCTTGAGCCTCACCCCAGCCGCCTTTGTTTTTACTTTTCAGATAGGGTCTCCCACTCTGGCCCAGGCAAGCTTCAGACCTGTATCTTCCTAGCTTTGCTTCCTGAGTAGCTGTGATTACAGGCATTCTCCATCATAATGTTCACAGAATCTGAAGCCATACCATAGCACTAACTTCCCACCCCAGGCTCTGGGAGCCCTTCCTCCATTTCCCAGCCTATGCACATCTGGACCATACATCTGTAGAATCGACACCACATTCTCCACATGCTCCTGGCTCCACTGGGGCTTGGCACTAGCAAGAATGTGGGGCAGACCACCTGCTGGGTACCATTGCAGCTTATCTGACATTTAGGCAATGACATTTATTCAGTGAAACTTGCCAGGGTCCCATCCCCTCCCCCCCTCAAAAAAAAAGAAGCATTTGTTTAAACTTTTTAACCTTTGGAAGGCTGCCTGAAGGACTACAAGAGACCCCTTCCTTGTACATACGCAGCCTCTAGAGAGGAACGTGGGGATTGGACAGCAAAGCAGTGAGAGTTTGCTTGCAGGGGTCACATTGAACACGAGGCTAGAAGATAAGGCATCGCTCCACAACATCCCCTGGGGCCTCTGTCCCACAGAGGTGAGTTTGTTTTAACTATTTTGTGGGTAGTATGTGCAGGGATTGGAAACATGCATTCGAGTCTGAACAAAACCTGGTTCCAACTCTTAGGAGCTGGTGACCTTGGTCAGGTCATTTAGCATTTTGTTTGCCCCTCTGTAAACCAGGGGCAGTGATGACACCTGTCACATAAAATAGTGTGAGGATCAACAGGAAGAGCTTCTGCACAGTGCCTGGCACCCCAGGGGGGAGAGGAGACAGTAAATGGCGTCTGTTTACTGCAGACCTACCTAATATGTCACACACTGAATTGTGTGCTTTTTTTAATCCCATAATTCAATCCCACAAGTCTCAAAGGTCAGGCCGGCAAGCATAATCATTATGCTTTGCCACTCACCTTGTTTCCCTAAGAGAAATATTTTCATGTCAGTGGCTATTCCTGTCTGCCATTCTCTCTTGAAAAGTTGCTCCAGGACGGGTGCTTCCTAAGGGGAAGCTTTCTCCATCAGCTTGACAAGAGGGGAAATGTAAAAGAAAGCCTTGACCCCCACCACCATTACCAAGAAATCAACCGTGGAAGTGAGTCATCTCTCTCTCACCACCAAGCCAGGCTTGGTGATTCATGGGAGACAGTTAAAATGAATACAGTTTCTTGTTTAAGTATTGAAAATTAAAGATCTTGGAAAGATAGCCCAGAGGTTGGAGGGGGGAATTAAGTGAAAGAAAAGAAAACTCAGATTCTCTTTCTAGTTATCTTGATTTAAAACCCAATCCTCTTCTGCCAGACTTTGGAGAGCTGCCTGTCACTTGTCCGTGTCGTGTCACACGGCTCACTTTTCCCCTCACTTTACAGAGGACATAGTTCCAGCCAACAGGGTTATCAGAGATCCTCAGCAGTTTCTAAGTTACCCAGTGAAAAGGTAGAACAATTGATTGTACTGGCTCAGGCCAACAGTAGAGATCAACAGCTATTATTGCTCATGCACCTTTCCTAGTGAGATGGACTGGGCTGGCTGAGCCTAGGTGACTGGAGAAAGATCAGACACCTCAAGAATCTTATTTAGATGAAGCTTCTAAGAGCTCAGGGCTAACCTCAGCAGAGCTGCCACAGCCTCATCCTGAGATGGACCTACAAGACCTAACCACCAATGGTTGGCCACCCACTGATCCCAAATATCCAGCAGAGTTAAACCAGCTAAGTGAGTATGACTGCCATTTGTTGAGTACTTTCCATTGTGATCAAAGTGCTTTTCAGGCTTTTTAGATCTTCCAACACATGCATTTGGTTTTGTGTGTATGTGTGCGTGTGTGCATGTATATGCATGTGTTTGTGTGTGTGTGTGTGTGTGTGTGTGTGTGTGTGCGTACCAGTCCTGCAACTTGTATTCAAGGCCTGAGTGCTATCCTTGAGCTATTTTTGCTCAAGGTTCATGCTCTACTTGAGCCATGGCTCCTACTTCTGGCTTTTTGATGGTTAGTGGGAGTCTCACAAAGTTTTTTGCCCAGATTGGCTTCACACCATCATCCATAGATCTCAGCCTCCTGAGTAGTTACAGGCTTGAGCCACCAGTGCTTGGCTTAAAACACATGCAGTTTAAAAATGGATTATTATTTTCTCATTTATAAGGATAATGAAGTCAAAACCAACAGATGTCGCCTATAATTGCCTGCCTTATAAGGCATCTTGATCTCTTACCTTAAACTCACTGCTGGAGAATGAGAGCAAAGAAAGGGAAAACATAGAAAGGAAAAGCTGAAAACTACGCTGGCAATCCTAGCTACTGAGGAGTCTGAGATGTGAAGATTGTGGACTGAAACCAACCTGAACAAAAAAACCCTTGAGACTCGTATCTCCAATTAACCACTAAAAAGCTAAAACTTAAGCTGTGGCTCAAGTGGTAGAGCACTAGCTTTGAGCACAAAAAACTCAGATAGCACCCAGGCCCTGAGTTCAAGCCCCAGGACTGGCACACACACACACACACACACACACACACACACACACACACACACACACATGATGGGAACCAAAAAATAAAGTACAGTGTGAGGTTTCAAATTATGTGCTGTTTTGTCATCTGGAAAAACATAAAATACGGTGAGTCTCAAATGGCCTCATGTCAAGTTCCCCTCCATAACCTGCTTCCAGGAACAAGTCTTCTAGCATAATGAGCCTCCTTATTACAGAAGCCTGATGCCATCGCTGCTTCTCCTGAGTGGCTAGTTTCAGTTGCCTACTAGCCCATCGCATGGATTAGCTCTCTCCTTGCCTCAAGAAGAAGGCACACTATGCTCTTCAAGGCATAAAGCTTATCTCTCACTGCTCACTGACTCTGTTCCCAAGGGCCACACCCATTTGTCTTTGCCTGGCATGCAGAATCTTTCTTACCTCTTCTGGGAACATGTGACAAGTTAGCTGCTATTGATCTTATCCATCAGATGCTAGGTATTCAACAATCCTAAGGAACTTCTTCATCATCAATGGGTGAAAAGGAGGAGATCAAAATGGAAGAGAAATACATCAAGGAAGGAGCTGAGCCTGAAATGGACCAGCCACAGATTCACCTCCAGGGGTACACACATGAATCCACAGGCTGTGATGCTGTGGTTGGGAGCACAGATCTAGAAATGTAGAACCTAGATTCAAATTCTTTCTATTCTGCCTTCCAAATGAGAGCTCTCGTGACTCCTCTGTAGCACAGAGATGAATAAGAGCAACTACTCATGTAGTATGAGAATTAAATAAATCACTCGTATACAGCTTGCAGAAGAAGGCCTACCACTTAGCTAAGGCCAGCTCCCACTGCTGTCCTAAATCTAGAATTTTCTTTTCTTTTTTCCCTTTGCCTTTCCTCACACCATCAGCCCGCTCTTCCTGTGTTCTTCGATGCTGCATCTGGAGTTGACTGCAATGTTGCATGTCTCGAACCTTGTACTACAAGTTCAAAGGTTTGGCAATTAGAAACAAGTCTGTCTGGGCTGCCCCCAAAAGATCACTGGTTTGAAGCCTTCTAAAACTACCCCTACCTTTACATGAGAAGGACAATGAAGAAAATTATTCCTGGAGCTTTCTAAGCAAGTAGGAATCAACAAACACACTATAAAGCTGGAGCAGAATCTACTGGTTAGTAGAGTAATGCATAGATATTTATTCTCCAGTCAAAGGTCAGATTTACTGAGCTTTCTGCATGATCAGCATTAGCATGTATTAAGTCATCTTATTCTCACAGTAACCCTATGAGGCAGGTAAAAGTATTGCCTTTGTTTTAAAGGTGAGGAAATCAAGGTACACAGGTATACAGAGATGTACCAGTTAACTCAAGGTTCAGCAGCTCAGCTGAAAGTGTCCAGGAAGAGAGCATGAGCAAAGTTCTCTTTTCAGAAAACTCCCAGCAGGGCTTCATTGGCTGCTAAGATTAAGGACTGCTTGGCTGAGTCAGGACACAGACCCTGTGATCCTGGAAGCACGTAATGCTTTGCAAGTGAACTGTTTCCTATGAATGTTTCATATCTTCAATTAGATTATCAACTCTCAGGGGTGAAAGGGCAGAACAGGAACAATGTCTTACAGTAATTTGGATTCTCACAGTATAATTAGCAGTAGGCATGGATTGTGCACAGAGATGGTGAACTTCTGTAGTTTAGGCAGGCATTACTCTGTGTTTTCATTTGAGTCTATGCAGAAGGTATCACTTTCATTGTTCCCATTTTATAGAAGAGGAAACAAAGGCACAAAGAGAGACAAATGCCCATCTTGTATTTTCCAGAGGTATGAGCTGATAGTGTGACTCAAGATGATATACCAGAAGGGCTAGGGGAGGGGAGGGAAAAGGAGAAAGAAAAGTACATATCATAAACAGGAGGACAGAGTGAAAAGAGTAATAGTTTGCTAAATCAGCATTAGAGTGCTATATGCTGGGTGGCTTCAACAACAGAAATGTATTGTCTCTCAGTGTCCTGGAGGCTTGAAATCTGTAGAAGAGAAGAAAACATTCAATATCTGCCTCAAACCACTTTAGGCTCAGAGTTGAGGCTCCTATAACAAAAGACAGATTAATAAGAGAAAGCATAACGAATTTGCTTAAGTTTCTTGTGACATGGAAGCCTTTGGAAATTAAGATCCAAGGAAGAAGGGAAGCCCTGGGTATTTTTATGTAAGTTTGGGGAGCAGTGGGTAGCTGTGGATGGAACAGAGGGCTGTGAGCAAAGGGCATCAGACCTGTAGAGCTCAGTAAGGTCTATCCTTTGATTCTGCTGTCATCAGAGTTAAAGACATTTCTTTCCCCAGGTACTGGGAAGACATCTTCTGAGTGACAATCTCTGGTCTTTTCAGGGAAAGGTCAGGTAATTCTCCCTAAGGCATGTATGATCTACTTTAGTGAAGAAGGGCTAGGGAAAGATGAGACAAGTCCTCCAGTTTCTGCAGCTGCCTTTAATGCCAGGATACCATACTGACTTTCCAAGATTTGTGCAATCTCCTCTAGTGTTACTGGGATGGTAGAAACATTGCTCTGATCTTGCCTTTAGCTTGTACATAATTTTCTCCTTGGGTATCAATCTGTTTCTAAATTTCCCGTTTTAGTAAGGATCATTCATATTCAATCACAGCCCACCCTCGCTACCTCATTTCAACTTGATTAGCTCTCTAGAAACACATTATCCAAACAGTCACATTCTGAAAAAAATGTGGTTGAAGACTTCAATACATAAATTTTGGAAGATACAATTCTACCACAAGAAAAAGAAAGAAAGAAAGAGAGAGAGAAAGAGAGAAAGGGAGAGAGAGAAAGAAAGAAAGAAAGAAAGAAAGAAAGAAAGAAAGAAAGAAAGAAAGAAAGAAAGAAAGAAAGAAAGAAAGAAAGAAAGAAAGGGAGGAAGGAAGGAAGGGAAGAAAGGGAGGGAAGGAAGGAGAGAAAGAAAGAAAAGGAAAGGAAAGAGAAAGAAAAAGAGAAATGGTGAGGAGGAGAGGGAGGAAAAGACTAGGTAAAACACATGCACACGCACACGCACACGCACACACACACACACACACACACACACACAAAATAACCTCATATTGTCTGTGTAAAACCTCAAAAAATATCAAGGATTGCTGAGTCAGGAAATTCTCCCCTAATAGCTTTTGTTGGAAATGTTTAACATTTCAACTTTATCTCTTCTTTTCTTTCAGACAGTTCCTTGGAGGTATTCGAGTGCAACAATACCATCATTCATAGTTCTGGGGTCCCAGCGGACTCCTTCTGAGCCATAGCCAGCATACAACCTTATATAGTCAGAGCAGATAAAACCTCAGAGAATGGATTTCCTCCAGCCCTTCTGAATTGAGAGAAAGGATAATCGCTTGTCTGCTACATTTGTGACTTGTTACAATCTGACCACCAAAATGAACACTTGGTTGATCATACTCCCTCACTAGGGAGCTGCTGAAATGACACGTCCTAAAAAATAGTTTCATCTTTGAGAGTGCCCCCCAAAATACCAAGGATTATGCATTAAAGTCATTAAAGACTGATGGTAGCTCTCACACCAGCTAAAGATTGGATCCCTAGGCCAGGCATAGTGGAGCATATCTGTAATCCTTGCACTTGGGAGGCTTGAGTCAGGGGTGTTATAAATCCAAGTCCAGCCTGAGCTACACATATGCAGACCCAGATTCACAATCAAAACTACCACTACCAACAAAAACAAATTGGACCGCTGGACACTTACAGAACAAGAACAGCTAAGGAAAGACCACAGCACTATTTCAGCTGTCTTTGTATCTTAGTCTTCCACTTGGGAGCCCGGGTCACTGTGATGTCACAGCCCCCCTGTGCTAATTGATCCTCTGAGAGGCTGGTCTCCCTGAACACGTCTATAGCTCCCTCATTTCAGTCTCTCAGTTGAGTGAGGCAATTCCTTGGTCTGAACCAGACCAAGAGAACAGAGAGGCAGAAGAGGAAAGCAGTGGGGTGAAGCAGGTGGAAGAATGCAAATTCCAAAGGGAATGCAAGTAATGCAATTTGGTGTGGTCAAACTGGTTGCTGACCTAATTACTAAGTGCCATTCCTCAAGGAAATTACTTTTTTTCAGGTTAGAGTGGAAAAGAGACATATTTTTTTAATAGAGCAATAAATGGCAAGGAAATTCAAGGCCCATTCCCTCCTGTGCTTACCATGTTCAGCCTCAAAGGCACAATCTGCTCTGAAAAGGAATTCACAGACTTTCAGGTTGGCATTCTGGCAAAGTCCATCCTTCCTAGTCCTTAAGCAACATCAGTGAGCTCACTGTTCTAAGGCGGTGATGAAAAATAATGTGTACAGAACCAAAGTAAGGCTGATGCCAGAGGCATCTTTGGACAAGTAGTCATTCTGCTAGAACAAATATGGACCTATGTAATTGATTTGGAAATGACCTATTAACTGACCAAACACAGTGAGGTCACTGGAAATAAGGGCTGAAGGAAGAGGCTGAGCCAGCAGCCTTTGCCCCTTCCAGCGTTGTTCACAAAGCTTCACTGGAGACATGGCTGAAAGGTCAGGGTTCACCATGCAAAATTTTACAAGCTCAGTTACAGGCACCACCTGCACGAAGTCACAGCACAAGGGCTTGGGGGACCTGAGTGACCCGCCTCACCTGTAAGAACATCAGAGTCTCCACATTTCTCTTCTTGATCCATGCTCATGCAATTGGCTTCCTGGTCAATAAAAGGAAAGGGAAGCATCTGCTCTCGTGTACTTCCTCATAAATGCCTTCTTCCCAACTCCATGAGAGACATCACTTCCCATCTTCGTCAGAGGAGATGGCAAGGAAATAAGCAGCAAGGACTAGCCTTCCAACTGGCATTACTTTCCTTGCTGAAGGTGCTCAGGGCTGATTGAACACCTTAGTGAGTTTCTAACTAGGGGACCTAGCTCCGTGTTAGGTTACACGTCAACATACAATTTTCTAACAGTGTAACAAAGTTAATGAACCTGTTGGGGGGACAAAAGGCAATCGGTTATCCCTTTCCCATCACGAGCCCTGAGAGTCTGCCACTCGCCACCTACTCATTATCTTTGGTTCACTCCAAAGCTGTCTGGGATCCTTTCATACTTGTTAGCACAAGTTTTCTTTTGGTCCTTAAGAGTTTTCTGGGTACTAAATAGTGTCATCCAAGTCAAAGCTGTCTCTTACTCCATCAAGAATCCTTCTTCCTGTTGCTGAGCTTAACTCCTCTTTCTCCTCCTCCTCATCCTAATTCTCCTCCCCTCCTCTTCCTCTTCATCTTTTCTCTTTCCTCTTCTTTTACTCCTTTTTGTCCTCCTCCTCTTCCTATTGTCTGGGTCTTTCTGGTTCGGAGGAGAAGAGAGGTTGCTTGGATTTTCATTTGATGGCCGTAGACATCTTCTCTTGGCAGGAAATCTCCGCTGTGTTGATATCCCCATGTTGTTCATAAACAGCTCCCTCTATTCTCTGAGGATCCCAGGTAGCAAATCTTGTTTCTACACCATTCCATGATGTGGCTGAAAAACACTCTGAGGATCTTTGGTGTCACTGCCTCTAGTCTCCTACCCTGACCTTTGCCCTCACTGGGAGCTCTCTTAGGGTACTCTGAAGAGACTCAGACACCCATCTGGTCCACTAGAAGCTCACACATCCTTGACACCTCAGATATGGGGAAGCAAGCTGCACACAGTGATCTCGTCCTCTCACCTGCTATACTGGATTATTCCAGATCTGGGTGTTAGATTCATATCTGGCCTCAAACTCTCAGAGCTCATGCAAACCCCTTCCAAGACACTGGATGACCTCTGTTCGTATAGCTCATAGCCAGCCAACCAAGAAGCAAGAGCCCTCACTCCCTTCTGCAGACACTCCCAGTCTCTAGGAGGGGTTGGCCATCCCTAAGATACAGGGCCCAGAGCAAGAGTTCAGATGGAGTCCTACATGCCAGATATTGAACTATTTATGCATTACAAATGGCATATTGAAAAATGCTAAATAAAATATGTTCTTTCTTCCTACCTTGACAGATATACTTCTATGATAGCCTGGATAATCTTTCTGAATTTTAAATTGTAGAATTCTAATCTGTGAATATAGTCCTCCCAACCCCAGACCACCTGACCTTACTCTGGCCAACAGGCTGCTCTGCTTCCCTTCTACCTGCCTCTCCCCAGCTCCAGCCCATACCATGGGGAACTGCAAACCCATGTGTGTCCACCAAGACCATGCATTCAAGATCTCCCCACATCCTCTACCCAAACAGCTACCCATCAGCTATACTCAGGCCTAGATACAGGTCTATCCTGTATAGATAGACTTCCAAATTTGTCTAAACAGACTCCGGTAGGTATCAGGGATCGTAACAGTGAAGGACAAAGGGCCACCTTGGCCTCCCTGTGAATGAGTCTCCTTTGACTAGACACTTTGAGAGACACTTTTTGCACACTGTCCTCAGCTTTGGGACTTTAGCCAAATTGCAAAGACATCCATTTCTCTCACACTGCTGCATGAACACATAGTGCTAACACAGAGATCTCGGTTACGCAGCCGTGCTTCACACGCCCACGTCTGCATACGGAGGAGGGAGAGAGCCAGAGCATGGTTCACATATGGGCAGTTTTCAAAGCAGGCTCCAGCTGGCCATGAAAACAAGCTAAGGAGATCAGGTTTGCAGTGACACAGAGAGCAGACACCAAATCCCTGCTGGGGAAACACCACAGTTTTGAAAAATAATGCTCTGGACCCACTTTCACACCCAGAGAAAGCTAGCCTAACTTCCATAAAGCTGATCATTTCCTTCAATTCAAGACCAAATTGTTTCCTTGAGGCCCCACTATAGAGAAGCCATAACCCTTATCACCCAACACTACTTCTGGATGAGCCAAGGCCACTGTCTCCACCTTGGAGAAGGGGTGTCACCTGCCAGGGCCCTCGCTGCTATGGCTTTGGCTCAGCCCTGCTGGGATCACCTGGCCTACTGCCAATCTCTGCTCTGGTCTCTCCAGGAAGATGTTGGGGACCTGTGGTATAGCAACACCTCAGGATACATACATGTGGAATTGGAGAAGCTCTGCTTCTGGCTTTTTGGAGATAATCAGAGATAAGAATCTCATAGACTTTCCTACCTGGGCTGGCTTTGAATGTGATCCTCAGACCTTAACCTCCTGAGTAGCTAGGAGTACAGGCATGAGCCACAAGCCCAGCTTGAAACTGACAGTCTCTAGGATAATCAGAGGCTTATTTTTATGGTTTCATATGAGTTCTCAAAACCATGGCTCTGTGACCAAAATAATAACAATACTAGCAATAATCACCTCTTGAAGAAGACACCTAGAGTAATATAATAATAATAGCAGCCTACTGTTTGTTGAACACTTCCTGTGAGTCAGGCTCTGTGCCAAGTGCCCAGGCTGGCTTCATTTGCCTTACTCAGTACTTACCACACCTCATGAGAACCATTATCACACCTCGGTTTTTTTCCTGTATACCAGCCTAGACTAAATTAGCCCAAATACCTGAATATGAATCTATTCAACCTCCCTCTAGGCTGCCTCCCCTCCCAGGTAGATTTCCTCCATGTCAATCAACTTTAACTTGAGTTTTCACTTACCCTCATGACGCCACATTACTCACATGGAATGGGACTTTCTCCAAACCTAAGCACTAAGATCTAACCCCAGGTCACCCATCTCCATCCTTATGCCCCTCTGTGTCCCATCCCCCTCCAGGGATCTTAGCACTTCCTTCCTGCACCATAAGAACTAGGTTCCCCAGGGCTCCTATTCTGGCTACAAAAACAAATCATCCTAGTGATGGTGACTGTAATCCATAACAATCCTTGAATTAGGCATGTAGGCAGGGCTCAGCAGAATGGTTCTGGCTCATGGATTATTGTTAGCTCTTCATTATAACAAAATACCTGAGAAAATAAACTTCTAGAAAAGAAGGGCTCATGATTTCAGAGGATTCAATTCATAACCAGTTGCCCTCATTGTCTATGAAGTACATCATGGTAGGCAAAGAGCAAAGTCATTCACCTCACAGCCAAGACATGAAAGACAGATAGAAACTGGGATCCCACAATCCTCTTCAATCATCTAAAATCTACCACCATGCTGGATTTCCTAAAGTTTCCACCACCTCCCAATAGCACCAGGCTTGGGCCCAAGCCTTTAACACATGAGCCTTTGGGACATGTTCCAGATCCAAACCATGGTAGGGGTTAGTAGGCAAGGAGAGCTGATATAACTGGGGACTGGAGGGACATTTCTATTTTCATTTAGTCTCAGGGTTTCTCCACATGGTAACCCTACATGAACTAGTTTTGAATTTCTAGCAGCATAGTGGTCTTAGAGCTCACCTAACTTAGGACTCAGCACTAGTATTCTAGTCTCAGAAGTCATATAGAATTGCTTCAAACCTGACAAGATACAGACTCTATGGGAGTGTTAGAGTGACCGCGCTAGAAATAGCATGTTGTATGGGAGATGTGACGACATGATAACCTTTGAAAAATGCAGTTGGTCATATCTGTTTAAGGCAAGGGTCCAAAAGGAGGTAAATAAGTCAGGCATAGCCCCTAGGAGCTACAAGAGTATCTGATCCCACTACCCCTATTTCTCTCCTCTGCTGTTAGCTGTTGGTTTACTCCCTATAAAGGCCTAGATTTTCCACTTTCTCCTCAGTTTCCCACTGAGTCTCTGGCCCAAGTGTTTGGTAATCCCAGGCCTCCTTCCATAATTTGTGACAGCCCCTCCAAGCTGGACCTTTTTCTTAATAGGATTGCATTCTAACTATAAGGACTCATACTGGCCTAATCTATATCTGCAAAACACAATGTTCTTTTGTCCCTCTAGAAGGCTCTTGCAACACCCATTCCAGCTGTTCTAGCCATGAGCACTAGAACTGGGCTTATTCAACGACCCCCTTCTACTAGATCAGAATGGAGCCATTATTTTTACCTATTGTATCACTTCATCTATGACCCACTGTGTGGCTCTTACCAAAGTAGTTGGGGCAATGCCTACATGTTCCAGGGCATGGGTCAAGATGGGACTCAATTCTGAAGTTTGCTATAGACAATTCCCTTATTAACACTCCTAAATCTTGTCAAATGAGAATAAAAGTACTTTGTGCACAGTGAGTGTTTATCCTTAGGCTCAAGTAAGGTATAGTGTGTAAAAGT
Source organism: Dipodomys ordii (assembly GCF_000151885.1). Lineage (NCBI taxonomy): Eukaryota > Metazoa > Chordata > Mammalia > Rodentia > Heteromyidae > Dipodomys > Dipodomys ordii. The sequence continues at coordinate 1,407,443 of NW_012267299.1, forward strand.
GAGTAATACAATATGCAACTGTTGTCATGATGATGATGATGATGGTGATCATCATCACCATCACAACTGATCCTAACATTGTTTCTGTATCTCTTTCTCCTGTATCTGGGGACCATGCATCCTTTGGCCAAACTGTATCCATTCCCACTTGACACTGTCATTCAAAGTCCAGAGGTCAATCCATTCATTTTCCTCCTTCACACCCTGCAGATGAAGTTTGGCACTGTGAACATCACTACGCCATCCTTCCTTGGCCCACACTCTCACAGATATGGTGTGGACTTTTGCTACAATCTAAATAGAAGGCTCTCAGGGGTGTGTCACAGACACCAGGGCCACGTCTATAGACACCATCAGGTTGTGTTCCTTGTATAAGCAAAATAGCTACAATAGTCCATCCCTGCTGTGACTTAGACATGGTTTCAGGAAGCGTGGCCTCCAGTGTGGTAGAGTTGGAAGATAGTAGAACCATTAAACAGGTAGGGACTTGGCTCGTGCCTATAATCCCAACAAGTTGGGAGGTGGAGATAAGAAAGATCTTTGTTCAGGTCTAGCCAGGGCAAAATGTTATTGAGACCCAGCATTAACAAGATGAGGTACGCATGGTGGCACACACCTTAATCCTAGCTACTTGGAAGTAGAGAAAGGAAAAGCATGATAGTCTAAAGCCAGCCCAGCTAAAAGCATGAGATCCTATCTGAAAAACAAACTAAACGGAAAAAGAACTGAGTACTGATTACTATAGAGTGCTTGTCTAACAAGTAAGGTCCTAAATTAAATTCTTGGTACTGAAAGGGGGGTGGGAAGTGGCCAGCAGAAAAGTTTAGGCCATGAGAGACATTGGTTCAGAGGGAATTAGTACTGGGCTTGCTGCTCTCAAGGAGTGTTAGTATAAAGCAACTTTGGCTAATTGATTCTCTCTCTTTTCTCCCTCTCTCTGTCTCATTTCTTCTGCCATTGTGCTGCTACCATCTCCACGAGGCTCCTACCAGAGGGAAGATGCCAATACCGTGTTCTCAAATCTCTGGAATTGTGATGTAAATAAACCTCTTCACTCTGGTATTTTGTGATGGCAACAAAAAACACACAAATCCACTTGCCAGCTGTCTGCTTACTCCATTTCTTTTCTGTGCTCCTGCAAAGAAGGTGATGACTGAACACCTGCGAACAGTCCAAGACTCCAGAGTAACAACAGCCAGCTGTGGACCAAAGAGCAGAGCCCTAGACAGGCACCTTGTTGATCTCCTAAGGCTCTCCCTGGATGCTCCAAGGACATTCCCAAGGATGTTTCATTTTCTGCCTGTCTGGACAAAGCTTAGCAGGAAGGAAATGTTTCAACTGTTTCAACATGATTTTTCTGGGCTCTGGACTTTTTCCTGACTGATCCTTCCTAGAGAAGAATAGAGGAAGCTGGTCCCGCTCTGGGAAGCTGGCTCCCAAGTGGTGCAAAGCAACACACATCATTCCTAAGTGCAGAGGTGCCAATGGTATGTTGATCTTTCAGAAAACCCAGAGGACAGAAACAAAGACTCCTCATCCTACCACCATGAACCAAGGTCTGAAAACTTTCACAGGCTTCTCTTTACTCCTCCAAGTAGCTGAAGGAAGAAGACAGTTTAATTATGATGTCCTCATTCCTCCTGGACCACCTTTTCCCACCTTGCCTGCCTAGAAAATCCATCTGGTGTCACACAGAGCCAACCAGTGGTCATGCGAAGCAGCTAGAGGAGCCAGTTACAACAGCCAGAGCTGGATTAACAGGAAGAGTCTTGGGAGATCTGTCTTCTGCTGAGCCACTTGGCTGTTCTGGGTAGAGCTGGATGAAGTGAAGACAGGAGAAAACAAAAAGATCCAAACAAAGCAAGAAGTCTAGAATGGTAGGAGGAGGGAATGAGAAAAACAGAACCAGCCAGAGCTTCTGATAGGACAGGAAATCAAAAGCCTGCTCTCAGAGAAAAGAAAAATAAGAGGGAAGCAGAAGGCAGGGGGAAAAGAAAAGGCCAAAATCCAAGAGGAGAACAAAAACAAAGAAACAAGGTAAGATTGGAATACAGTGTAAACCTATAGAAATGTAACCATGAAATTCCCTCCTGTTGGTATAGCTAATAGAAACTAATATAGTAATAAGAAGAAGAATGAAAAAGAGGGTTGGGATGAGGTGAATTAAGGAGATAATGTTAAGAGGAACAGGAAGAGAAGGAAGAAATCCCCAGATTATAAATAGGTCATAACCTACAAATCTGTTTATAATGTGTCGGTGTAAACCTGAGACTTCATCTCCAGCCGAAGCATCAGATCTCATGTTGAGGTAGTTCCAGTGCGGCCCCCAAACAGATGGACTTGCATAATCCTAAACACTGCACCTGTGTACAACACCCCATCCAGGTCTTGACCCTGCCATGGAACTCAGGGCTCCCCACCCTGTCTGCCCATTCGTCATTCCAGGGAGAATTTTATTTTTTAAGAATCTGGGCCCAGTCCCTTGTTTCAACCAGTGTCATCAGACTCTCTGAGAGAGGGGATTTAAACGCAAACCCAGAGAAGTTACTGTACAGCCAGGGTCCAAAGTCACAAATGTAACTTACATTGTACTGTTTGGCTCTGTGAAGGGGTAGAGAGGGACTTTCTGCCTTCATGAATAATATTGTTGCTAGAGGGAAATCTGTTTAGTTTTTAACTCCAGATGTTGGGCACAAAACAGCCCCCCACGCCCTGTGTCCCACCCACCCACAGACTGCGGTGCTTACGCCACCAGAGGAGGCAGGGGACAAGGAAGCTTACTGAGCTTTCCCTCTTGAATGACTCACATTCTGTTCCGGGGGCAGCAAGGACCATGGATTACATGTGGAAAAATCAAGGGTTTTCAACTCAGGCAGTCCTTCGAGCTTAGTTGAAGCTGAAAGGAAAATATATCAACAATAAATGACAGAGGAATAGGGGCTGTAGAAGAAATGGCAGCACCTTCAAGTTAATAAACAAAGAAGGCACATGTCTGGAAATGACGCTGAAATGTGGCTTCACAATTCCATACCAGGAAATCGACTGTGCCAAAACGTTAAGGAAACTGGTTTTTAAAACTGTGTTAACTTGTGTGAGAGCTGCCAGAGATCATTCCAATCAAACAAATATGGCCATTTCTTCTGGGGGAGGGCAGAAGAAAAGACAAGGCTGACGCACAGAATGTCTGAGAAATTTCACAACATGCGGCGCCATACAGAGGATCCCACACAGATCTCAGCACACCCCACCCACGTGGCGACCACAGGATCCCCTCCCTACCCCATTTCCTATAGATCCCTTTGAGATCTGCACATGCAAAGCAGGATGCCGCTTGTGAACAGCACTCCGGGAGACAGCTGGCAGCGACACAAAGCTTCATGAAATCCTTAAAGTCAACAAGACAGAACAGAACAGGCCAGAGGGTACAGCCAAAAACCTGTCGTTTCTTCACCTCGTCCAGCATCACAAGATATAAAGTCAATCAAATAACTGAATTACGCCAGCCACTGCCATGAGAAGACTGTCTGGTGGCCAAACAGGCCTTAGCTTCCCTCCTGAAGGACTCTGGCCAGCAAACAAAGGAGCCAGGAGGCCCTAGGGCTCTAGGGCTCAACCACTGCACTTTGCAGGACAGAATCCGACCCATCCTTGTGGAGCAGTTTCTTCTACCATGAGGGTGGTCATTCAGTAAGGCGCAGCTGGGGTGGGCAAGGGCTTCAGAAGCTGCATGCCAGCTGTCAGCCTTCCTCTCTTACTCTAATTAGGAACAGAACAGCTCACTGTTATGCCTAAATTGTCTTAATTTCTTCGTGAGTCAGGCTCCATAGTTACCAAGACTAGAGACCTTTATATGTCATCCCAGAATAGAGCACTAATGCAGGGACGCAGGAGAAGTGAGGAAGAGTGTAGCCCAACCTGGAGGGATTTGGGGAGCCATAGATACAGGGATGCAGGGAGCCATGGCAACCCTCCGAGCAAGCAGGAGCTCTGAGAATCTGGTGTTTACATCTCTCAACAGCAGGGCCGCTTGCTTCCATTATGAGAACGTCACCACTCTGTCCAGATTCTCTTCCACAGCAGCCTCATCCATCTACCTTGTGGTCTCTTCCTTCTTCTGGCTCTATTCCTCATGACATCTCTTGTCTATCCCTTCTCTGTGTGCCTTTAACCCCCATACAGCTTCAGAATCTGGCATTCAACAGTGGCCCCAATACAGAAGGACTGATTTAGTTCCTTAATTACTACCCCGTGTGGATGTTCCATATGAGACAGAAATCTCACAACAGTCTCTGTCCTGGGAGCATCTTCCGGTCCAAACTGTTAAAGCCACCAGTTGGAACCAGGACTTTGTACAAATGCCATCCAAGCCAAAAGGAAATTCCCTGTGGATTTGTTCAGAGGAGGACTGGGACAGGCAAAATACCTTGCCTCCCTTCCCCTGCTGTTCAGCTTTCTTTTCACACACTTTAGATGAAAACATTGAATAGCACACTAAAACTGGCCAGCAAGGCACACCCAGAATAGCAATGCTAGAAGGGAAAGAAGTCCAACTGCTTTCTAATACCAAATACCAGTGGTTCTGGATTCACATACTCTAAAACTATCCTAACAAGGGTGAATCGGGCACAAAAATCGGCTATTATTAGGGAATAATAGGTAATAGTTATCCAGTGTTGGCTCTGAGTCAGGCTCTGGCCCTCAATTAAAGCAGTCAACCAGCATTAACTATTATTCTTTGGTAACATTTGGACATAGCCAAGGGGCAGTGAAGCAAACCTGTGTGTTGGCCAACCCCAAAGCCCTTACAACCCCTTCTTCCTTAACCACTATTACAGAAGCTGAGAAAACTTTGCCAACTCCCTTTATAGATGAGGAGTCCTCCAGCCTCATGCTAGCCAATGAAACATAAGGCAGAATCATCTGGAAGCTTTTGAGAAAGGTTTTTTTGTTGTTGTTGTTTTTGTTTTTCGTTTGTTTGTTTCCAGAGAAAAGGAGGACCTTCCCCTATGCATGTATTTCTCTTTCTATTTTTTCTCCTCCTCTTTCTTCTCCTTCCCTTCCTGCTCCTCCCTGCTGCCACTTCCCACTTCCACCTCCTGCTTTCTGTTGTTAATAGAGATCAACTATCTAAAGAGACTGCAGCCCTCTTGTGAGATAAGACAACAGTCATGAAGATTAATTTAATGATGGGAAAGGTATCCAAAAGAGACTGGGTCCCCAGTCAACACATGCTGTACAACCATCTTATCCTATTTCCTATAGGAAATGAGACCCAACTGGGTAAGCTAAGCAACTAGTCTAGTCTAAGACTCTTAGTTACAAAAGAACTTAACCATTCCAAACCAAACCTGTGATCCAGACACCTAATTATCATGGTATATCCCTCTCCATTCAGAATAAGTCTTCAAATTAAAATGTCTGCATCTTGAAGGACTCCTAAGGTTCTGTCAATTAAGAGATGAAGCTCACAGTGGTTAAGTGCCAAACCCAATCCTGTTGGCTTCACCCTCAGGGCATTAAGACTGAATCCTGATACCCACTTGTGATTTTTACATTACCCTACACTTCCTGTCCTGAGCAGAACAACAGATTATAAACCCTATCTATAAATCCTATGTGGTGGTTGTACAGAGTCTTAGGTAAGAAGATGTCATCTTGACTCATTTTGGACTTCTGACACCACAGAAACCAAGACACAAGAAAAGACACTAGTATTTCATGTCAGAAAGTTATCATGCTGACCACATTACACTTCAATATATTTGGATTACATTGAGCTAGGATATTTTATACCAGATAAGGTTACCTGAGAAGGAGCATTATTAGTAGCTTTTGCAATATTCCAAGAGACTGTAACACAATGCCCAGAGGGAGAACAGGATTGCATTTATAAAGCCATGACAGATGCTGTCCCTGTAGCAATTTCTATTATTACACTGCTCAATACATAAATGAATACATAAATAAACCAAACCCCACTCTCCAGTTTCCTAAAGATTGCAATAAAATGGAGGTCATTTTCCACACTGATTTACCACCTTTCCAAAGTGGAAACCACCTTTCCATAATGGAAACATTGGTTTTGAAAACCCAAATCTAAGAATCTTTTCTTCCACATGCTGGCTTCTTTTCAAAGTATCTCTTAAGTTTCCCCAAAAGCTGCCATCATCCTATGATGGATGCATATCTGGAGATTCCGCTGAACTTGTCTGTTCACATTACCCAGCTGTTCAGAGCTTGTGGTTTTCACTAATGGTCATTACATTTGATCGTTCCCTCCTTGCCCCTAAACTTTCTGACAGTGTTCAAGAAATATGGAGACTGCAACTGGTACTGAGATCCTTTGCTAATTAAGCAAAGTTAAGATAAAAAGACAAGAAGAGGTTTTGTACTTGTAGTGACATCAGATTCAGGAAACAATCAGAAGAGTTATTGATTTATTTATTCCACCGATAGAATTCAAGGCAGTGTCTTGTGCCAAGCTCTCAGCTCAGTGCTCTAGATGTGTGATCCATGAAGCAATGCTGTAGATCCCTCAGGTGAGCATTCTTTATATTCAGGAAATTAAGTCCTATCAAAATAGAAGTGCTTACCCAATGCAAAATGTGATAGAGAACTTACACTTCAACACAACACATTTATTTATTAAATAAATAATACTGTTGTCAGGGCTTAGAGAAAGAATAGATTGCATTCAGGCCTCAGAGAGAAGATTCCATTTAATGGATCTAATGGATTCTATAAGATGGATATGTTTTACAAAAAAAAATAATGGGGGAGGGGAAGAGAGATAGAGAAAGAGAGAGAGAATAAGAGAATATCATAAGTAGTGGGGTAGCATCAGGAAGCTACAGAACATAGTTGGAAATGGAGAGTGACTGAGTCCAATGAAAAGGAAGAGTGCAGGTGTGAAGCCAGGGCATCAGGACCGGGAGGTAAGTGGAGTTTGGAGTATGAGGTAGCTAGAACGTTAATCTAAAGCTAACCTTATCAGAATCACAAAGAAGAGCCACAGAGGAGTTTGGAGGACCCAAGAACTTCCCAAGACTGTCCCTTAAGGGAACTTTCTCTGACTGTAACATACAAGATAGAAAAGGAGGAGAGGCTGACGCCAGCAACAATGACAGCTACCATTCCACAACATGATGTCAAACAGAAAAGACCTGAGAAATAATAGACAGTGGGATATTGAGAATGATTCTGATACGTGAGAGGCAGACATACAGAACCAAGGCTGCGACTCAACCCAGCAAAGTTATCATGAGATGGGGGGGTGGGGGAGGAGGGGAAGAAACTAAAAGTGAAAGAAGTAAGGCATGGATTGAATGGTAGTGAGCCTACCTAGCAAGAGTAAGCCCTGGGTTCAAACCTCAGGACAACCAAAGAGAAGTCTGGTGGTGCCATTAACCCACATTCAGAGAGAGTTCAGTATCTGGAGGAAATGGCTGAACCAAACAATTGCATGTGAAGAACTTCTGGCTTACAATGACACCTGGCCAAGTCTGCAAAGCCTTCCCCAGTGTCACTACCAGACGTAGGATTATACATTTTTTTAAAAAAGAAACTCAAAATTCATACCAAACCAATAATGGAATTGTCAAAATATGGAAAGAATTTCTGGGCTCAAGATGGCTGATTACAGCTTCAGAGGGTGAATAGCCAAGTTTCAGTTGCCCTCAGGAAGCAGAGAAGTCCATACGTGGCAAAGAATAAAGTCAGCCTGAACTTCCCTTCCCCTACTATCTGCCCAAGTTAGTGTTCAACAAAAACCTCTATTATAAGAGGTTCATTCTGAGCCATAGTAAAATATCAATTACCTTCCTAATCTCTTCCCTGTCTTTCTCACCAACCCAGTCCCATCAACATTCATACTTTTCTATGGTTTCTATGATATGTACAGACTTACAGCTATGAGCCTGTGTTAAGGAGCTGGCATAACATTTTACATATGTGGAGAATGGCCTTCAAACTGGAGCTGTAGAAGCCAAAAGCAGAGACTGAGGTGTAGCTCAAAGTTAGAGCACTTACCTAGCATGTACAGTGACCTGGGTTTAATCCTCATGTATTTGTGTATGTGTGTGTGTGTGAGAGAGAGAGAGACAGAGACAGAGATAGAGACAGAGAGACTGATTGAGAAAACTCATATTGAATTGAGTATTAGCATTGTAAATCCACCAACTCTATCAGCTCAGTGTATCAGAGAATTGAGCAACAGATATAATCTTTCTGTACCACAGAGTCTCAAAATCTTCCTGCTGACAAACACCACCATATCCACAAAGGAACCTGTCTAAAGATTCATAATCAATAAGCTAAATAGAGGGCCTATGAAAAAGTACCAAAGCTTAGAAGAAAGGGACCAGTATTCTGAAGATCAAGAAGAGAAGCATGCCTTTGAAAATGATTTACTATCCAAAACAAGAGACGATGTTATGAAATGCTTTTATATCTCCAGTAAGATCTAAGGATATATGTCCTCTTTGAAACAAGAGCAGAAAGCCAAAACTGAAAGAACAGGACAAGATGAAAAGCCCACAGGATGGAATGTAAAGACAATAAACCAGAGGAACCAGGAGCTGGGTGAGATAAGGAGGCTGAAATTACAATCAAGAAATGATGTCACTGAGGGCTGTGGGAGAGACTTGAGGAAATCCAATCAGTAATGAGTCCCATGAACTGGACAAAGTCAGAATCTAGGGGACTAAAGGGGGGAGGGGCGGAGTGGAGACAGGGAGGGGGAAAGGGTTGTTTGTTTGTTTAAAATAAATGAGATAATATAAGCAACAAAGAAACAATTATACAAATAGTGCTGCTTCCAAAGACAAAACAACACACACAGTAGGACCAGAGCAACAATGACGCAAACACAGTTCAGAGATAGTGGCTATAAACTACTCAGATAGGAAGTTTGTTTAATTTGTGTCTAGAACTTTTGCCTCTTAAATAAAATTTTTAAACACTACAGAGTGTTGTTTTTTTTTGGGGGGAGGGGTCCAGTCATGGGGTCTGATGGGCCTGGGCGCTGTCCCTCAGCTCTTCAGCTCAAAGTTAGCGCTCTACCACTTGAGCCACAGCACCACTTCTGGCTTTTTTCTTTTTGCTTATGTGGTGCTGAGGAATTGAACCCAGGGCCTCATGCATGCAAGGCAAGTACTCTACCACTGAGCCACCTTCCCAACCCCCTACAGAGTGTTTTTAAGAACAAAAAAAGTGATTCTGTGACATGTGTAGCTTTAATATTCGTACGTAGTAAATGCTAAGTAATACTCTATAATGGTAAGTATATTACTCTACAAACAGCTCATATGAGTTAATAAGCAGTTCTTAAACAAGAGGAAAGTATGAAAATTATGACAAGCTTAGTCATAAAATAAAATCATGAATTGCATATAAGCACTGAAAAAATGTTCACCTCTTGAGGAATCAGACAAATCCAAATTAAAACAATGATTCAAATCTTATACATTTATTTATTTATTTGCCAGTCCTGAGGCTTGAACTCAGGGCCTGGGCTCTGAACCTCAGCATATTTTGTTCAAGGCTAACTCTCTACCACTTTGAGCCACAGCACCACTTCAAGCCTTTTCTGAGTAGTTTTTTAGAGATAAGAATCTCATGGACTTTCTTGCCGGGGATGGCTTTAAATTATGATTCTCAGATCTCAGCCTCCTGAGCAGCTAGGATTATAGATATGAGCCACCAGCACACAGCGTGTTATACTTTTTCATAGCAAATTATTACATTTTCATTCTTGGATGTCAGATCTCTCTGCATTAAGAAGGAATGTGCAGAAAGTATCTCTCCTCCACCCTTGCTGGCAGAACTTTAGATTGGTTCAACCTTACAGTAGATGCTCGAGGCTCAAAAAAATTAACAAGGTTTACCTTCTGGTTAAGGAGTGAATGATTATGTTCCCCTAAAATTCACATATGGATTCTCTAAACCCCAATAGGACCTCAGCTGGAGAAGGGTCTGTGAAGCAGGGATAAATTTAAAGAAAGGACATAGGATGAGACCAGAATGCTAGAGGGTTGGTGTCCTTTTTTTTGTTTTTTTGTTTTGTTTTGTTTTGTGTGTGTGTGTGTGTGTGTGTGTGTGTGTGTAGTTTTGTTTTTGTCAGTCATGGTACTTGAACTCTGGGCCTGGGTGCTGTCCCTCAGCTCTTCAGCTCAAGGCTAGCACTCTACCACTTGAGCCACAGCTCCACTTCCAGTTTTAGGAAGTGGTTTATTGGAGATAAGAGTCTCACAAACTTTGCTGGCCCAGCTAGCTTTGAACCACAATCCTCAGAACTCAGCCTCCTGAGTAGCTAGGATTACAGGCTTGAGCCATTGGCACCCGGTGGTTGGTGGCCTTCTAAGAGAAAGAAAGGTCACAGTGAAGACACAGAGAAGTCAATCATGTGCAAGCCAGTTAAGAGATCCTGACCGAGAACCATATGGACAAGCAAGTGACTTCTTATTCCAGGCCTGGGAGAAATAAATGTGTAAGTCCCTAATTTACAGTATTCTGTTACAGCAGTCCAAGTGAATCAATATAGTTCTTTAACCAAAATCTCTACTTGAAGGAGTCTATCCTAATAACCAGTGAGATTGAAAAGGCCTTGTGAACATGATGGTGGACATGACTGAGGGGGGCGGATATAACCTCAGCCAGGCATGCCAGTGGCTCACGCCTGTGATCCTACCTACTCAGGAAGCTATGATCTCGGATCATAATTTCCAGCTATCCTAGCTAGGAGACTCTTAGCTCCAATTAACCAGCAAAAAGCTGGAAGTAGAACTGTGGCCCAATTAGACAACTAGCCTTTAGCAAAAAAAAAAAAAAAAAAGCTAAGGGATAGCCAGGACTCTGAGTTCAAGCCCTACAGCCAACATGAAAATAAAACAAAATTCAGTTTCTCAAAGTCTTAGAAAATTGCAATATATATATATATATATATATAATTGTTTATTTTGCAACAATCAAAACCAAGTTTCAAAATCTATTAAATTAGGAGAATGATTATTATATAATGTTAATATAAAAGTAGAAAAAACAAATTTTAACATGGTTCTCATTAAATTATATTTATCAAGTACATGCACATAAAAAGAATAAAAATATTAACAGGAACATTATCACTGATGGCAGAATTACAAATATGTTTCCTCTACCTTTTGAAATGCTATAACTCTTCAACAATCATCTGGTATTATTGTTATCATCATTAAACAGTTAAATAGCAAAAAAAGTCATGAGAATCCTGCTTCTGCCATTAGCTGAGGATAAACTTTAATGAGAACCTCATTTCTTCATGCAATACCCATTTCCTGCCTGTAAAGTTCTAGAGATAATATCTAAGTCACTCACCTGTGTTCATAAAATAATAAATGTTCCACAGCAATTTCCATTACAGGATGCTGGTGTTGTTAACTCCTACATTATCTTTTATCCAGAGTTCAAACAAATGTGCATAACTTCTCCCTAGGCATTCTGTGATAGAGCTTAGCAGAAAAATTCTTGCTTTCTTCTTTAATGTCTACCAGTCCAAAGTCAGATCAAACTCCTGAGAATTTTAAATGTTCAAAAAAGTAATTAAAGGAAATACAAGTATGTTCTTGATTTAAAAAAAAGAGAATCCACAATTAACATCAAAACAGAAAATCATTTATAGACAAAAGCGGAAACCTGTGCTTGTATTGTTCCTGAGGAAGGAACTACAGTCAAAGCTAGAAGAAGGAAGATTTTGATGTACAACCATGTACTCATCAATCATCAGTCAAAGGTCCCTTGCAAAGCACTGAGCCTCCCAGCATTCCCATCACTGGTAATATTAAACAGCAGACAGACAACCAACCACTGGTTTGGAAGGAGATGACAGAAAGATATTTTCTCTATTAAATCTAACCCAAACTGAAAGACAAACCAGATCACCTTTAGGGCAAAGTGACTATTTTTGTAATGTGAACACTTTTGAGAGAAAAGAAACATTATTAATGAGATTCTCTTCCAATTCTTAGGCATCAACCAAAAATACCTCAATAATATACCTGAATTTTAGTTCATGTCTGAAGGGTTAACCTCTCTCAACACCTACTTTTGACTGGTTCAATGGTCAGACTTTCTGGGGTGGAACAACTTTTCCTTGAATGGCTGAGAGCTGGAAGAAGAAGAAATGTTAAATTTCCCAGTAATTGGCCCTTAGAGGAAAAAAAGAGAGAGAGAGAAGTAAGCACAGTTAATTGGAAGCCTACAAGGCGAATGGCACTGGCAATTGTGGCATTATTTTGACCTGCAGTTAGCATACCTGGATGATTGCTGCTGGGATGTTTCAGGGCTTTCCAAACATAGATGGAATGTGTGGCTCTGATTTGTTTTCCAGCTGGAAATGTTACAGAAGCCGGAAGATTTCAGCTTTTGTGTGTCTTGTTGCATCCTGCCTCTGCTTGGCAGAAACTCTGCTCTGAGAGTCAGGCACATCGCTTCCACTGCGCTTTTGGATCAACCTAAGAAATATAGAGTTAGCTATAACATCACTCACAGAATCTCCTCCATGATAGAAAAGATCACCCCAAGCTGATCCTGTGTCATTTTGTTGTTTCTGGATAGCTACAGGATCATCAGTTGGACAAAAGGTAAAAGAGAAGAGGTAAAAGGTAGGTTTTAAAGACACCCATTGATAGGATACTTTAAGGATGTTCAACTCTTCATTGGCCTATCAAAAGTACTATTGGGCTAAGGTAGCGTGTTCTTATAACTCTCTTAGGGGAATGTGCTAAGTGTTTCTATTAGGAGTAAGACAAATGCATTAGTTATCAAACAAGGACAGGCAGCAATTCCACTCACAATGAAGGAGCCCTCATGACCTAACCACTTCCACAATGCTCCATTGGATTACACTACATTAGTGTCCTTACGTGCACATTTATTTCCAGCACTTCTAGTTACCTGTGGCCAACAATAGACTAAATACCCTACAGAGAAAACTCCACAAGTAAATAATTCATATATTTTAAGTCATGACCATTAAGGGGTAGCATTGCCAAATCATGCCCTATCTCATTCCATCCCTGTCCATGTCATGAACAATCCCTTTGTCCAGAGTTCACAAGCTATATAAGCTACCCACCAACATCATCATATCTTAGTCATCCAAGAATATATGACTCTTCTTCTGACATGTCAGAAGGTCTATGGTATCCCAATGGCCTGGCACAATGCCAGTATCATTCACCTCACCTCAGCTAATCACACAGGTGTTGTCATCTCACAATGCAACAGTAAAGGTACATATAGCACAATGAGATATTTTGAAATAGATATCAAGAGATCCTAATCACAGAGCTTTCATTATAGTATATTGACATATTGTTCTATTTTACTATTAATTATTGTTAAACTCTTACTGAAAATGATATTAGATATAGGGTTCAGTATATAGGCATGTAATGTTCAAGCATACACCCAGGGCTTGGAATTTGTATGCACCCTCCCCCCACCCTCAGTGGGTAAGAGGAGAACACTATATTGCATCAGGAAAGTTTCAAAAGGAATTTTGAAGAAACACAAACGTTCAAACTATAGTAAGGAAAAAGGGAAGGATCTAGAAGTAGAGATGAAAACTGAAGTGTCATTCACACAGTGAGATCAAAGGAGGATGTTCTTAGGAGAGGATCTCAATGGCTCAATAGCTATATGCATCAAAATGAACTCCAAGAAATGGAAACAAGAGGGTTTTTTGTTACTCTGCTTTTTATTTTTGTTTGTTCTTCTCCTTTGTCATTGTTTTTATTTCTGTACTTTCTATCTTGAATGTAAGTTTATCTGTTCATGGGAGGGTAAGGCGGAAAACAGAGCTGGTGGGACAAAGGGTGAACAAATACAGCAGTGATACTCACTAGACACTCTGCTGAGAATGAACTATACAGCTAGGGAAAAACTGGGAGAAAACATGGGAAGAGGTGACACTGTTCAAAAAGAAATATATTCATTACCTGACATATAATTGTAATCCCTTTGTACATCACCATTACAGTAACAATAAAAGATACATATTTTTAAGTGAGGCATTTTTCATGTCCCTTGGCCAATTAAACAAGTGTCATCTCAGAACTTTTCAGAACTTTTCAATAAAGCAAAAACACCAAGGCTCCCAGAATAAGCCAATTTTCTATATAAAGAGCAAAATCCATCCCTGAATAGCTCCCTGGGGGAAAGAGCTGAGAAGAAGAAGAGAATGGGCAGCCTTAGTACAGAGCATCAGCCAGGATGAGTGCGTCCTGGGAAACCAGCCACATATTTCATAGGTACTCAGAAGCATAGCTTCAAGCAATTAGAAGTATCTAGTACCTCTAGGACCTGGGTTCTGCTGGCAAACTTGCAAATCTCCTATAGCAGAATACATTCAGGTTCCTTTTTTTTCCTAAGCAAAGGCTGTGATTTATGCAGAAAATCCAGTGGTCCAGGTAGGAATGGTCTGTCATGACAGATAATGTCTACAATCACAAACCTCCTTCCCTTCACAAAGGACACTGTGCTAGGAGTCAGGAGACTTTGGCTCTTAGTCCTCTTTGTCTACCCACTTGTTTTGTGTCCCTAGACATGTGAGTTACTTTTCTTTTAACTTCCAGGCCCACACGAATAAAATAACAATCCCTTTCACTCTGGTTCCACCTGAAGTCTTCCTCACAGGAGTTTTGAATGAAATAATATCTATAAAAAAGTATATAGAAGTTGGAAAATAGAATTTGAATGTAAGGCATTATACTATAATTTCATAGAAGACAGTTTTGCAGGATACAAAATAAACAACATAATGATGCAAAACAGAAAATTCTCGCTAATATTTCTAGAACAAGAGCTTCAAATCATGCTTCTTTTAAACAATGCCTATCAGCATGAAAATGCATGTTAATTTTCCTTCAAAACAATCCTACTTATTGCTTGAAAACAGAGTCATTCTAGTTGGATTGGCTGAGCTTACTTTGTGACTTCCCTTTCCCCTTTTCCCCCTTCCCCTCCCAGCACTGTGGACAGAAATGGATGCGTTGAATTGCTAAACTGCAGGTAAATGGACAGAAGGGTCCACTCCCTCCTCTTTCTCAGAGTCCCAGAGAAAGCTGTTACTTGCATGGTGTTTCCCTGTGATTGTTAACATTTTGGATCATTTCTCTTGCCTGCTTTCATAACTGAGTAGTGAAGATAAAAAAAAAATTGTAAACACTCATGGCTCCATGGCTCCAAAAACAATTAGCAGTTCCATGAGGTATGTGGGTAGCATGTATTTAAGCATAACTGTGGGGGACAGGGGGAGGGTGGTGAGAGAAAATCAGTGAATCAGTGCCTCGGGAGGAATTTTATGGAGAATATGTGGTCTCTGCCACTACAAAGACCAGCTGTTCCATGTTATTTGTTTGTTGACAGAATTCGCACCAGGTTCACGGCAAAAACATTAAGCTCCAAAAGCTTCCCTAGATTCCCCCTTTATATTTTGCTACCCATTTTGGAGATGGCAAATTATATCCTGTAAAACTGGGCTCTGAAAATTTGAAACTCTTTTTCAAAGGCTCTTCAGGAGAAAAAAAGGATTATAAAGGAAAATTGTGTGTAAATGGAAAATATTGCATAGACAAAGACTGAGGCAATCCAGGACATTTTAAACCAGAAAGCAGATGGGATAAGAGCAATACCAATTAGTGTAACTGAATCCTGCCAACTACGAACTGATTCCAACTCCAAACAAAACTTCTTTTCTCCAAGTTGTTGATTGCTTATATATTTGTTTTTAATTTACACTAGGTAGAATTTAGTGGAATGTTTGGAGTTAAAATCAGAATCTAAAAGGTCTAGGGAATACCAAATCTAGCCAAGCCACCCACAGAGCATCAAACTAAGGAAACTAACAGAAAATACTTGAAGTCTTTTAACATTGAAAAATAATATTGATGCCTATATGTTAGATAAGCCAATTAACAAAAATCATCTATGTGTCAGCGGTTGAGGACTTTCCTATCTTTAGGAAGTACATAACAAAAGGGCTTGGGCCTTTGGTCATGACCTCCATCCTACCTCAACAGACAGGTTTGGGCCTATGGTTGTCAAAATCAGAGTGGATTTTAATCTTGACTCCTTTTACTCTAGACCATCAATTCAGGGCTCGGGAAGGTTTGTCAAAATTATCCTGACTGAGTAAATCATCTCAATCTCATGGGAAACTAGCCAGCCAATTTATAAAGGAAAGAGAAAAGATGGACACTCGTTTTTTTCAGAGCAAGTTGTGTTGGAGACGGAAAACCTGATGGTTTCTTTGTGAATCTGTTCCTTTCTCTAGATTCCTGCAAAGGCTGTGAGCCATTTCCATGGGTTGAATGTGAGCACAGATAGAGTGTGATTAGGGAGCTATTTGATAGAGTGTGATTAGTGAGCTACTTGTAACTCAGATGGCCTACAAACCAGCTATAGGGATTGTGGTATGTTACCTTGGACCAACCACTCCCTAATCTGCTAACTAGAAAAACTTCTTGGACCAATAATCTTGCTTAGTATCCTAAATTATGACTAGCTATTTTCAGTGACAAGCCACTTAGAGTCTGAATGATAACAATGGAATGATGATTCCTCTGCCACTGTAGTCTCTCCTCCCAACCACATAAATAAAAGGTAGTACAAAACTGCATACTCAAAATAGCACAGGATACAGGTATTTGCCGAACTATTACACTTTTCATATCCAAGACATCTCTACTCTTTCCCCCTACCACAAACACCTCTTCTTTGGCCCTGCCCAGTTTTAGGAAGGAATCCACACTTAGAAATACATTAATTTCAGATGAAAGTAGAGGATAATAGCAGAAATTATAGAGACTGCAAACTAGAGGTATGTTTTTATTACCACAAATTTATGAAAAAGCAAGAAGCACATTTAATGAGGAGGAAGAACAGTGATCTACAGGAGTGTTCATGGAAGGGGTTTCACCTCAGACTCAAGAAAGCAAGCCAGAATTGAGAGTGACAAGCCAGGAAATGAAGTTGGCCTTACTGCCTTAGCTGAGGTGCTCAAACTCTGATAAGACAGGAGAGGAAGGAAGGGATAAAAATTCTCCATCCTCATGAAATAATCCTTCAGTCTTCACTCATCCTTGACGGAGAATATAAGGGTTATTTTTTTCAGAATCAGAAATGAAGCATAGTTACATATGCATATATAATGTGATCTATATTATATGATACATATGTTATGATGTATATGTCACATATTATATAACATATGATATTTGATATATAATATGTGATATGGATAGAGATCGATTATATATAATATATACATATATAATATAAAATATACATGGATATATCCAACATGATATTAATGTGCAAGCATTTAGTCTATGCCAATCAAATGAAAAGAGGTAGACTGATTTCCATACCTTTTCACAAGCCCACATATGTAACATGCTATGGCCATTTATGAATCTCACTGAGGATTCAGACTTAATGCAACATCATGGTTTGTTCCCCTGGCATAAAGAACTCTGCCCTTCAGAACTCAGCTGTTTCTAGAATGAACCCAGGTGTCAATCCAAGGTGAGAAACTTCTGGGAAGCTTCAGACTCCTCAGATGGTTTCTCCTGGGATTATTTCCACTAGGACAAACCCATATCTTTAGTGAAAGAACTTAGGCTGAGGTTGGAGGATCACTTGGCCCCACAAATTCAAGACCAGCCTAAGCAACATAACAAGACCCCATCTCAAAGAGAGCAAGGCCTACAGTCATTCCTACCATTCTAGAAATAAGTGGCTCAGAACATAAGGCCTTACCCCAGTACTGATGGTTTATAAACTGTCTTCTGCAAAGTTTGCTGGGCAGAAAAGTAGGTGGTGTTGTGGAACACAAACAACAACAGGCATGTACCTCTGAGATCTGCTGAGAGAAATGGCTAATAAAAATTATTGAAAAATCACTTCACACACCTAAAGTAGTCTGAAATAAACACTAATACTTTAATTCCCCATTGCTTGCTTTTTAGATTTTAAGAGTTGAGCTGGAGTAAAAGAAGTAAACTTCATCTTTTGTCACTTTCTAATTTTAAGCACAGATGAAAGAACAAGAGAGAAAGGAAGGAAGGGAGAGAGGAAGGAAAGAAAGAGAGAAAGAAAGAAGAGAGAGAAAGAAGAGAGAGAAAGAGAGAAAGAAAGAAAGAAAGAAGAGAGAAAGAAAGAAGAGAGAGAAAGAAAGAAAGAAAAGGAATGAAAGCGACAGAAAGAAAAAGGAAGGAAGGAAGGAAGGGAGGAAGGGAGGGAGGGAGGGAGGGAGGAAGGAGGGAGGGAGGGAGGAAAAGGAAAGAAAGAGAAGAAGAAAAAAGAAAAGAAGAGCTCAAAAAACCCACTTTAAAATTGTTGCTTATGTAACAAGAGCCTATGAACTGGGTAGAGTTTAATTGAAGGAAAAGTAACTGTAGGGGAATTGCTTGGAGAGCTGCCAGAGGGGTTTTAACAGCTGGAAGTTGAAAAGTGATTAATTTTGACAGCAATAAAAGCCTCATGTTCATACATAATTATGCTTAGATTTGTGGGCTGCTGGAATTTTTTTCTATGCACCATTAACCTTTTGCTGTCCAAATTGGAATTTGGATATTCTAAATGAGTACTGACTTATATATTGAAGAATAATTTGTTTTCAATGACTGATTCATTTCAAGACAAGGAAGACTTTAGAGTATAAACTTCAGAATGACAAGGTGGCCCAGGGTATTCTGATTATTAATGAAAATGAGTCATCTCATTTGCCCCATGAAGAAATAGCAAGGGCCAAGTCATTCGAAGCAAATAGAGAAAGATATGGATATGGGGTGAGCTGACAAATACACAATTCAACTAATTTCCTAGTGATGGGAAATAAAGGCAACCTGAGAGAATACAGTAATGCTACATTCAGATTACAGAAACATCAAATTAAACTGAACTGGCAATGTGGTAAATTAGTCATAGAGGTTGGACATGTCATTTAATTCCTACATGATTTCTCTATTCCCTACATAAAAGGAGAGGGATAGAGAAGATAATTTGGAAGATTCTACTTTCTCTAAGAACTGTTTTAATACAGGCATGGTGGCTCAACTCTGTAATCCTACCTACTTGGGAGGCAGAGATCCAGGGATCATGACTTGAGGCCAGATGGGGGATAAAGTTCTTGAGACACTATCTAAACCAATGGCTGGGCATGATAGTACATCTCTGCTATGCTAGCTATGGGAGAATCCTGCCTAGCAAGTGAAAGACCTTGAGTTCAATCCCCAGTACTACCACCAATTAATAATAATAGTTTTGAATCATCTGCTTTAGAGTTAGTTACATTCTAAAATTATTCTCTCTTAATCATCTTTACTAGTTGTACAAAGGGGCTTAATTTTAATGCATCTACATATGTATACAACACATCCTGATCATTCATTCTGTACAATCTTGACTATCTTTGTATCAGTCAGCTTGGCCAATGGAATTAAACTTTGATTATATAAAATAGTTTCAAAATAATTAGAAATAATTAATACAGTAGTAATAGTTTATGAGGTACTATTGTGAGAACTTTATATATTTGATATATATCCATGTATCTACAGCTCTATATGGAAATCCTCAAGACCAGGTTGGGACTGGTGCCTTGCACCTGTAACCCTAGCTATTCAGGAGGCTTATATCTGAAGATCACAGTTTGAAGCCAGCCCAGCTAGGCAAGAAAGACCATGAGACTCTAACTCTAATTAATCAGCAAAAAGCAGGAAATGGATCTGTGGCTCAAATGGTAGTATATTAGACTTCAGCAAAAATGCTCAGGGACATTGCCCACACTCTGAGTTCAAGCCCCAGACTGGGACACACACACACACACACACACACACATGCACACACACACACACACACAAAACTAAATTTAACCTTGAATCTTCTGTTTTCTCACTGCTATCTTGGAAAAATCCACCAATTTCTCCATTCCACTTTCTTTACTTAAAAACTACAAGGATCCTTTAAACCAATTATTTTAAAGCTGACTTACCCAGACCAGTAGCATCAGAATGACTGGGGAACAGGAGAGCTTTTTAGCAATGCAAATTACTGGTCTCAATCCAATTAAGTTCTTAATTTTTAAAAAGGTCCCAGAACTATTGAATTATCATTTCTGGACACAAGGTCCAGAAAACTGTGTTTGACAAGCCCTAGTGATTCAGATGCCTGCTCAAGTTTCCAATCCACTGGTGAGAGTCATCTCTAAATTAACTTCTGACATCCACACTCGGTGATTTTTCTCTGTTACTACCTGGTTTCAGGTTGCTGAATTTCAAACCCATGTGGCTTTGAATAGTCTCTGATTCACCTTGCTAGAAAACAGTATACCTAATATTGGCTCACTGGAATGACTGTTTCCTTAGTCATCATTAGAGCATTAGGGAATTAGAAAACAGAAAAGGGTCATGAATCTAAATAGAACTATGTTATGATGAAGGTTTTGTTACCTCAAGCAAAAGTATCAGGTGGAATTCCAGTTAGAGTCTCAACATGATCCAGGTTTCTAATCCAATGCCGTGCACCACATAGGAGTTTAATAAATCTTTGTTGCTCCCTGAGGCAACTAACAGTCAAAATATGAATAGCAGCCTGGAAGAATGATCCTGAATATGCTCTCATACTCCCATTTGTTCCCAAGTCCAAACTCCCTGTGTCCTCTGAGTCAGGGGGAAGGAAGTCCCAGATAGACTATTAGGTTTACTCCCTCTAACAATTCCGTTACCATAGGTTTAGTTGATAAATTCACTCCATTGAAGGCAGAAGTTTGGATACCCCAATTCAAATAATTCCAAGAGTCCTAATGAGCCAACATTAAATGGGCCTTTGCCTTGTCATTCAGCACCCCTGCTCATAAGCACTGGCAGAGAAAGGCCTCTGAGATTCTAAGTCTCTATGATGTCTCATATACCATAAACCCTCCTTCCTACCCAGAGGTACCAGACTGCACACAGAAGAGCCGAGACAGGAATCTTTGCTTCTTTTGTGTTCTTCATGGCACGTCCATTACATAAACTGTTGTTGGTTATTGAATTTCACTTCAAAGATGCAATGAAGAGAAACAGGCAGAAACGCAAACTCTTTTAATTATGAAATTTTCTCGGAGAAAAATTCTAGACACTTAGGAAGGAGTAATGTATTGAGAGAAAAGATGATCAAGTGTAGAAATGTAAGTGTGTTCTTTGATTTGGTTGAAAGCAGGTGGAGTCCCAGGCAATGAAGCCAATAAACCCAAATGACATGTGGAACAACTCTATCCCCTTGCTTTATGTGAGTGGAAAAATCAAACATTTATTCTAGACCATCTTGAAGACTTACAGTTTTACACTTGGCCATAATAAATAAGAGAAGTCTGAGAAACTATTATAAACCATTTCACTCTCCAAGTTTACCTAAAATGATGTGTTTGGAGATATTTTACAGTCTTTTATTAAAAATAGTCTAGGCACAAGTTCCAACTCTGGACACCTGTATCTTAACTCCATAAAGAAGATGAGCTAGGGAGGGAAAGTAGGAGAAAAATGAGGGAAAGGGTAACAAGTTTGATAAGAAATGTACTTATTACTTTACTTATGTAACTATAACTCCTCTGTACATTACCTTAACAATCAAAAAAGAAGCGGAGCTGACATTTTGAAATTTCCTCTAGATCATAGTGCATAATCTAGTCTATACTATTAACACCATCATCTTAGAGATAGAGAAACTGAGGCACCAAGAAGCTAAGCCAGTCAGTTATGAAATCAGTACAAGAGCAAAGATTTAAATTAGGAAGTCTGTATCCAGTGTTTGTGGTCTTGGATGATAAAATCATTATTGCTTTATTTATTCTGTGAATCATTTAGGATTTTTAGTGACAAGGAACAGAAATCGAACTAAAAGTGGCACGGACGAAAGAAAGAAAGAAGGAAGGAAAGAAAGAGGAGAGGGGGAGGGAGGGAGGGAAGAGGAAAGAAGGAAGGAAGGAAGGAAGGAAGGGAGGAAGGAAGGAAGGAAGGGAGGAAGGAAGGAAGGAAGGAAGGGAGGAAGGGAGGGAGGGAGGGAGGGAGGAAGGAGGGAGGGAGGGAGGAAAAGGAAAGAAAGAGAAGAAAAAAGAAAAGAAGAGCTCAAAAAACCCACTTTAAAATTGTTGCTTATGTAACAAGAGCCTATGAACTGGGTAGAGTTTAATTGAAGGAAAAGTAACTGTAGGGGAATTGCTTGGAGAGCTGCCAGAGGGGTTTTAACAGCTGGAAGTTGAAAAGTGATTAATTTTGACAGCAATAAAAGCCTCATGTTCATACATAATTATGCTTAGATTTGTGGGCTGCTGGAATTTTTTTCTATGCACCATTAACCTTTTGCTGTCCAAATTGGAATTTGGATATTCTAAATGAGTACTGACTTATATATTGAAGAATAATTTGTTTTCAATGACTGATTCATTTCAAGACAAGGAAGACTTTAGAGTATAAACTTCAGAATGACAAGGTGGCCCAGGGTATTCTGATTATTAATGAAAATGAGTCATCTCATTTGCCCCATGAAGAAATAGCAAGGGCCAAGTCATTCGAAGCAAATAGAGAAAGATATGGATATGGGGTGAGCTGACAAATACACAATTCAACTAATTTCCTAGTGATGGGAAATAAAGGCAACCTGAGAGAATACAGTAATGCTACATTCAGATTACAGAAACATCAAATTAAACTGAACTGGCAATGTGGTAAATTAGTCATAGAGGTTGGACATGTCATTTAATTCCTACATGATTTCTCTATTCCCTACATAAAAGGAGAGGGATAGAGAAGATAATTTGGAAGATTCTACTTTCTCTAAGAACTGTTTTAATACAGGCATGGTGGCTCAACTCTGTAATCCTACCTACTTGGGAGGCAGAGATCCAGGGATCATGACTTGAGGCCAGATGGGGGATAAAGTTCTTGAGACACTATCTAAACCAATGGCTGGGCATGATAGTACATCTCTGCTATGCTAGCTATGGGAGAATCCTGCCTAGCAAGTGAAAGACCTTGAGTTCAATCCCCAGTACTACCACCAATTAATAATAATAGTTTTGAATCATCTGCTTTAGAGTTAGTTACATTCTAAAATTATTCTCTCTTAATCATCTTTACTAGTTGTACAAAGGGGCTTAATTTTAATGCATCTACATATGTATACAACACATCCTGATCATTCATTCTGTACAATCTTGACTATCTTTGTATCAGTCAGCTTGGCCAATGGAATTAAACTTTGATTATATAAAATAGTTTCAAAATAATTAGAAATAATTAATACAGTAGTAATAGTTTATGAGGTACTATTGTGAGAACTTTATATATTTGATATATATCCATGTATCTACAGCTCTATATGGAAATCCTCAAGACCAGGTTGGGACTGGTGCCTTGCACCTGTAACCCTAGCTATTCAGGAGGCTTATATCTGAAGATCACAGTTTGAAGCCAGCCCAGCTAGGCAAGAAAGACCATGAGACTCTAACTCTAATTAATCAGCAAAAAGCAGGAAATGGATCTGTGGCTCAAATGGTAGTATATTAGACTTCAGCAAAAATGCTCAGGGACATTGCCCACACTCTGAGTTCAAGCCCCAGACTGGGACACACACACACACACACACACA